>NC_088382.1:146717500-147317500 GCF_037993035.2 Macaca fascicularis
GAGCACACTTTATATGAACCATTTCATATTCTTCCAAAGTAGGATGTAGAATGAAAACTGTAATCTTTTCTGTTTTCTTAATTGCTTAT
This sequence comes from Macaca fascicularis, assembly GCF_037993035.2. Lineage (NCBI taxonomy): Eukaryota > Metazoa > Chordata > Mammalia > Primates > Cercopithecidae > Macaca > Macaca fascicularis. The sequence goes on from NC_088382.1 coordinate 146,717,590, forward strand.
TTTTGGCTTAACATGTAAATAGATATTTTAATATAATAGGAACATCTTAAACATGTACAAATATGTTTATACAAATAATGTATTTATAAATAATTTTATATTTACAACCACAGGGTTTGGAATCACATATAACACAGTGTGAATCCTTGATTTCCTATTTATTAGCTCTCTGTCTTAGATATTTTTCTTAATCTCTCTAAGCTTTGGTATTAATTAAGGGTATAATGAATAAATTATATTCTTATTTTAGGATTGTTTTATTTAACATATTTGGTGAACTTCCTGTAGTATTCCTTAAAAGTGCAGGTAGTAAAATTATCATCTAATCAGATTTATTTTAAAAAAATATATTTAGGCCTAGCTCAACATTTTTAACAAAACTTTTAGTATAAAGTTTCAGGTTTGCAGCTTGAACTGTACTGGAGAGCTATAATACAACATCGTGCCTACGATTTACTTTTTCTAATTTCTTTATGTTGTTTTATTTTTGAACTGGAAAAATGAATTTTGTTTTTGTTTTTTCCCTCTTCACAAAATCAGTACACTAAAAGTAAAAATGATGCACTTTTGCATATTTGAGAATATATTTTAGTTATCTTATACCTGAGTGACAATATGAAATCATAAAGTATTTTATTAACTCAGAAACATTCCCTTACAAATGCAAAATTCTGAATGCTTTCAGAATTTAGTTTTATTGGGCTGAGTGTGGTGGCTCATGCCTGTATTCCCAGCACTTTGGGAGATTGAGGCGGGCGGATAACCTGAGGTCAGGAGTTTGAGACCAGTCTGGCCAACATGGCAAAACCCTGTCTCTACTAAAAATAACAAAAATTAGCTGGGCATGGTGGTGGGCACCTGTAATCCCAGCTACTCAGGAGGGAGGCTGAGGCAGGAGAATCGCTTTAACCCTGGCGGTGGAGGTTGCAGTGAGCTGAGATAACGCCACTGCACGCCAGTCTGGGTAACAGAGCAAGACTCCACCTCAATAAATAAATAAATATAAAAATAAATGAGCAAATGGTTTCATTGAATAGACTGAAGTCAGATTTCTATTCGCTAACAAAATTTATTTTTATTTATATGTGTACTAATTAAACTCCCAGTTTTATTTGTGTCTATATTCCCTATAATAAATGTCACCAGCCTATATTGCGTGTTTTCATCAATAGACTGAGACATTTTGTCTGTTAGTTTTCTTGGGAATTATATCCTATATCTCTCTGCTCTGAAAATTTCCAATGCTTCTTTAGGGTTATCTTTGTGTTTTAAAGCAGTAAATCTCACTCCTCAATTAAGCTCACCATTACTAGTTGAATAATGTATCAGTTATTAACATAATCATTAAGAAGAATTAGCAAGTCAGAAAACAAGATAAATTTTTTTATTAAAAGAACTAGAGGTAAAATCAAAAAATAAATTTAAATGAGTACATTTAAAATTTTTCAAGAAATAAGCCAACTTCGACCATAAAGTATGGAGCAGTTAAGTCTTAAGAAAAACATAATTTAGAGAACTAAATATATATGCTAAAATTAAAATATGATCCTTGACAAAGAACACAAGCACAGTTAGAACAATGTAAGTGACACAGCTGAAGAGCGATTTACTAAATTAGAAATGAGATCTAAAAAAAAAATGCAAAAATTAGCCAGAATGAGGCCAAAGTAAAATAAAGAGTTGGAACATATGTATACACACCCACACATATATATATACATATACATATATACACATATATATATCTCTCTCAAAAATAAAGATACTTAGGAGATAGGTAGTCCAGCAGATGTCTAATAAGAATTCCAGAAAAAAATTGGGGTAAAGGCAAATCCTGAAGATGAAATAATGAATATTTAAAACCTGAAAAATAAAAACAGGAGTCTATAGGTAATAAGAGCACTGAAGATTAACATAAACAAGAAGAAAATTGAACACAGGCAAAGAAAATGGGATCTCAAAGCAATGCTGAGCCAATCAATTTCCATATGCATTCAGATATCCAAATAAATATTGCCTATAGTGATATGGGTCTGGCGGTGGTGGTAGTAGATACTTTTTGTTTCTTTTATTCCGTTAGTTCTAGAGAAATTAACATTTATTGAGTGTTTACTCTTTGGCATTGCGGTAACATGTATGAACTATTTTCATTCTTATAACCACACAATGGTTATAAGATTACTATCATTATCTTTATATCATATGCATATTTTTAAAAAGAAAACCAAGCTTAAGCCATTACCTAAAGAAAGCATGTAAGCAAGTAGAAGGGTACAAAATTCAATCCTAAAATTCTGGCTTTGAGCCCACGTCTTAGCTGCTGGGATATAGTATTATAATTAAACACTAGTTAACATAGACAGGGATTACTACATTCTCATGTTTGTACTTGCCTGCGTGTTAAACAGTTAAAATTAGTTAAGTGAAAGAAGTGATAAACGAATCAAATATCATTTGATTCCATTTATATGAAATGTGCAGAACAGCAGAACATAGAGATGAAAAGATTAGTGGTTGTCCAAGGCTGGGGGTGTGGGGTAGAGTTGTATAAGGGTGTGATGGTTAAGGAATATGGGGTTGCTTTTTGGAATAATGAAAATGTAAACACAACTCTGTAAATATACTAAGAGCCATTGAATTACACACTCTGAAAGGGTAATGTGTATGGTATGTGAATTACAGTCAAATAAAGCTGTTCAGCTAACAATTGTGCACAGCATTTAAAGCAAATATATATATATACATCTTACAGAATTTTAGAGAGAAAAATTTCCAGTAATCTTATAGAAAGCTTGAAACTAACAAATTATAAGTAAAATGATCATTAAAATTAAATAATAAGGCAAAAAGTCTAGTATATATTTAATTTCAGTAACTCTAGAAACATTAAATTCCCTTGTTAAAACTAGAAATTTTCAGAAAAGCTTTAAAAAATCTAGCTATATTTTATTTGACATAGATATTAACAAAAACCTCACAAGACGATTGAATAGATGAAGAAATATTCTAGATAAATATTAAGCTAAATAAATTAACTATAAAAATTGTATTATTATACTAATATAAATGAATACAGAAAGTATTAAGACAAGTCTATTATTTAATGATAAGTGGAAAAATCCATCCAGCATATGTAATAGCTGTAAACTTTCATGCACTTCATTTTATCTTGGGAAAGACAAACGATAAATCAAAGTAATAAAATCAGAATAATAATTCTGATCAGATGCTTATCACAATTATAATGAGATCCTCACCCCTACACATTCCAGGAGAAAACAGTGGATTTGGTGAGCATGAGGGACTTTATATAGTGTGCACTTGGGAGGCCTCTGATGAACTGCAATTAAGCTGAGACCCTAAATAAATGTTGGGAGGTAACATAGAGATATCTAGCTCTAAAACATTGGGAGCAAGTGCCCTGAGGAAGAAAAGAACTGATATTTTAAAGAGTGAATGATAAGGTCGGTGTAGCTAGAGAAGAAGACGTAATAAGGGGATTGATGAGACACGTGGTCAGAGCCGAGAGCAGGTCCTGAAAGGCATTGCAGGCAAATACTGTAAGAAATTTGAATATCATGCTCTTTGCTATAGTAAGTCATGAGAGCGTCTTAAGTAGGATTTTAAGTATGCCACGATTAACTTGGAGTTCCGAAAGATCATAGTGGTTTACAAAGATCGTGGATGGCAGGAGTAGGTTTAGCACAAGCATTTGGAGACAAATGCAAGAGATGACAGTGGCTACCCTTCAGAATGGTTGGTAGGAGGCAGGATTCAGCACATACTGTGAAGATAGTGTCTATGGAATTTATTGATGTTTTGGTCATGACAAAGGGAGAAGTTCAGAGGAGATTCTTCAGCCAATGTACTGTGTTCGGTCTCTGTCATGGGTATTGGGTGCTGATGAGAATTCCTCACTTGGCTCTGAAGAAGAGCACACTGAGCCTCGTCTTTTGCTTGAACTCCATGCATATCAAACTTGTGTCCAGGGTTGCACTGCTTAACATGACATGCACTTCCAACTTCACTCTCCCATTTCTTTTCAATATTAGTCAATGGGAATATACCTAGATGTACAGTTATTCTTGCCTGGTCTTCATCTGCTATGTTTTTCCTTTGGGGATCCTCCTCCCTAGAGAAGCAAAGCAGCATCACCAATCTATATAGTCCTATTCCTACGCTTCGGGTCTTTATTGTAAAGTCCTCATTTAATGAGAGAGAAATTCTGTAGATTAATGAAGAGCATGGGGTATGTGTTAGTGGCAGAACCTGAGAAACAAGAAAATCCTCTGTTTACTGTGATATGAATCCTATGACTTTAGGTTATGGTAAGAGACTGAAGAAAGTGTTTACCTATCTTCCTCTAGTGTTACAGATTATTTCTATGCAGATATAAAATATAGTTACATACATGCATTTAATTATCCTTGCTTCTGGCAATCAGTATTCTGTGCATTTCCTTTCTTTTCTTTTTAAATGTAATATGCTTTTATTTTTAATCTCATGCATTATTTTGAGAAAATGAGAAATATTGAGTCAAAATCAGCACTGAGGTTTCTGTGGGAAAAAAAAATCACACAGAAAAAGTTGATATTCAAAAAGTGGTATTCAACAATGAGCCTTTTGTAGCATCTAAAATAAAGGCTGGCCTGATACAAAACAAACACAAAAAATAATTATTTGTTTTAATAAGTTGTTTGGAGTCTGCTAAAATTATCTGAATTAATTAAGAATCAACATACTAGCCAAATTTGGAAAAGACAACAAAGTTTAAAGTACATTGCATTTCTTGATTTTTAATTAAAAATAATTATTCATTCAGTGCAGAGACAGACAAATACAAAACCTGTTTTTAATTAAAACCAACTCAAATGCATTTTTGTAAAAGTGGACTGACTTTGGAAAAAGGACTGAATTTTAAATAGACAAACTAAATGAAATAGGCTATTACTCTTCTGGTGATAAAATATAAAACTTACTATAAGGAAACACGTTTTTAAAAATATCTTGTTTAGAATTCCATGGTTACTTTGATTTGTAAATACTCTTTCCATAAGGAATGTCTGATATTTTATATCCTGCTAGATTTTATGTTTTGGTTGATGCAATCTTCTCTGTGTCTTACCAGATTCTTACAACAATCTCGTGAATTACATTAGAAAGTCTCTTTGTCTTCTTTTATGTAAAACTGATTTGTCCAAGGTTAACACAGCATGTGAGTGGCAGAGCCAGGATATTAATATTGTAACCCTGTGGGTTCTTCCCCCTCTAATTTCTTTACACTTGGCATGGTACAACAGCATAGGATGTACCCTGGGTTTTTCAGGACATTTATATAGAGGGTGCCACTGTTCCCACTTGAATTATTCAGTCATATGCATACTTGAAGTCACATTTTGAGTTGGAAGCTATGGTAATTATAATAAACTACAAACTCCATTTTTTTTTTTTTTTTGAGACGCAGTCTCGCTGTGTCTCTCAGATTGGAGTGCAGTGGCGCGATCTTGGCTCACTGCAAGCTCTGCCTCCTGGGTTCACTCCATTCTCCAGCCTCAGCCTCCCAAGTAGCTGGGACTACAGGCGCCCGCCACCATGCCCAGCTAATTTTTAGTATTTTTAGTAGAGACAGGGTTTCACCATGTTAACCAGGATGGTCTCGATCTCCTGACCTCATGATCCACCCGCCTCAGCCTCCCAAAGTGCTGGGATTACAAGCGTGAGCCACCACACCCGGTCAACTCCATTGTTTTTTCAAAATCATAAACAACTACGAAGTTTCCTTCAGTATTGAGCAATCAAAGATAGAGGGAATTCTGTTCTAAAACATGAAAAATAGGGGAACTTATAAACAAATGTCATCCATTTTAGTTGATCATTGGCTTCTCGTGTTTTACTTGGAGAAATATTCTCTCTACATAATTCCTCAGAAAAGACTAAAATTTAATCTATCAGCAACTTGATGAGATAAACTGTAACCTTTAATCACCCTGTTACCCAGCTCCTCGATTCTACAATGCTGGAAATACTAACAAAAATTTAATTTACACCTCAAAATTCTTGTTTGAAATAGTTTAATATTTCATTCTATCAATTTGAAAATATTAATATTTATAATAATCTGCTTTATCTTGAAATCCAATGCATTGTGTTCCAAGGACATTATAATTTGGATGTATTTTAACATGCTCTGTGAAGGACACAGATTAAATTCCTGATGTGTTGCATTAAACATTATAAAAGTGGCCTATATTTCTGTGAAAGAAGAATCCTCAGTTATGATTTTATCAAAAGAATACACATTTACACATGCAAATCTAATATCTGGAGAGACATGGAGTAAATGCATAGGATGTGGCTCCAACTGAGCATTAGGTATAAAAACAGGCCACCTTTTGAACCTGCGTTTGAAAGGCAAGGACTCTTACTGCTCATCCATTCTGTGGAGGAGAAGAGGAGGCCTAGTAATTGAGAGTGTGAGACCTCATGAGGCTTTGCAAAGTGGGGAGCCATTGGGAACAATGACTTGACATCAGTCTCTTGCTCTTTGTGACAATAACTCTCTGAATATCTCCACCAGGTCATCCTAGAATACTTTACACTTCAGTATCTGGTTTCCTCCACTTACTTCTCTTGGAGATTCTCAATATGGACAAAAAGTATTTGTCCATTTTTTAGGACCTCAAAAGATATTTTTTGAATGTATGGCATCTGAGTAAGCAGATCAAACGTGCTAAGATCTTTTTAAGAGTAAAACTACTTTAAATATCCATTTCATCTCTATCACTGAATAGTAATCGACAACACTATGAATTTGACCTTTCTGCACCTCAGTTTTCTCACCTGCCAAGATTAAGGTAATAATTCCTCACTCAGGGACTTATTCTAATTTTGAAAACATTGTCATTTACAAAAGTCCCTAGATCAGTGCTTGGCATATTTAAGATACACAATTTGTATGAATTTCTCTTTTACTTTCAAAGGACCCAAAAAGCAAGGAGGAGATGGTGAAGCAAGCTCTGAGGGCGACTTGATCGCCTGCAGTTAAACCTGCGGTGTCTCTAGGCAGGACCTGATTGTGCCATGGCAAATCAGTGAAGAAGCTGTTTTGAGTAAGAAACATCTTGGGTTATAAAACTCAAACTTGAAAATCAGAGAATGCCAATTAACCCCTGGACTTCTGGTGATCATGGTCTATGGCAAACAATGTTCTTAAACAAGACTGGAATCGCATATTGATTTCACGTTTTGAGGGGCCTTGGATGAATGATACAATTGTTTAATTGTATATGGTCAATAATAGGGAACTGATGATAGTTCTAGAAAGCACTGTGAAACAATTTGACAATGCAAAGGTTGATTTCATTTCAGTGTGGAAGTGATAAATTAGGGGTTGGAAAGATTAGAGTCAAGGAGGCCGATGATGACAATTGTTTAAAAAGATCAATCTCCCTACAAAATAACTGCTTCCTGAAATCACATCCCTGTCTAATGCATGCAACACAAATCTCTTTTCTCTTGAACAAATTTTGATTTGTAATTTAGATTAACTTGGAAAAAACATTGTGAACTCAACCTGTGATTGTATATTGTATGTCACTTCCTTGAGGATTTTCTTTATCTTTAAAAAAAATTTCCTAGAATAGCTACCATATCTTGCAGTTATTCAAGTTATTTTTTTCCTGATTACTTTTATCTTCCTTTGCCTGTTGAGCTCATTTTATTTAATAAGTTAATGTTTGAAGTGTTATTTATTGAGCACTTCCCAAGGGGTAAGTACACTACTAAACATTTTGCATACATTACCACATTTAATCCTCACAACAAATCTCTGGGTACTGCTTCCATGTTGGAGACAAGGTTGCTAATACTGAAATGTTTACTTAACTTAGCCAAGGTTAAAGAGACTCTGTAAGTCATTGGCTAGAGGGTAAAACTCATATTCTGTGAAAAACAAAAATCTATAGTATCTTCCTTTTGAAGTCTGGCCTAACTCAGGAAAATAAAGAAAATTACCTTTGACATCAGAAAGATTCAAGTTTGAATATGCTCGCGCTCTCTCTCTCTCTCTCTCTCTCTCTCTCTCTCACACACACACACACACACACACAGTTTCTATATATAAGATCATTTACCTAAACTATTGTCACCCTTATTAGTAAAATGAAATGAATAGTATCTACCTAATAAAGCTCAGGTTGAACTTGACCTAAAATAGCGGTTATAGAACAACCAGCTGGATTGTTCAAAAATGGCGAGTTCCTTTCTCAGTTCTATACCTCCTTTTGTACAAATTCCATCATATTTCAGTGATTAGTAAACAGGTCTGTTTTCTCTGGTCTGGTCAACTGTTCATTATGAGATAGCAATAAAATTTTCCCATTAATCCTTGTGCTCCCAGTCCTAATTCAATGCCTGGAATTTAGGAACTTGGCAGTCATTTAATGAACATTTAAGTAAGTATGCAAAGGCATAAATAGAGTGCCCTCTTCTGCTTCAATCACTTCTTCTAAAGTCTGTTGGAAATAATAAGGCATCCAGTGTAGAAGTTTAGAGAAGAGCCCTACTCTGTGTGTGTGTGTGTGTGTGTGTGGTGTGTGTGTGCCTGTGTGTGTACACATATGGGTGTGGCAAAGAGAGGATGGGGAAACTATCTCCAGCCATGCTCTAATATGATACATAAACCAAATTAAAGAAAATATAAATATAAATTAGATCTGTAGAAAACAAAGAATGGAATATGATAACCAAGAGGACTAGTGAAGCACCAAATTAGTCTCTACACTTCCTGTTACCATGGCAAAGAGTAAAAGACAGAAAGCTACATAATTCTGATTATCAGGAAGAAACACGCCTACTTAAATTTTTCCTGGCATCTAATTATAAAAACATGTGATAAAAGGGGCTGTCAGATGCTGAACTCAGAGGAACACACCTGTAGAGAAGTAAAGGCTCAGAGCATCACAGTACATCTGTGAGAACCACTGTATACCAAGTGTAGCCCTCTCTAATCCCCACATTAAACTTGTTTTTGGCACTTGAAACATTTACCACATCCACCTCTTACTCACATGCACTTTCTCTGGTATGGGATCCACTTCGATTTTTTTTTTCCTTTCCTGTATTAACCTGGCAAGGGATTCAACCATGCCTGACCAACGCTTCCACTCAAGTACCTAGCATTGCTGCCCTGCTCAGATTCTCTTAGTCCTTCTCTCAGCTGACTCAAGCACCTGGCTTCCTTCTTCTACCAAGAAAGACTTCTCACATTTCCTGTTTGTAGACTGAAAGTAATTGCTGGGTTTATGTGTTCCTATAGCTGCATCCTCTGCAAGACTGAAGATAGTGAGACAAAACTGTCATTCTCATATTCAACTCTATGTACCCAAAACACAACAGAGTGCCTGTCATAGAGTAGGTGCTCAGGAAATGTAGAGAATGTGAAATTGAGGAGTGTCATCTTGTTAAATGGCTGAAATAGTGCAGGACCTCATACAGGAGACATAGTACTATCCAATGGACAATATACTTCAGAATGAGTCATGATTTTGACATCAAAGGATGAATGTAAACTTAGACTTCAATGAGCACATTAGTCCCGATTCAAAAGAGGAATATTGCTCTGCTTCATTCTGCTGAAGAGTAAATTTCAGATCCTTATCCCTGCAGTTAAATTCCTGCATGAGAATATTAACTTAAAGCCATAATCTCAATGGTATCCATATTTTAAGAATCACACTCCCATACCCGTAAAAGAAGAGTTGGGCATGAATCACTAATATATGTATAACTATTTAATAGTTATATACCAGAATCACTTTATTAATATAGTTCCTGTACCTTAATACATTTTGTATCCCAAACCTCTGTTTAGTCTCTTTTCACATTGTGTCTGTTCCAGCATCCACAACTCTAGACATAACAGATTGATTGCTAAGAAATTTTTATTCCTTTTTGTTTTATACCATCTGTTTACACAGCTTTGAAAGATCTTTTGTATTTTTATTGTCCGGTATCTTGAAGACATTTAAAATGTCATCTCCTATGTGAAGACTTCCTTCGTCTTTTGTGTTAATTAATAAGTCCTCTGGGCTTTCACAAGCATTTTGCTTAGGTTACATTCTTATTTCAATATGCTCGATTTGTTTGTCCTACTAGATTTAAAACTCCTAAACTGTTAAAGACAAAGATTTTAAAAGAAAAAAAAGCTTCCTGGCTTCTTTGTGAGCTCAAATACACACACACAAACACACACACACACACACACACTACACAAAAAAATACATACATATATATGGTGAAATATATATACACATAATATGTATACACACACATATATTATAAAAACACATGAGTGAAGGGTATTATATAAGATATTATACATTATATACATAATACATATACATACACATATTTACACATAAAAATAGACATACACATAGCTGGGCATATACAGATATATGTGCATACACATGTACAAATATATGCACGTGCACATATGTATTCATGTGCATATACACATGTATGCACACATATATACTCATGAACACATATATACATATAATTAGTAACATCAAAGATAGTTTGCAAATCTAGTAACATTTACCTAATACTCTATAGTTTACAAGTGTCGTCTGATATATTATCTCATTTACTCAGACAATTTGGATTAATGTAATATATTATATATTATAATACATATATTTGACCCTTCACCCATGTGTTTGCATAACATGTAAATATATAATATATAATATAAAGTATATATTATATATTATAATATATAATATATAAATATAAAGTGTATATTATATATTATAATATATAAATATAAAGTATATATTATATATTATAATATAAAATATATAATATATAAATATAAAGTATATATTATATATTATAATATATAAATATAATATATTATACATTATAACATATATTTATATATAATTACACATATTAAATATTACATATATATTATACTAGATATTTTCTATATAATATATATTATATATAGTATCCTTCACCCACGTGTATCTTTTAGTTTCCAATGTTACGCTATCATAATTTCCAACCTAAATTCAATAGTAAATAATGTTCTTTTCTTCTGCAGTCTCTTGCATTGATGTAATTTTTGGTAAATATATGCATTGAAACTATTTTTATAAAACTATTGGAGCTGAAAGCTATGGTGTGTTTTCACCTCATCTTGTTGTTTGCCATTTACAACAATCTTTTAAAGAAGTTAGAAAAGGTGAGAAACTTCATTTGATTGACAAGAAAACAGAATCTTTAAGAAGTGGACTTGCTGATAGTCACAGGGCTAGCGAAAGGTGAGCCTGGTACAAACAACATTTAGCGGCATAAAATGCAGTTGTCCTGTGTGTGAAAGTTCCATAGGGAAGTAGCTGGAGGAAAGTGGGATATTTATTTCAATAGAAACAATGCAGCCTCCCACTGGAGATATATTCATCCATTGTTAAATTTTGGTCTTGAATAAACCCTAAGCTGTGTTTAAATGACTGATGAAGATATTTTCTATGACTAATTTTATGAGACTTAAGTAAGTTAATGATCCTGAGCTCTAAGAAAAATTGCAAAGATGTTCTCTTTTCCTCACATTAATTATGAGAAGCAGTTGTCTTAAAATTAGAATAAATAATTGGACTGTAGTCTGAGATACTCTACTAATCTATTGTGTTATGTAAGGTAGATTACCTGACATTTCTGGAATTGAGTTCCCTTGCTTGTTAAAAATGGGAAGTTTGGAGAGGTGCTCCCCTGACAGCCTGTTCAACTTTGAAAGCTCATATAATTCCATTGTTACATTCAGCTAATGAAGTATGGGTGTTAGCTGAGAAGTGACTTCTTTTTCTTCAAAATGACTCATGTTTCCCAATAAATGATTGATCCAATCTAGTTCCCAGGAAGAATATTTATTTTGGTCTGATGATGTACAGTGTGCATTTTACCAGTAATACAGGTTTCAATAGTTAATGAGCCTTGACTATTTCTAAGCGTGATATATCTTCGTCTTTCCTCAGCTTCAATGGAAGAGCACCTTGCTGTAATTACTTAAAAAGGAGGCTGTCCACCACTTTTCATTTCAAGGAAAGTTTCTTAAACCTCAGATTCTAATAGGATTTGGCTCAAAATTAGAGGTATTTGAAATTGTGTATGTAACTTTTGACTCATGTAGCTGATTCCAATGTGAAACTGAGATTACAAAACCCTATTCCTACTTATGATAAATGATGAGAAACACTGTATGCTTCAAACTTTGAGCCTTTAACTCACATCCATGCACACACAAATTTTGTAGCTGGTCACCCATAAAATAGGACACTATGTGGCTCAAAAGGGCCCTAGCTTAGGACAAGATATGACATAAATAATCTTTCTCTAGCCTGTTTTGTTGTTTTTAGCTGTTTCCTTCTCCATCTCTCTTATGATCACTCTCTCTTTTTGGATCATGCTTTCCTTCTTTGCACCCAGTGACATATTTGACTTTTCCAGCACGATTATATGTTCTTTGTCCTAGAACAGATTTGTTTCCCTGTTCACTCCTTATAACCTGTAACTGAAGTTGCCCTTGGCACTGGTCAGGTTGGCCAGCTTCATGCTAGATTTATTCCATATCCCTATGAAAGAGGATTTGGTAACTACAACACCAAGGGAGCTTAATCCAAATTGTCTGAGTAAATGAGATAATGTATCTGACAGCACCTGTAAACTATAGAAAATTAGGTAAATGTCACTAGATTTGCAAAACCATCTTTGATGTTACTAAATATATGTATATATGTGCTCATAAGTATATATGTGTGCATACATGTGGGTATATGCACATGAATACATATGTGTACGTGCACATGCATATATAGGTGCATGTGTATGCCCAGCTATGTGTATATCTATTTTTATGTGTAAGTATGTGTATATGTGTATGTACTAGGCATGTATTTGTATGTGTATGCTCTATGTATGTATTATATATGCATATTTCTATCTGTATATGCTATATGTGTATATATTATGTGTGCATGTGTTTGTGTGTTTATTTTAGGTGTATGTCATAAATTTAAGTCAGTTTATTGGAGCTCTCCTTGCTGAACAGTATCTACTGCCCTATTTAACCTTATTCTTGACTAACATTAGCACAGCTCTATTCAGTTTTTGATTTCCTGTCTCAGCTTATTTCTTTCTCTAGAGGTGCAACTACCTGATTCCTTCATTGAGACATGACTCTTTCCTGCTTTCTAAGATAAGCCTTGATAGAGGGCATGAGGGCCTTTTAAAGCACTCTGGTCTCATGCTCTGGGAGAGACCATTTGATGCCACTCATAACACTTGATTGGCTCCATGCCCCATTTAGATTACCTGACTTTTGCCTTGTTACTGCATATGTCCAAATCTTTAACTCAGTTCTCCCTAACATCAGAATATTCCTCTTGCCATTACAACCCCTGCCTTTGGCTAGAGTCTAGCCCCTGTACAAGAACCATGCTTCTAGCAACTGCCTGTATTGCCCTGGGCATTATCAACTCAGGGTTTCCCAGTTGATCTCCGCCTGCCTGTTGGAACACTCCATTGTCTAATGTTCAGCTTTTTTGATACTGACTGTCATTTGTGATTTAACCCTTCAGATAGCAGTGACAAAAAAAGGTGACTATTAGGTTGGTGCAAAAGTAGTTATGTGTTTTGTCATTACTTTCTATGACAAAAACTGCAATTACTTTTGCACCAAAGTGCATATTTGTTTGCCCCCAGTGGATATATTTTAAGACATTTTGCAAACAGCAAACAATAGCAAGAAAGGTGAAAATGTTGTTTGATATGACTTTCTTCTAACCCACAACCACACATAGGTGAGAAGATACCACTTTGAGATCATTGTCATTCTTGGGTTAATCAAAAGAGCAAAAGACTTTAAAAATTGGGTAGGACGCAAAGACAGAAATTGCTTCAGGTATGGGTTAAAGATGTAAATTGTGTATTTACTTGAATATTTAAATAAGGGTGAAAATGTAATAATTTTGTATTTCTGTTTTTCTAGAAATATCTAAATTATATCTTGGATATTTCTTTAGTCACCTTATTCTACTACTTAACGAACTTCCGTTTAGCCTTACCTGCTAAAGCCTGCTAACTGCAAGGGGTTGCTCTGCCTTAGAAAATCAGAGCAGATCCTCAAATATGATTGTTTACTTTTACTTTCAACAGTCTAGATGTGTTAAGCACAAGTGGTAACCAAGCTATGTTTCCCCAACCTGAAATTCCTCTATGCTTTTCAGCAAAATCAGAAAAAATAATGAACTCTTAATAACAAAAATGAAATACGAAACACAAAGATTCTACATTGAAATGAAAGTCTGAAAATCTTACAAAAGAATTTAAAATGTTTTGAAAAACAAGCATGCAATCCCAGCACTATAATATTGTGAAAAATATATTAACACCAGAATTTAAAAAGGTGCTTCTCCGTTGCATCTGAATTATTTGGCTAACCAAAGGCAATCCATAGAACCCCTCCAAACTTCAGCTGCCTCAACCAGACATTTGGAATTATCACAGATACCTTTTCTCAAGATAGGGGCTGTCTCAGCCAATCTTGTATACTTTCATATCTGATTATGCAATTTCATCTAATCCTTGTAGTAAGAGGAAAAGCTGAAATAGAAAGGTTAGAATAGTTGTTTTCTATAGAAATACAAGTCAAACTCTGATATGCTCAATTAGGATGCACATATGCACATCTTTCTCATTGCCACAATCTGGGCACACTTAGTCATAAGGCATATTGGAATCCAACCAAGCACATAGAGAAAGTAAATACAGGAAGTACAGAACCTTGGTTTTTTCTCTATTTCACATTCTGATTCCTCTTTAATATCTCATGTACTCACTTAGCCAATCTTCTCTTGTCCCCAACTCATCAACCCCAAACCCACTACATCCACGTGTCATCGTTTATTCTTAAGAAATAAAAATAAAATCCTAAGCCTCCCAAACAGAAGAAGAGACCCTCCTCTTGGCCAAGGGGGACCCACACAGACGGTCTGACATGCCTTGCTATACCAACTTCTTCACTAACCACCATTAGACATTTTTTCCTAAGGGTTAAACACAAAGCAGTTTTTTTTTAAAGTCTTTCCATTCCCTCTTCCTTTTTTGTGGTTTCGACAAACACCTGTCGGCATTACTTTCTGATAAAGACCACAAGCTGTGGACTAGTTCTGGCTGGTTTAAATGGGCTGCACACAGGATGTGTCTGTATCCTCTGCTTCACCTTTTGACATATAAAGCATAATTTTAATGCATTTAAATGTTAAGTCTCCAACCCAGAGGGAATATGGGACATATGTCACATCACTGTTTGTTTACTATGTGCATGTGCCCCTGCTTTGTGAATATCGTAGCTCCTCTTGTAACCTGGGGAATATGTACACTTAGCCAACCCATTCTCTGTAAATTCTTGTCTCATCTTTTCTTTTCAAAGTGCTTTCAGTGTCTACCAGAGGCTATGCCTCCCAGCCTTCAGGTTGGCCAGCCTATAGGACACAACTTCTTGTAAGAAATAAAACTCTCCACTCCAAATTCGTAAACCACCTGATTCTTCAGTTGACATTATTAATTCCCTGAACACAAAGTTTCTTTGCTTGGCTAAATTTTACACATTTTGGGGGTAAGTTCCTTCCTCTATATGGTCTCATAATAATATATATCTACCTCTACAATGCCCCTCAATCTATTTTATTATATTCAACTGGCATTTTGTTTTATCTCTGTTAGTAAAATGTAAGCTGCTTATAGCATAGCATATGTCCTGTTCACTATTTTAAGTGCCTTATACAGTGATATATCACTATGGTTTCATTGCTCCTGCCTAAACTTATGTTGAAGTTTGATCCCCAATTTGGTGGTGTTGAGAGATGGGGCCCAATGGGAGGTGTTGGAGTTATGGGGGCAGATTTCTCATAAATAGATTAATGCTCTCCTGACGGTTGTTAAAAAGAATCTGGCTTCCTTGGTTTCTCTCTTTTCCTTGCTCTCTCACCATATGATTTCTTTGCACATGCCAACTCCCCTTCCACTTTCCACCACGAGTTCTTCCACTTTCTGCCATGACACAATAATCCTGAGGACCTCGCTAGATGAAGATGCCCAATTTTGAACTTTCCAGCTACCAGAATTGTAAGCCAATAATCTTTTTTATTACACTACCCAGGTGTGTGTATTTTTTTAAACCATACTTAATGGACTAAGACATACACACAGTAGGTATTAAATAGCTAACTTTTGACTGAATTAATGAACACACACACATACAGACAGACACACAGACTCACACACATAGTTCACATGCAATATGCAAAGAAATTATAGAAGTTATAACCAGCTTTGCCTGGAATTCCTTCACTGGTTGGAAAATCATGACATCATATAATCATCTTAATTTATGAACAGCTATGAATACAACTTTTATTTTTATGCTGGAATCAAATATGCCTCCCAGTAGCATTGACAAAGTAATTACAGTTCTAATACTGGAGTCACACATGCAATGACTAGATCTTAGTCTTCAGGATAACAATGAACAAGTGCAACTACATAACGCTTTGTTATGTAGAAAACGTTTTTTACACATTATTATTTAATTATCCCAACAACTTTTTGTGATAGACTTTATTCATATCAATATTATCAGTCAGGATCTAAAGGGGTGATAGAAATCATGCCAGTTATTTTTAAAGAGAAAAATATATATATACTGATTGTTAACCAGGTTTTGAGTATTTGGAAAGAAGAAAAAACACGAACAAAAATAAAAAGTCGAAATTATTAAAACTTAGAAACTCAGAGGAGGAGTCATAGATCTGGGAATGAGATAGTTGCTAAGGTATGCTGGCCAGCAAGAGCTGGTATCTCTAGGGGTAGGTAATGTGGCTTGTTTCGTGAGTGTTAGAAACACTGTAAATTTAAATAAACTGCTCGCCTCTCCATGAAGGACCATCGCACCAGTGACACTCACAAGCACAGGAAGGAAAAACAGGCGTATAGAGCAAACAGGAAGGGATACACCTCCATTTTCTCCCCTTTCTTCTGGTCTTCCTCCAGAAGTCTCTATTGGCAGATGACAAAAAGAAGCCAATTTTCAAAACAGAAGTTTAGTTGGCCAAGTCATAGCCCCAGCATCACAAAGCAGAGTATAAAATGATAAGTCTGCTGTTCAGAAACAACATGATAATCACTGGCACACAAATGTGGTGTTTCAGAGCATTGGAGATCAGACCTTCATCCCAAATTTTGCAATAAACTTGGCAATCAGTAATGTACAACATAGAGTTCCACATTTTTTCTACACACAGAGTGCAAAATAATTAGAACGTTCCTTATTCACCCTCATATCCAGGAAAGTGTGGTGTGTGTGTGTGTGTGTGTGTGTGTGTGTGTGTGTGTGTGTTAGCAAACTGCGGTTTGTATTTGCTGACAGTACCTAACACTGACTAACAAAGAGAAGTCTAGCAAGTTCTATTACCTTTCTAAGCCTCAATTTCTGCATCTGCAGATGCACATAATGGGTTTCCTATTGAACAAGATTGTTTAGTGAATAAATATTGAGTATCCACAATATGTAGGACACTGTGCTATGTGCCATGAATAAAATGATAACAAGAACAACCAAGGTCACCCTCTCGAGAGGTTAGAATCTAGTAGGTGCAACAGGCATTAATTAAACAACCACTCAAGGTGTATGAAATAAATAGAGTATGTGATTGCAACTGAGATAATTGCTGTGGTGGAAATCCTAGGCCAAAAGAATCACGCAGAGCAAAGGAATCTGATTTGTTGGGAGGTCAAAGAAAACTTCCTGGGGAAGTAAAGTTTGAAGTAAAATCTGTAGAGTAAGTATAAGATGCCTAGATGAAAGGGTTGGGGAAAATGCAGGGATGGGGATGGGAGATTTCCATGTGGAAGGAGCAGCAAAATTCCTGTGGTAGAGATAAAATGGCTCATTCAAGGACCTGAAAGAGGAACCATAGGGCCGGGTGATGCCTAGAGAGCAAGTGAGTGATAAAGAGAGGAGAATGGTACAAGATGAGCCTGGAGAGAGAAGCAGCAGTCAGAACCTTGAGTTAATAACGGTGAGAGCTTTGTAAACTGCCAAGTGCTAAAAAATGTCTATATGGTTATGGCTCCTGGAATAAAAAATACTGGAATTTTTACTCTTTGCCATTTGGAAAGTGGATTACTGGAAACAGAAGGAAAGATTTAAACTGATACCTGAATTATGAAAATTTTCAAAATCCATGTGTATCTCCCCCAAATCAAAGTTGCTTCCCCACCCTGTGCATTAAGGGAGCCAAGGCTGTGCAGAGGGAAAAGAGCACCAACACCTTACTGTATATGTACTTTCATCAGTATTTAAAATGTAATAATAATGTGAGCTTAAAAGGTTTGATTGCTTGATCACAGCAGCTTGTTAATTAAAGGTGCAAAGAGGAGAATGATTAGAGAGGGGAAGTTTGCACCTGAGGGAGAAATAGGATTAGTTTGCCTGAGAAATCAGATTAGCGTTCGTGGCAGCAGGCCAGTTGCAAAGAAAGAGTACAGACGCTGCAGAGAAATGAAATCTGTATCTTTCCAAGCCCTCCGTGGGAGGACAGGCCTCCCCTCTACATGTCCAAAAGCAGGAAAAAACAAAGTCTTGCAGACAGCTCACCCCTGACATTGACTTGCTTCCCCAGTATTAAATGTGTGTCTTGCTAATTGCTCTTGGTGGAGATAACTGTGTTTGGAATTTAGTTGGCTCTGAAGTAGGTGAGGTTGTGGAATCACTGACACCACATGATTAATGAGGAAGGTTGGTTCCCACATCCTCTGTTGCAGAGATTGGAGCCTCATCTCATCCTTAGGGCCCCCTGGGTCTGCCTCACATCACAGTGGCCTGTGTTTCATTAAACTGAGCAGCTTGGTTTCCAGAGGGGTGATTAGGAGAGAGATGATAAGGTGGGACAGCCTGGGAAGTCCAGAGTACAATGATAAAATATAACGTGTGTACAATAGCCAAGAGGCAGTGTGGTGGAATGAAAAAGTAGGTCTTGGAAGCCAAACATGCCCGAGTTAGAACCTTGCCTTCTACAGGTAGAAGTCCTGTGACCTTGGGCAAATTGGCTTAACCTCTTTTAGCTTCAGATTACCTATTGTAAAATGAGAATCATGGAGAATCATGAAACCTACCTTGAGGGATCTCTAGAGAATTTTTAGATAGTGAGGGCAAGCCATTCCTGGCATGGTGCTCTAGTTCAATAAGAAAAAGCTGCTGTTATCATAACAAAGTGTTTTCACACATACTCTTTAACCCTGCCTGAGATTGGCCGAGAAATTCCAGTCACCAAAGAATTTACAATCCTCACTGAAATACTCTAACCACACAGTGGGCATTGTGCAACCAATGTGTTCAGTAGGGCCACCCCCCAGAAAGACAGGAGACAGTCTCGGTTTCAGCTTTGATGACTTCATTCAATATTCCATTATCTCAGCTGTCAGTTGACACCCTCTGGACACTGTCATTCACCTCCTAAGTCAATCCCCACTCCCAACACCAGTACCCAACTTAACCTCTCAGGCATGGTGCATATTACTTGGCCCAGTATGGCTCTTTAGCAAATGCAGTGGGCACACACACATTTTTTATACCATTTGCCCATAACCTTGTTCTTTTTTCTCTCTACACAGAATATTGGATCAAGGGCATACCTTGCCTTCCTTTCCCAGTTACTTCACTGTTAATGTTCTTATAACTCCCAGCAAGTCACACAGAGATTCTATGAAGAAGGTACAATTGTCTTTATTTTTGCTGCTCTCAATTCATTGTCAGAAAAGCTGAAGCTCAGCCATGGCAATTCACTTTTCTACAGCCAATGAGCTTATAAATAGTGATTGAGAGTTAAGTTTCAATACCTGAAACTACTTTAATGTGATGATTCCAGGATGCCTATACCATGGACTCCAAAAAGACTGATGCCACTGCTCACATCTTCATTGATCTGCTATCATTCATTCATTCATTCAGTAATTCAGGCCAATAGTTAATTTGATTTCTTCCTTTCTCTTGTTCCCTATATCTGAACCATAAACCAACTTTGTCATTTCTGACTTCCCAGTTGTGTATATCCCAAAGTCAAACCCTTTTTATCACTTCCATCTCTACCTGGTCGCCATCACCCGCCACCTGGCTATAACATTAACCAGTTAAGGGCCTATCACCTCCCACTCCCACATGGCTGGCCCCTTATTGTCTATTCTGCAGAGTACACAAGGACATTTGATGATGCCAAATGTCTTAGTCCATTCTCTCACTGCCATAAAGAAATACCTGAGATGGGGTAAGTTATGGAAAAAAAAGGTTTAATTGGCTCACAGTTCCACAGGCTGAACAGAAAGCATGGCTGGGGAGAACTTACAATCATGGTAGAAGGCAAAGGGTCGACAGGCACCTCTTACAAGCCTGGAGCAGGAGAAAGAGAGAGGGAGAAAGAAATGCTACACAGTTTTAAACAACCAGGTCTTATGAGAACTCTATCACTAGAACAGCAAAGGGAAATCCACCCCCATGATCCAGTCACTTCTCACCATACCCCACTTCCAACACTGGGGATTACACCTTGACGTGAGATTTGGGTGAAGACACAGATCCAAACTATATTACTAAATATTTGCGCAGAAGACTCAGTGGTTTCTTATGGTACTTGGAATAAACCCCAAAGTCCACATCACAATCTATAAATGCTTCTATGATCTGGCCCCTGCCTCCCTTTCTCTCCACCTTCACATGGCCTCTCTTGCTGGCTCTGCCCAAGCTTTATATTGGCCTCCTTGCTGTTCTATAAGCATTTTGTCTCTTTTAGTCATCACTGTATCTGTACTCCTTAGAGCACTGGCTGACAAGAAGTGCTCAATAAATCTTGTATTAGCACATTTGTAAAATAATATTAAAATAAATAAAGATTTCAGCCTATCAATTTTCAAGGAATTTACAGTCAGGTGGGGAAAGTAGGATCCAACAAATTAAAATACAGCAACGTACACCATGATACTATCTATAGAGGTTACCAGATGATGGACATAGAGCCCATGGTGGTCAAAAGAAAACCCTGGAGTGTGACACATGAGTTACAACTGCAATATTTACTACGTGTTCAAGCTTTGGCAAGATGGTAAACCTCTGAGTAACTATATTTTGTAATCTGAGAATAAAATAGTACTTTTATTATTGCATGGTTTAGAGGATTAAATTACTTAATGAAGCACTAAGAACAGTGACTGTCACATGGCGGATACCTAATAGAATTAACTAGAAGTACTAGTTGCAGTAGGAGTAGTAAAATTGTTATTATCCTCAAAGCATATGTCAGGGAACAGGCAGGGTCTGGAATTTCATAAGAATAAGTTTAAAGGTTTTGATCATCACTAACATCAAGTGTTATCATAGCCTATGTCTGCCTTCCCTGCCAGAGTATATGATAAAGAAAGCTGCTGAAAGAGCCACATACTCATAGCCCATTGGACGTCGCTTTCCCACATGCAGTGCTTCCCATTCTGTAGGCTTCAGGCTGGTTGCTAGAGTTAGGGTAGCCTAGGGGATCCCAGGAAATGCAATCCTATAAGGGCAAAGCATGATAGCTTCAGAGTGAAAAAAGCCTCCATTACCCTTTCTGACACACCTTTCTCTCTAGCCACCCACACTTTTCCTACACACAAGAATCCAAACAGAAAGTGAATAAACAGGGTCAGTTTCTTTACATTAACTGGTGAAAATGACCCTGCTAACCTTGCAGAGTGATTATGAGAATCCCACTAAAGCTTGGTAATTCTAATGTTTTAAAAAGGAAGCTGTTGTGGAGGAGGATGAGTCTCTGTTTCAGTTATGCAGTATGCATGAAAAGTAGTGTTGTGTAATAAATACTTTGATTTTTCCCCTGTTTTCTCAAAGGGAGACTAAATCCTTGGAATTTCCCGAGTAATAAGAGTTGTTTTGTTATTCATGAGTACTGTGAGCCACACCTGAATTTATGATAAGAGAATGAATCAGGATAAGAGCCTACCATTAAAAACACCAACCGTGCCATTAGAGAATGAGGGATTTGACCCAGTCTGACCACCATAAAGGGTAGGACAACTGGAGAATTAGTTCAATTGTATGACAAGTTACACAACCAAGTATGCCTATTTAATGAAACCCTAATAAAACTCTGGATACTAAGACTCAGTGGAGCTTCTTGGCTGTTGAACACACTGATGTGCTAGCAGGGTGATGCAAACTAATTCCATGGGGAGAGGGCACAGAAGCTCTGTATTGAGGACCCTCTCAGACCTCACTCTATATACCTCTTCATTTGGCTCATCCTGATTTGTATCCTTTACAGTAATCTAATCATACGTATAGCACTTTTCATTGTAGTGAGTTATTGTACCAGTGTGAACACCCTGGATTTATGTCTCGTTGTCCTGGTGATCCCACTTGTAGTTCACATCTAAAGTAGGGGCAGTCTCATTGTGGGCTGTGCCTTTATACCTGTAAATATGAGACTAACTCAGGGTAGCTAGCATCCAAATTCAATTCCAATACACAAGTTGGTATCAGAGTAAGTCGGAAGAGCACCACTTTGGAGACAGTCTACACTGGCCAAAACCTGTATACTTCTTTGTTGTGTGGACTTGCACTAATTATTTACCCTATCTGGGTCTCAGTTCTACCACTGCAGTTCAGGCTGCAATAATGATGCCTACTTGCTGAGCTACAGGCCATAGGAAAGAATACAAGAAAACCAACATAAAGTCCTATGCACAGTGCACTAAGTATAATAAGTGCTTAATAAATGTTACTTTTGGTTATGACCATTGAATCTATCTATCACACTCTATTACTCCAAGTTTCCATCACTGTGTTTACATCTTTGTGGTTACATAAGAGTTGAGGGCCAAAGACATTAAGCAGTTTGCCAGTGGGACACAGAGCCCACAGCTGTTGTTGTTAGAGGCGGTCTTTAATATGAAAGGGTCAGTGGGAAGATACACAGAGTTAGACAGAAACAGTGGCAGACACAGTTTGACTTTGGCCTTGGTGTTTTCTGTGAGGCAGGGTCAGCAGCATCCTCTCGTCTCTTCTACAGTAGCTTGGTCTGGCATTAGAAAACAAACAAAACAAAAGCAGACAAAATATTCTTTTTATTTATTTTTTGTACACTCAATAGTTTTAACGAAGTTAAACTCCTTTTATCTTCATGTCTTCATGTAATGGGTTGATACAAAGACTTAATGCAATGATGTATTGCAAAAGGGCTTAGATTAAATGTGAAACCAGGTCAGTTTCAATAATAATGCCAGTTATTCTTATTGTAGGCTGATGTGGTGACCTGAACTTTTATTCTATAATCAGATACTAAACGTCCAGATTAGCGGACAATGAGGTACTAAGACGTAGTTGGTGGGAAGACACCATTCCCCATTTCACTGCTCTTAGCACAGTTTCTGGCACATTGCAGGCACTAAAATACAAATTATGAATTGTTAATATATTTTCATCTTGCAAATGCACAGCTCAAATAGATTGCATAAATACCCACAATGATACTGTGAAAATAATACAATTTATTCTGTTTCTACGGACGTTGAGAGGTTTTATGTTAGTACTGACAATTATAATATAAATCATTTTCATCTGTCACATTATGAACTATTAACAACATTTCTTGGAAGAAAATGAAAACTTCAGCCGGGCGCGGTGGCTCAAGCCTGTAATCCCAGCACTTTGGGAGGCCGAGACGGGCGGATCACGAGGTCAGGAGATCGAGACCATCCTGGCTAACACGGTGAAACCCCGTCTCTACTAAAAATACAAAAAACTAGCCGGGCGAGGTGGCGGGCGCCTGTAGTCCCAGCTACTCAGGAGGCTGAGGCAGGAGAATGGCGTAAACCCGGGAGGCGGAGCTTGCAGTGAGCTGAGATCCGGCCACTGCACTCCAGCCCGGGCTACAGAGCAAGACTCCGTCTCAAAAAAAAAAAAAAAAAAAGAAAATGAAAACTTCAGGAAATATGAATAAGCCTGCGTTCCATTTTTTCAGATTGACAGCAGGAATTTTATGCCTGGTTCTGTTCATTCATCTGGGGCTTATTGCATTTATTTCCTAAGGGAAAAAGACCTAAAAAATATCAGGTTTCCTCAATACTATACTTTCCTATATTTCTTATAAGATGAGTCCAGTGAGAAACTAACTAGGGAAAGATCTCTTATTGGAAACAAGGTAATATGTACCTTTAATATTGCTTCATGTGAAAAAAAATATACAAACATTATTCATTCAGTCTCCTTCCAAGTGACATGGGCTGAGAGATAAGACTAAATATAGATTTATATGATGATAATAAGAGTAACAATTATTTTCTTTGTCATTGTTGTTGTTATACTAACAGAATAGGTGCAATCGTCCATCTTATGTTAAAAGAAAACACGAAATGGAAAAGCAGAAAGAAAGAAGGACTTGGAGAATAAAAACTTGGCTTAAGGTCCTGATATTTTAACTCTTTGAATCAATATTGAATAATCTATACCATAGGTAACTATGATAGACAAATAAGTTTAAATGCAACCATTATGGAAAATAATATGGGGGTTCCTCAGAAAACTAAAAATAGAACTACTCTCTAATCCAGCAATCCTACTGGGTACGTATCCAAAGGAAGTAAAACCAACATGTAGAAGAGAGTTCTGGACTCCCCTGTTCATTATTCCATATTCACAATAGCTAAGATATGGCAGCAACCTCAATGTTCACCATCAGATGAATAAATAAACATAATGTGATGTATTGACACAGTGGAATACTATTCAGCTTTAAAACAACAGGGGGGATCCTGTTGTTTGTGACATCATAGATCAACCTGGAGGACGTAGTGCTAAGTGAAATAAGTCAGTCACAGAAAGACAAATACCACATGATCTCACTTTTCTATGGAATTTTAAAGAGTTGAGCTCATAGAAGTACAGAGTAAAATGGTGGTTACTAGAGTCTGCATGAGACAGGTGGAAGGGGAAAAGGGAGATGTTGATCAAAGGGTACAAAGGTTTAGTTAAACAGGAGAAGAAAGCTTTATCCATCTATTTCACAGAATAGTGACCATGATAAATAATGCATTGTATATGTGTAATTGCCAGAAGAGTCAATTTTAAATGCTTTACCACAAAAGAATGTATGAGGTGATCAATTTATTAATCACAGATTTAACCATTCCACATTGTAAGTATATATTAAAGTATCGCTATGTAACTCATAAATATATATAATTGTTATTTGTCAATCACAATTTAAATTTTAAATATAAAAATAAATACATAAATTTATATATGCAAAAATACATTTTTTGAACTAAAGTAACCTGTATTACTAACGCACAGGTGAGTGGGAATGATTTCCCCAGTATCTCATAGGTTCGTAAGATTGCTATTTCTTATTGACTCCTTTATCACTACTTAATGTCTCTCTCTCTCTCTCATTTTTTTTTGTCATTTTCCTTCTTCAAAAACATGGTTTGTTTGAAATTAATATAGCTAGTATAGCTTTATTTTGATTAATGTTAACCTGACATATCTTTATTCTTCTCTTTACTTTTAATCTATCTGTGTGTTTATAGTGGAAGTGGGATTCTTGTAGACAACATATTGGTGTCATTTGTTTGTTTCATCTACTCTGACAATGCCTGTTTTTAATTAATATCATTTCCAAATAAAATGAGTATTGATATAATTGGATTAATATCATCTATATTTGTAATGTTTTCCATTTATTAAATGTGTATTTTGGCCCTCCCCTTTTTCTGATTTTGATTGAGCATTTCTTACCATTTCGTTTTTTCTTTTGTCATTTTATTAAATTATACTTTAAGTTCCAAGGTACATGTGCACAACATGCAGGTTTGTTACATATGTATACATGTGCCATGTTGGTGTGCTGCACTCATTAACTCGTCATTTACATTAGGTATATCTCCTAATGCTATCCCTCCCCCATTCCCCAACCCCATGACAGGCCCCGGTGTGTGATGTTCCCCTTCCTGTGTCCAAGTGTTCTCATTGTTCAATTCCCACCTAAGGGTGAGAACATGCGGTGTTTGGTTTTTTGTCCTTGCGATAGTTTTCTAAGAATGATGGTTTCCAGCTTCATCCATGTCCCTACAAAGGACATGAACTCATCCTTTTTTATGGCTGCATAATATTTCATGGTGTATATGCACCACATTTTCTTAATCCAGTCTATGGACATTTAGGTTGGTTCCAAGTCTTTGCTATTGTGAATAGTGCCACAATAAACATACGTGTGCATGTGTGTTTATAGCAGCATGATTTATAATCTTTTTGGTATATACCCAGTAATGGGATGGTTGGGTCAAATGGTATTTCTAGTTCTAGATCCTTGAGTAATTGCCACACTGTCTTCCACAATGATTGAAATAGTTTACAGTCCCACCAACAGTGTAAAAGTGTTCCTATTTCTCTACATCCTCTCCAGCACCTGTTGTTTCCTGACTTTTAAATGATCGCCATTCTAACTGGTGTGAGATGCTATCTCATTGTGGTTTGGATTTGCATTTCTCTGATGGCGAGTGATGATGAGCATTTTTTCATATGTCTGTTGGCTGCGTAAATGTCTTCTTTTGAGAAGTGTCTGTTCATGTCCTTTGCTCACTTTTTGATGGGGTTGTTTGATTTTTTCTTGTAAATTTGTTTATGTTCTTTGTAGATTCTGGATATTAGCCCTTTGTCAGATGGGTAGATTGTAAAAATTTTCTCCCATTCTGTAGGTTGCCTGTTCACTCTGATGGTGGTTTCTTTTGCTGCACAGAAGCTCTTTAGTTTAATTAGATCCCATTTGTCTATTTTGACTTTTGTTGCCATTGCTTTTGGTGTTTTAGACATGAAGTCCTTGCCCATGCCTATGTCCTGAATGGTATTGCCTAGGTTTTCTTTTAGGGTTTTTATGGCTTTAGGTCTAACATTTAAGTCTTTAACCCATCTTGAAATAATTTTTGTATAAGGTGTGAGACCATTTAGTTTTATCTTAGCATAGATAAATCATACTACTTAAAACATAGGTGTTACCCTGAAGTTTTCAATATACATATTTTACTAATTTAATTTTACAATCAAATAACACTGTACCACTTCACATTAGTGAAGTGCCATGAAAGAGAACAATTTCACTGCCTCCCTCCCATATTTTAGGATGCTGCTACCATGTATTTTATTTACCTGTATGCTGAAATCACCCAATGCAGTAATGTTATCATTACTTTTTTAAAAAAGTATATTTTAGTTATATTTATTAGACAAATTAAATATTTTGTGCCTTCATTTTTAAATTTTAAGTCAATGTATACTTATTTGTTAATTTTTGTCAGTACATAGTAGATATATATATTAATGGAATACATGAGAATTTTGATATAGGCATACAATGCAAAATTACCACATCAGTGTAAATGGCGTACCCATCACCTGAAGCATTTATCCATTCTTTATGTTACAAAAAATTTCCAATTACACTGTTTATTTAAAATGTATAATAAATTATTGTTTACTGTAGTCACCCTGTTGTACTGTGAAATACTAGATCTTATTCATTCTACTTTCTTTTGTACCCATTTACCAATTCAGCCTCTGGTAACCGTTCTTCTACTCTATCTCCATAAGTATAATTGTTTAAATTTTTAACTTCCATACATAAGTGAGAACATGCAATGATTGCTTTACTGGCTTATGTTGCTTAACAGCGACCCCCAGTTCCATCTGTGTTGTTGCAAATGACACTATCTTATTCTCTCTTATGGCTGAATAGTATTACATTGTGTATATGTACCACGTTTTCTTTATCCATTCTGTATCTGATGATGGACCCTTAGATTGCTTCCAAATCTTGGCTACTATGAATAGTGCTGCAATAAATATAAGAATGCATACACCTCTTGAATATATATATATATGTATATGTAATTTTTTTTTCTTTTTTTTTTTTTTTTTTTTTTGCGGGGAGGTGAGGCAAGTATATACCTAGAAGTGGGATTGCTGGATCATAAGGTAGCACTATTTTTAGTTTCTTGAGGAACCACTGTACTGTTCTTCATAGTGGCTGTACTTATTTACATTCCCACCAACAGTTTATAAGGGTTCTCTTTCTCTTTATCCTCACTAGCATTTGTTACTGCCTGTCTTTTGGATAAAAGTCATTTAAACTAGGATAAGGTAATAGCTCATTACAGTTTTGATTTTCATTTCTCTGATGATCAAAGATGTTAAGCAGTTCCTCAGATACCTGATTGCCATTTGTATGTCTTCTTTTGAGAAATGTCTACTCAGATCTTGTGCCCATTTTTAAATTAGATTATTAGATTTTTTTCTACAGAGCTATTTGAACTTCTTATATTTTCTGGTTACTAACTCTTTGTAAGGCTGTTTTTCAGATATTTTCTTTCATTCTGTGGGTTGTCTCTACACTTTGTTGATTGTTTGCTTTGCTTTGTTTAAGCTTTTTACCCTGATGTATTCCATTTGTTCGTTTTTGCTTTGGTTCCCAGTGCTTGTGAGGTACTACTCAAAAAATATTTGCCAAGACCAATGTCCTAGTGAGTTCTCCCTATTGTTTTCATTTAGTAGTTTCATAGTCTGCAGTCTTATATTTATGTCTTTAATTCACTTTCATAAAATTAGATGTAAGGGTCTAGTTTTATTCTTCTGCATATCCAGTTTTCCCAGCACCATTTATTGAAGAGCCTGTTCTTTCTCTAATGTATGTTCTTGGCCGTTTTGTTGCAAATAAGTTCACTGTAAATGTATGGATTTGTTTCTGGATTCTCCATTCTGTTCCATTGGTTTTTGTGTCTGTTTTTATTCTAGTACTATGCTATTTTGGTTAGTATAGTTTCATAGTATAATGTGAAGTCAGCTAATGTAATTTCTCCAGTTTTGTCCATTTTACTGAGGATAGCTTTAGCTATTGTGGGTTTTTTGTAGTTTCTTACGAATTTTAGAGTTGTTTTTCATATTTCTGTGAAGAATATCATTGGTATTTTGATTGATAGGGATTCAATTGAATCTATGGATTGCTTTAGGTAGTATTGACATTTTAACAATCTTGATGCTTGCAATCAAGATGAACATGAACATGGAGTATCTTTTTATTTTTTTGTGTATGTCCTTGATATGGTTTCATTGTGTCCCCACCCAAATCTCATCTTGAATTGTAGTTTCCATAATCCCCATGTGTCATGGAAGGGAAGTAGTAGGAGGTAATTGAATCATGGGAGTGATTACCTCTGTGCTATTCTCATGATAGTGAGTTCTCACGAAATCTGATGGTTTTATAAGTGGCTTTTCACCCTTTGCTCCTTCTTCCCTTTTCTGCCACCATGTGAAAAAGGATGTGTTTGCTTCTTCTTCCACCGTGGTTGTAATTGTCCTGAGGCCTCCCCAGCACTGTGGAATTGTGAGTCAATTAAATCTCTTTCTTTTCTGAATTACCCAATGTTGGCAATTTTTTCATAGCAGTGTGAGAATGGACTAATACAGTCCTCTTCAATTATCAATATTTTATAGTTATAGTTGTAGAGATCTGCCATTTCTTGGTTAATTCCTATGTATTTTATTTTATTTTTAGCTAATGTAAATTACTTTCTGGATTTCTTTTTCAGATTGTTTGCTGTTGGCATATAGAAATACTATTGAGTTTTTTATGTTGTTTTTTTTCAATCTTACAACTTTACCAACTTCAGGTTCTAATAGTTTTTTTGTGGGCTCTTTAGGTATTTCCAAATATAAGATCGTATCATCTGCTAAAAAGAATGATTTGATTTCTTCCTTTCCAATTCAGATACTCTTTATTGTCTTATCTTGTCTAATTTCTCTATATAGGACACCAAGTATTATGTTGAATAACAATGATGAAAGTAGGCATTGTTTTTATGTTCTGCATCTTAGAGGAAAGACTTAGTTTTTCCTTATTCAGTATAATACTAGCTGTGAGTCTGGCATATGTGGCTTTTATTACATTGAGGTATATTCCTTCTATAACCAGGTTTTCGAGGGTTTTTATTATGAAGGGTGCTGAATTTTATCAAATAGTTTTTCAGCATCAGTTGAAATGATGATATGGTTTTATCCTTCATTCTGTTGATAGGATGTATCATATTGATTGACTTGCATATATTGAACCATCCTTGCATCCCTGGGATTAATCTTACTTGGTCATAATCAATGATCTTTTTAATGTGTTGCTGCATTCAGTTTGCTAATATGTTATTGAAGATTTTTGCATCTAAATTCATCAGAAATATTGGCCTGTAGTTTTCTTTTTGTGATGTGTCTTTGTCTAGTTTTGACAACAGTGTAATACTGGCATGTATTGTAGCATGAGTTTTTGAAGTATTCCCTCCTCCTCTATTTCTTCAAAGTAGTTTGAGTAGGAATGTTATTCTCTAAATGTTTGGTAAAATTTAGCAGTAAAATTATCAGGTTTCAGACTTTTCTTTGTTGTGAGACTTTTTATTATAGCTTCAATCTCATTACTTGTTATTTGTCTATTCAGGTTTTGGATTTCTTCCTGGTTCAATCATAGTAGGTGATATGATTTGGCTGTGTCCCCACCCAAATCTCATCTTGAATTGTAGCTCCTATAATCCCCACATGTTGTGGGAGAGACCTGGTAGGAGGTAATTGAATCATGGGGGTGGGTGTTCCCATGCTGTTCTCCTGACAGTGAATAAGTCTCATGAGATTTGATGGTTTTATAAAGGACAGTTCCTCTGCACATTCTTTCTTGTCTACCATTATGTAAGATGTGACTTTGTTTCTCCTCTGCCTTCTGCTACAATTTTGAGGCCTCCTCAGCCATGTGGAACTATGAGTCCATCAAACCTCTTTCCTTTATAAATTACCCAGTTTTATAGCAGTGTGAGAAGGAACTAATAGAGTAAATTGGTACCAATAGAGTGGGGTACTGCTATAAAGATACCTGAAAATGTGGGCGACAGGCTGAGGTTGGAACACTTTGGAGGGCTCAGAAGAAGACAGGAAAATGTGGGAAAGTTTGGAACTTTCTAGAGACATGGTAAATGGCTTTGACCAAAATGCTGATAGTGATATGTACAATAAAGTCCATGCTGAGTTTGTCTCAGATGGATTTGGGGAACTTGTTGGGAACTGAAGCAAATGTCACTCTTGCTATGCAAAGAGACTGGTGGCATTTTGCCCCGTCCTAGAGATCTGTGGAACTTTGAACCTGAAAGAGATAATGTAGGGTATATGGCAGAAGAAATTTCTAAGCAACAAAGTGTTCAAGAGGAAGCAGAGCATATGTGTTTGAAAAATGTATAGCCTAACAATGCAATACAAAAGAAAAATCTATTTTCTGGGGAGAAATTTAAGCTGCCCACAGAAATTTGCACAAGTAATGAGGAGCCAATGTTAATCACCAAGACAACAGGCAAAATGTCTCCAGGGCATGTAAGAGATCTTCAAGGCAGCCCCTCCCATCACAGGCCCAGAGGCCTAGAAGGAGGAAAATGGTTTTGTGGGCCAGGCCCAGGGACTCTCTGCTGTGTGCAGCCTAGGGACTTGGTGCCATACATGGGAGGTGCTCAAACCATGGCTAAAATGGGCCAAGATACAGCTCAGGTGGTGACTTCAGAGGGTCTAAGCCCCAAGCCTTGACAACTTCCCTGTTGTGTTGAGCCTGAGGGTACACAGAAATCAAGAATTGATATTTGGGAACCTCTGCCTAGATTTCAGAGGATGTATAAAATGCCTGAATTTCCAGGCAGAGGTTTCCTGCAGGTGCAGGGCCCTCATGGAGAATCTCTGCTAGGCCAGCGCAGAAGGAAAATGTTGTGTTGGAGTCACCACACAAAGTCGCCACTGGGGCACTTCCTAGTGGAGCTGTGAGAAGAGGGCCACCATCCTTCAGGCCTCAGAATGGTAGATTCACCAACAGCTTGCACTATGGACCTGAAAAAGCTGCAGACACTCAGTGCCAGCCCATGAAAGCAGCTGGGAGGGAGGCTTGACCTTGCAAAGCCACAGCGGGGAGCTGCCCAAGGCTGTGGGAGCCCACCTCTTGCATCAGAGTGACCTGGATGTGAGACATGGAGTCAAAGGAGATTATTTTGGAGTTTTAAGATTTGACTGCCCTACTACATTTCAGACTTGCATGGGGCCTATAGCCCCTTAATTTTGGCCAATTTTTTCCATTGGGAACAGGTGTATTTATCTAATGCCTGTACTGTCATTGTATCTATTACTTATCTTTTGATTTTACAAGCTCATAGGTGCTTTTGATTTTAGAAGCTCATAGGTGGAAGGGATTTGCCTTATCTCAAATGAGACTTTGGTCTTGGACTTTGGGTTAATGATGGAATGGGTTGATGGACTGTTAGAAAGGCATAATTCATTTTGAAACGTGAGGACATTAGACTTGAGAGTGGCCAGGGGAGGGGTGATATGATTTGGCTATATATACACCCAAATCTCATCTTGAATTGTACCTGCTATACGCCCCATGTGTCATGTGAAGGACCTGGTGGGCAGTAATTGAATCATGTGGCTGAGTTTTCTTATGGTGTTCTCATGATAGTGATTAAGTCTCACAAGATCTGATGGTTTCATAAAGGACAGTTTCCCTGCACACACACTCTCTTGCCTGCTGCCATGTTAAATGTCCCTTTGCTCCTTCTTTACCTTCCATCATGATTGTGAGGCCTCTCCAGCCATGTGGAACTGTGAGTCCATTAAACCTCTTTCCTTTCTAAATTACTGTCTCCAGTATGTCTTCATAGCAGTGTGAAAACAAACTAATACAGTAGATTTTGTGTATCAAGGAATTTTATCCATTTCATTTAAGTTTTTCAATTTATTACCCTATAGTTGTTCATAATGGTCCCAATTATCCTTTGAATTTCTGTGGTATCAGTTGTAATATCTCCTTTTTCATCCCTGATTTGTAATCTTCTCTCTTTTTTTCTTGGGTACTCTGGCTTAAGATTTGTCAATTCTATTTATGTTTTCAAAAAAAACACAACTTTTTGTTTCATTGATCTTTTGTATTTTTTTCAATTTATTTTTATTTATTTCTACTCTAATCTTTATTTATTTTCTTCTTCTAATTTTAAGATTCAATTACTCTTGCTTTCCTGGTTTTTCAAGGTGCATCATTTGGTTATTTACTTGTAGTTTTTCTACTTTTTTGATATAGGTGCTTATAGCTATATTCTTTCCTCATAATACTGCTTTCACTGTATACCATAGGTTTTGATATGTTGTATTTCCATTATCTTTGTCTGAAGGTATTTTAAAAAAATTCTCCTTAATTTCTTTATTGACTCACTGGTCATTCATTAGAATATTGTTTAATTTCTATGTGTTTGTACAGTATCCAAAATTCCTCTTGTCATTGATTTCTAGTTTTATTTTATCATTATCAGAGAACATATTTGATATTTCCCTTTTTTGAATTAAGACTCTTTTTGTATCTAAAACGTGGTCTATCATTGAGAATTATCTATGTTCAGAGAAGAAGAATGTGTAGCTGGTAAATAAAATGTTTTGTAAATATCTATTAGGTCCATTTGGTCTATAGTGAAGATTAAGTATGAAGTTTCTTTGTTGATTTTCTGTTCAATGCTGAAAGTGGGGTGTTGAAGCCTCCAGCTATTACTGTACTGTAGTCAACTCTGTAGCTCTAATAAGAATTTATATGTATGTTTATATACATGGGTGCTCCAGTGTTTGGTGCATGTATATTTATAATTATTATATCCTCTTGTGGAATTTACTCTTTTATCATTATGTAATGACCTTCTCTGTTGCTTTTATAGTTTCTGTCTTAAAATCTATTTTGTGTAATATAAGTATAGCTACCCCTGCTCTTTTTTGGTTTCCAATGGCATAGACTATCTTTCTCCATCCCTTGATTTTTAGTATATGTGTATATTTATAAGTGAAGTGTATTTCTCACAAGCACCAGAATGCTGGGTCTCCCTTTTTTTTTTTTTTCATTTGGCCACTCTATGTCTTTTGATTGAATAGTAATTCCATTTACATTCAATATTATTATTGATAAGTAAGGACTTATGCCTGCCATTTTGTTACTCATCTTCTGGGTTGTTTTGTTGTCTACTCTTGTTTACTTTCTCCCTGTCTTTCTTTTAGTGAAGATTATTTTCTCTGGTGGTATGTTTTAATGTTTTGCTTCTTTGTATTTTGCATATCTTTTGTATGTTTTTTGATTTGATGTTACAATGAGACCTGTAAATCATATCCTATAACTCATTACTTTAAATTAGTGACGACCTAACACTGACTGCATAAACAAATATACAAACTAACAAATAAGCAAAGTGAAAACTAATAAAACCTCTGCACTTTAACTTCTTCCTCCTGCTTTTACAGTTTTCATTGTTTCTATTTATGTCTTATTATACTTTCTAGGTCTTAAAAATTTGTTGTAGTTACTTTTTATTGGTTCTTCTTTAGGTCTTTCTACTCAAAATATGAGTAGTTTACATATCACAAATACAGTGTTATAATATTCTGTGTTTTTCCATGTATTTACTATTACCAGTGAGTGTCGCACCTTGAGATGATTTCTTATTGCTCATTAAAGTCTCTTTCTTTCAATTTCTTTCGCATTTCTTGTAGGACAGGTGTGGTGTTGATAAAATCCCTCTAGCTTTTGTTTGTTTAGGGAAGTCTTTATTACTGCTTCATGTTTAAAGGATATTTTAACTGGATATACTTTTCTTGTATAATTTTTTTTCCCTTCAGCAGTTTAAATATATCATGCCACTCTTTTCTGTCCTATAAGGTTTCCACTGAAAAGTCTGCTGCCACATGTATTGGAGCTCCATTGTATTGAATTTGTTTCTTTTTTCTTTCTACCTTTAGGATCCTTTCTTTATCCTTGACCTTTGGGAGTTTGATTATTAAATGCCTTGAGGTAGCCTTCTTTGGGTTAAATCTGTTTGATGTTTTATGACTGTCTTGTACTTGAATATTGGTATATTTTTCTAGCTTCAAGAAGTTCTCTGTTATTATTCCTCTAAATAAGCTTTCTACCACAATCTCTTTCTTTGCCTCCTCTTTAAGGCCAATAACACTTAAATTTTCCCTTTTGAGGGTATTTTCTAGATCTTGTAGGTGTACCTAATTTTTTTTATTTTTATTTTTGTATCCTCTGACCATGTAGTTTTTAAATAACCTGTCTTTAAGTTTACTAATTCTTTGTTCTCCTTGACGTTAAGAGACTCTGATGTCGTCTTCAGTACATCAATTACATTTTTCAACTCATGAATTTCTGCTGGATTCTTTTCAGTTATTTCAATCTCTTTGTTAAATTTGTCTGATAAAATTCTGAATTCCTTCTCCGTGTTATTTTGAATTTCACTGAGTTTCCTTAAAACAGCTACTTTGAATTCTCGGAAAAGTCATGTATCTCTTTCTCTCCAAGATTGCCCCTTGGTGCTTTATTTAGTTCATTTGGTGAAGTCATACTTTCCTGGATGATCTTGAAGCTTGTGGATGTTTGCAAGGTTCTGGGCATAGAAAAGTTAAGCATGAATTTTAGTCTTCACAGTCTGGCCTTGTCTCTACCCATCCTTCTTGGGAAGGGTTTCCAGGTATTTAAATGGACCTGGGTGTTGTAATCTAAAAATTTTTGGTTTATGAAATCATATCTGCATTAGGAGGCACCCCCAGCCCAGTGATGCTGTAGCTCTTACAGACATGTAGAGATACCACTTTAGCGATCTTGTATAACATCCAAAAGAATACTCTGAATAAGACTTGCTGTCTTATTTCACTTTTTTCCAAACAAACAAAATCTCTCTTTCTGTGCTGAGCTGGCTGGAGCTAGGGAAAGAGTGACATAACCACCCCTGAGGCCACCACCAGGGATTGTGCTGTGTCAGACCTGAAGCCAGAACATACTGGGTCTTACTCAAGGCCCACAGTAACCACTTCCTGGCTACCACCTGTGTTCACTCAAGACCCTAGTGCTCTACAATCAGCAGGTGGCAAAGTCAGGCAGGCTTTTATTCTTCCCTTCTGGTGGTTGAGTTCTCCTTGGCCCCAGTTAAGTCCATAGATGGTATCCTGGAACCACTGCTTACCTAGAGATGGAAATCTTAGGAATCTAGCTAGTACGCTATTCTATTGCAGCTGAGCTGGCATGAAGCCACAAGACAGTCTCTTCCACTCTTCCCTCCCTTTCCACAAGCAGAGGAGTCTCTTCTTATGGCCGTTACCACCCCATGCCTATGGAAAGTACTGTGTGGCTACCACTGATGTTGACTCAACATCCAAGGGCTTTTCAGTCAGGTCGTGGTGAATACTGCCAGGCCTTAGGTTCTCCCTTAAGACCAATGGGCTTTCTTTCAGCCAAGGGCAGGTCCAGAAATGCCATCCAAGAGCCAAAGCCTGGAAGTAGGGATGACAACGGCCCACTTGGTGCTCTACCCAATATGTCCAAGCTGATACCTAAATTTTAAGACAAAGTCCCCTTTACTCTTACCTCTCCTTTTCTCAAGCCTAAGGAGTTTCTCCCTGTAACTACTACATCTGGGAATTTGCTGAGTCACACCTTAATCCGTAAAGTCTCTGAGTGTCACCCAGGGCCCACAGCAAGTATTGCCTGGGTGTTTCTGTTGATTATTTAGGGTACAAGGGCTCTTTAATCAGCAGGTCATGAATCTTGCCATGACTGTGTCTTTCTTTAAAGTAGTAGGTTCCCTTCTAGCCCAGGATGTTTCTAGAAATGTTGTCTTGGAGCTGGGGCCTGGAATGCAGGCCTCTTGACTCTACCTGGTGCCCTATCCTCCTGTGGCTAAGCTGGTATCCAAGTTGCAAGACAACGTCTTCTTTACTATTTCCTCTCCTTTCCTCAAGAAGAGGAAATGAATATCTTCCAGACCTGTGAGCTGCTCTGCGTAAGGTTGGGAAAGGGGTGGTGCAGGCACTCCTGTGGTCACGCCAGCTGATGTCTCACAGGGTCACATGCCCCCCGTGTCCACTGGCTGTAAGCCCAGCATAGCACCGGAACTTGCTCAAGAATAGTAGTCCTTGTGGCCAAGGCTGCCTTTCAAATTTACTTAGAACCTCAGAGCACTTTAGCCTGTGGTGGCAAGGCTTGCTAGAACTCAAGTTTCAGCTACTGAGATGAGTGATTTCCCTCTTACTAGGGCTGGTCCAAATACTTCTCAGTGGGTACCCACTGAGTTCTGCTGGTGTGGCTTTCCACTGTAACAGGGCAGCACTGAGTTCCAACACAAAATCCACCCATCACCATGCTCTTTCTTTCTGAAGCTCATAGATTCTCTTTCCACACCACATGCTTGCTGCTGGGGAATGAGGTCTGCAAATAAAGACTTTCCTTCCTACCACTTCGGTGCTGCTTTCTGTGATATGATGTTAAATCTAAGTACTGTGATTACAAACCTGATTTTTGGTTCTCATTAAGGTGCTTTTCTTGTGTGGATAGTGGTTCAATTTGGTGTGCCTGAGGGTGATCAGTGAAGGCTTCTATTCAGTCATCTTGCTCTTCCTGCAGCTCCTATCTTTATTTTTTTCTTTCTCTGATACTCTTCCTTTATACAGATTTGTGTTTCTGACCTACATAATTTTGCTTTTCGTCAAAGAACTTTTTATTCTTTCTTGAAGAAAAGATCTTTCAGCAATGAATTCTCTTAGTTTGTGTTTGTCCATAAAAGTCTTTGTTTCTCATTCACTCTTCAGGAATAATTTCACTGAATGTAAAATTATAGATTGGTGGGTTTTTCTTTTTCTAACAACAATATAGATATTTTAATCAAGTCTCTTTTTGCTTGCATCATTTGTGACAACAAGCCCTCTGTAATTCTTATTCTTGTTCCTCTACAGGTAAGTTGTGCCTCCACTCTAACCCCTGGATTCCCCCTGGTTTCTTCCATTGTACTATTTGTCTTTGCTTTCTTTTTTGAGATGGAGTCTCGTTCTGCTGCCCAGTCTAGAGTGCAGTGGTGCCATCTTGGCTCACTTCAACTTCTGCCTCCCGAATTCAAGCAATTCTCTTGCCTTAGCCTCTAGGTTAACTGGGATTATAAGTATTTGCTACCACGCCCAGCTATTTTTTTTTTTTTTTTTTTTTTGTATTTTTAGTAAAGATGAGGTTTCTTCATGTTGGCAGGCTGGTCTCAAACTCCTGACCTCAAGTGATCTGCCCACCTCAGCCTCTCAAAGTGCTGGGATTACAGGCATAAGCCACCATGTCTGGTTGCCTTTGCTTTTCTGCAGTTTGAATATAATATACCTAGGTAGAAATTTTTTGCAATCTATGTTGCTTCTTAGTTCCTCAATCTCTCTCTCTCTCTCTGTGTGTGTGTGTGTGTGTGTGTATGTGTGTGCATGTGTGTGTATGTGTGTAAATGTGTATGTGTTTTACATTTTCAAATGTTCTTGGTCATTATTGCTTCTAATATTTATTCTGTTCACTATCTTCTTCAGGCATTTCAATTAGACATATATTATACCTTTTAAAATTTCCACACACTTCTTGAATGCTCTCTTCTGTTTTGTATGATGTTTTCTTTCTTACTGTTTGCCTTTTAATTTGGTAGTTTCTATCAACCTGTTTCAAGTTCACTAAGTCTTTCTTTGGTGATGCTCAATCTACAGATGAGTCCATTGAAAACATTCTTCATTTATGATACAGTGTTTTTTTTATTTCTAATATTTTCTTTTAATTCTTAATTTTTAAATTTCTGCTATCATACCAAACTGTTACTTTATGTTGTCTACCTTTACTGATGAACCTTAGCACAGTAATCAGAGTTGTTTTTAATATTCTGTCTGGTAATTCCAACATCTGTGTCAGATCTAAGTTTGGATTGTTTTGTCACTTCGTACATGTTATATGTTTTTCTTGTCAATTGGCATGACTTTTGACTTTTCATTGAAAGCAAAACATGATGTACCAGCTATTAGGAAGCAAAGTTAGTTGGTTCTTAGTGTGAGGATTTATTAAGAATTGAACTATGTTTAATTTTTATTTTATTTGAGGTATTAGAGACTTCTAATTCCTCTAGTGTTCTTGTTTTTGTCTTTCTTCTTGATGGTGGGTTTCCCTAAATACTTTTCTTCAGAAAGTGTGTGTCTTGAAGCTCTTTCAGCTGGTTTATACACTGTGAATATACTGAAGTCTGATTGGTGTGGTGGTAAACTGGAGAGAAGAAGGGTTCCATAATCTTTTGATTATCTCTTACTGTTTTCATAAGCCAATTTTTCTGGCCTGTGACCTTTACCCATGTTTCTTAACCTTTGTTTCCATCCTTATATGAGACAGGATGTCTTGAGGGATCTGGAACAGGAGACATGCTCTTTGTCTAGGTGAGATAAGGTTTTGGTAAAGTTTTATAACCTAGGAAATGTGCATTTGTTATGGATAATACTCTGGACAATTCCCAAGAATTGGCCTTCATCTCCCCATCCTAGAGTCACAAGGGAGTTTGTTTGGCTTCTTCACTATGAGAACCTGGCTGGATTCCTGTTGCCAGGACTTACAAAAGTGTGGTGATCTTCCTAAGTCAGTAACCCTCAATAATTTCTCATTCTCACAATTGTCCAAACTTGGACATCAGCAATTCTTCAAAAATTACTATTGAATTTTAACAGCTTATGGCTCCAGCATCTTCTGTTCTAGTAAGCAAATCTCGGGTATCAGTCTTTAAATTTACCTGTCTATATACATTTCAGGGTGGTGGCTTGTCATACAACCCCAGTTTTCTGATAAGTCCAACAAAAGTTGTTTAGTATCAGTTTTTCAGCTTTTTCTTTTAAGAATATGAATAACGAATTCCAGGCTCTTAACAAGTTGAAATTATACAGTATATGAATTACATCTCAATAAAACTATTCTTGAAACAAACTAACAAATACAATGAACAGAAAACAGTTACAAATATGGTGGTTCGTTCTAATTATATCAATAATCTTAAATGAAAACAGTTGTTGTTTTCATTATGTTTATTCATTTTTTAACAATTAAGTATTTCGTGGCAGGTCATACTGATTTTCCATTCACGGTGATAACATGAAGTTTATACTCTTTTAATAAAAACACTTAACTAAGATGTCAGTAAAGTAAGGAGGAATGTAATTTAGATAGCATCATAAAGACTGTGCATACATTACTAAGTTTGGGACACCCTAACTCACATCAAAGCAGCCTCCTCCCATTAGACTGGCTTTGAAATGTGGCCATTCTGGAATATTTCCCATAATCCTGTCCACTTAGCACAGCTACTCAGAAACCAGGATAGGCCAGCTGGAATATGGAGCCTCCTCTGAGCTGACAAGGCAATTACATAATTCATCCAGTGTTAAAGCAGCGTTGTCTCATTCCTGCCAAAGTTTCCAGGGCTTCCTGTGGCAACCAGGCCTGGAGGTTGCTTCTGGGGGCATGAAAGCATAGGTTAATAAGATCGAGGCTTCCTTTGCTTTTCCCTGTCAAAGTTCACCAGTCTCATGCCTGAAGGCTGAAGCTATCTGCAGGAGCGTAATTTTCAAAGCTTGACTTTAAAGACCCAGTACTAGACAGGTGTGTCTTCCTAGTGCACTAAAATCTCACCAGCAATTTCTCAGAACAGAAGATACCTTCTGGCATTTTAAATATTGCGTTCTCCCACATACAAGGTGGGGAATCATGTAGGGTGCAATAGAGGTATGCGTCTACCAAGCTGAGATACGTAGAACTTTATATTTTGTTAATGAGAAATGTGATATTAAATTTGGCAGTCTTTGTTTTACATTAATAAAAACTGAAGTACTTAGAAATTGATTATATTAGAAATATGGATGTCAAAGGTGTAGCATTCCAGGAGAGCATGATGTTCAGACAATATCATTACATTGAAAGAACTCCACAATTAGGAACTGAACAAGACCATGGTAGGACTGGGTAAGTAATTTCTCCCAGGATGCATCAATTCAAGGGCGTAGGAGAATTGTGCACTGAGTCATGATCTAAGTATGAAGAAATTTTGGTTGTAATGAGAGTGTCAAAGCTGAAGACTTGGGACCAATGGAGAAATAGTTGACTGAAGAAGCTCAGGTGCGACTCAATGGGTTGCATGTGGACAGCTGGATGAAGGAGGAGCTGCAAATAGTTGAAGAGTGGCAGGCAATGACAAGCAACAGGTCATGTGGGAATTTCTACAGTAGTGTATTTCAGGGTCTGGAAATATAAGGTTTAAAATCCAGCAGGAAAGCACCGATCTGAATCTTGGTTTTACCTTCTTACAGTGGTCTGAAGTTAAACACTCCCAGAAAGGGAAACTAAGTCAATGTCATTGAAGTTACTGGACATATTGGCTTTCACTACCATTTTTTTTTCCCATGAGACCTTCATTCATGGGAGCTAGACCCCACCCAAGTCTGCTTTACCCAAACCTCTATCCCTCTTGTGAGTCGCCTTCTCAAAATCTCCTATGTCTAAATGGACCTTGAGTTTTATGACTTAGAGCAGAAGTCAGACAAGAGGGGCCCACCTGATATCCCACCTGAGAAAGACAGCTATTCCCCAGCTCTGTTGCCCGTGCCTTTAACCTCTGTCACCTTTACTGTAAGGAGAAAAACATGATATTCCAGTTATCCTCAGATCCAAACACATTTTTCAGCACAGTTTAACCAGAATGCAAACCTTCAAGAATACACATATTTAAAATAAAACTTGTCTTTACCTACTCTTATTCTTTGGAATGTTTGTATGGAAGAAAATCAATTTCTCTAACTCATGAACAGTTCCCATCTCTATTTTCTGAATATATTATAAAAGTGAAAATAAGCTACCATTTGCTGAGAATGTACGACATAACATACATAGTTTTTTGTGAATCGCATGTATTTTCTCATACAAACTTTGTAACTCTTGAGGCAGATTCAGAGACAGGAAGCACCTTGCTCAGTTACACAGCCAGTAAATGATAGAGGCGACAGTGCAACCTACACGGTTTAGCCAGAGACAGGATAATTTCCTGTGCTGCCTCTCCATAACCAGAGGCATTGGTTCTTGAAATGCACTATTTGTATTGGAAAGGCTGCCTTTCCATGCTGCCAGAATAGGACCACTCAATTACATTTCCAGTCCAACTGCCGTAAGTTGTTTTGCCCTACAAACTGAGGAACAGCCAGGTGCTCAGGAATTACAGAAGGTAGTCATTTCACCAGTAGCTTTGACCACCTCCCAACAAAGCATTTATCTCCTCTCCTCAAGTGCCAAATGTACACCCCATGTATTTTTTGTAACTTGCTTCCACATTATTGCTTCCTGAGCAGAGAGACAGGACAGAGGCTCACATTTGTGCAAATAACAGAGGTGTAAAGAATCTCAGCATATCCTGGGATCTACAAGTAGCCCTGCATTACTGGAGCAAAGAGTAATGCTTGTTTGATTATTAAGTCCTTTTAACATTAACTGGACACCACCACCACCTGCTGAATAAAAGCTCCATGAGATTAGGCACCTTGTCTATGTATTTAGGGCTACCCTCTGCCCACCCTGCTTTCTGACCTAGAATAAAGCCTGCTATATAAAAAGTGTTCAATCAAACCATACAATAAATAAACATAAGCACCAGGGCAATGGTGGGCAACATAGTGGATGACAATAAAGATTATAGTCCCTAGAGTTTCAATAACAAAAACATGATACTAAGATAAGTAATTTAGGTGAATTCTTCTATAAACAAGTAAGCAGTCGCTGAAAATTGATGGAAAGTGGGGTAGGATGATGTGATGGTTCTGTGAGACAACAACTAGGGTAGTCTGAAATACATCTAGAATGTTCTTCCCAGTTAGATGGGGCCACAACAGAGGTTCTCACCAGTTTTGCTGCTGATCTGCTGACTCACTTCACTGGCATGAAGCAGT
This sequence comes from Macaca fascicularis, assembly GCF_037993035.2. Classification (NCBI taxonomy): domain Eukaryota; kingdom Metazoa; phylum Chordata; class Mammalia; order Primates; family Cercopithecidae; genus Macaca; species Macaca fascicularis. Next base: position 146,760,590 of record NC_088382.1, read on the forward strand.
ATTTTGGCTTGCAATTGTTCTACCTTCCCTGGATTCTCATTCAGCTTTTGTGGCTCCTATCTAAGTGTGTTTACCTCCATGATGATGAGATCCTAGTTTCTTCAGGATACCCATGTGCCAAGACCAGTGGCAACAAGAATAGATACAAATTTCAGTCTCTTTGTGTGCTGTCCAATTTATGCTCAAAGGGCTTCATCCTGCTCAACATATTCCCTTCCTGCCTGCCTGCCTGCCTGCCTGCTTGTGGACTTTAAGCTGTAGGAAAATTGCTCATAGAGATTACTTAGCTAGATCCACAGTAGCATATGCAAAATTCTCTGTAACAAATAAGTGTGTGTGTGTGTGTGTGTGTGTGTTTCTTTGTGTAGTGGTTTTGTTTCTCTGGTTGATGCCTGACTAATAAGGAGTATTAGTTTAAGTATCAGACAAAGGATTTTGAAGCAATGTCAGATACATATGGGAGAGGGAGGTCATTCTAGAAGGTGAGATTTCAGGAGCCACATAAGAATTTTGAATTGAGAAATGAATTGATTCACTTCAGCTCGACTGAGTATTGTGTCAGCCCTGGAGATAAGTCAGTGAATACAGTATGGTCTTGTTTTGGCATCAGTGAATGTGATCAGTGGGAAGGAAGTGTCATGTGTAGCATAGAACATGCCAGGTAATTATTGATAGAGTAAAAGCTGAGTGAAAATGCGCAGAAAAAGGGCCACAGAATCAAAAGTTAAAAGATGATGAAATATAGAAAACAAAACATAGCGAGCTTTCTTTTTCTCATAGTAAATTAAGGAGGATTGTGTGGTATTCTAGGACATGTATACCCCTATCTTATATAAAATATGGAGGTGCAAGAAAGATAAATTTTTCATCTTTTCCAGCTGCTTACAGTACCACCCAGCCATCTTCAGTGGGGTACCTGGATCATTAAAGAAGAGTTACATTCTTTGGAGATGCACCTGATAATTATCAGTCAGAAAAGGCAGGTAGAGGGCCATGGAAATGAAATAGCACCTCCCATCACCAGGTGGCCGCTTCGCAGTGATTCTCTGTTTTGAGGTCACCTCTATATGCCAGGGATTCAGTGGTTTGGAAATTAGACTGATTAGGCTGTACTGCAATGATATGGTATAATCCGGCCCACAGATAGTCATAAACTACTGTGAGAAAAGACTTTTTTTTTTTTTTTTGTCTGAGTCTCACTCTCTCACCTAGGCTGTAGTACAATGGCACAATTTTGGGTCACTGCAACCTTTGCCTGCAGGGTTCAAGCAATTCTTATGCCTCACCCTTCTGAGCAGCTGAGATTACAGGTGTGCACCACCATGCCCAGCTAATTTTTACATCTTTAGTAGAGATGAGATTTTGCCATGTAGCCCAGGCTGGTCTCAAACTCCTGGTCTCAAGTGATCTGTCCACCTCAGCCTTCCAAAGTGCTGGGATTACAGGCATGAGTCACTGAGTCCAGCCAGAAAAGACATTTTTAATTTGTCTGGATTCAGTAAACAAAAGAAGAGGTGTTCTTCTTCCAATCCGTCCTCTCTGGAATTGTGCCGTTAGAAAGTCTGGAAGACTCAGACATATCATGGCCCAGGGTAAACACACAACAGATTTTAGCTATAATTGTTGTTATGATTATAATTAAAACTTTATTTAAGGAATGGAAAGTTAGCATTTTTCACAAACATTTAAAAAATAAAAGCAGTGTAATAGAGTGGAAAGGATTTGGGTTTTGAAATTTGAAAGACAATATGGTTCAGATCTTTGCTCTACATGTCTCTGAGTCATCAGGTCTTTCCTCAGTGCAAAGGGAATGATGCTGATGCTGTTGCGAAGACTTCAAGAGCTATGGAACCTCCATACCTTCTGTGGAGTTGACATTAAACATATATTTTTTTCCTTTTAAATCTTCATCTTCACCCCACATCCCTATTCATTTCCCCTTTGGAAAAGTCACCGCTCTGGGAGGCAAATTCTCATCTATAAAATGCTTACATGAAGAAGTTTTAAGGACTAAATGAGCTAATATATTCATATATAAGTGATCCACAAGCATTTAATTATATGGCTCTGGGTCGGTTATTTAAGAAACTATCTCATCCTTTAGGAAGAAGGAAAGCATTATTTTCTTATTTGCACAGATGGGAATATTCAATATGTAGGTGCATTTACACCAAGAATAATGGCTCAATGGCCTTCTTCGATGAATTAAGGAGGTTGGTGGAAGAGGTAGCAGTATAAAGTAAAATTGTTCCCAAAATGTCATCACTGTGCAATAATGAGTTTTGTTAACTTGTTGAAAATTTCATGTAATTTGGAATGAAACAGATAGCCTGCTAAGAAAGACAAAATTAAAACAATTGTAGATATGGGAAAAAAAATGAATGTCTCTTTTACCATTTAATGGTTTCTAATCTGAGGAGGTGAGTCCTTTTAAATTAGTCATCAGCATAGCCTTAGAAATAACAATGCATTGAACCACAGTTTTAACATCATCTGGGATATGGAAATGAACACTGATGTGCCATCCAGATCCTTCTTTCAGGAATGACAGGATTAGTCCCTCAGCTGCTGGGAGTGCTGTCACTGGAAAGCTAGCTGTTGTCAGCTCCCTGTGGGAATTGTCTCAGATGGAGAATACAAGCTTTCTCAAAATCACACCACCTTCCTTCGCCATACCATATTTAATGACTGATGGAGCGAAGATAAAATAACAGCTCCCCCAATCCCGAATAGAACAACTCTGAAGGGTCATCAAAGCATCAGAATCTCCCTTAGGTTGAGACCTCCAATGAAATAACTTCATAAATTCACATTTCCTTTTACCTAGTTCTGCTTTCTCAGTTACCATGAATGCAGTTCACCCCAGAAACACTTCCTAATAACCTTTCTGCATGCTAACATCTATCTAAGAGTCTGCTTCTGAAGAAATCCACAACCGGTGCTGGAAATGATCTGAGAAAGCTGATCCTGGGATGAGAGTTGGAGCTGTAGCACCTATCTCCTGCAGACAATGAGGATCCCATCAGAAATCAGGACTTCACAAAAAGTAGCAGTGCATTTATTCAAGGTTTTGCTGGTGTTGAAGTGGAATGAAGTGACATTAGAAAGCAGTTCATTATCTGGTCCAATAAATATGTTATTTGAAAAAATAGGGGGAAAATAGCCACTATGAAAACAATGAAATTGGGAATCTGTAGCTAAGCCCAAGTATTTCTTAAAAAGTAATTAATAAGAAGTTGAGATTGTTTAATCAGCAAGTAAGAGCTTAATGTGAAAACCAGAGGGTCTTTTTGGAACACGTAGAGAGGATCTCGTCCCCTGCAGCTGTATGGCAGATAAAGCTGCGGACATGCTTAATTACTTAATTGTAGGAGTAGTCAAACTCCAAAAATAAACTCCGAACTAGGAACATCTTTTATGCCAGAATTCTGGTAATGAAAGAATGAAAGAATGAGATTCTGATACATCTTAGCTGATGCATGAAAAAGTTTTGAATCTGTATGTTCCCTGGAATCTTCTGATCCTGCAGAAGTACCTACTGTCCTATTGCTTGAAGATGATACGAAACTTCTTCCTAGAAGGACAACATGTCCGCCATGTAGATCCTCCCTCAACTCCTCTCCTGGATGTTAGGCCAATAACTAGGGTTAAGTTACAACATATTCTGATGGGACAGATTGGTCCTTGTAAAGGAAGAAAGGGGCTATGCATCAAATAAACTGTAAGACCTAACGAACCTCAACTGAGAGCAAGTTGGCAAAGGTCACATGGGTTTGGATTCTGAGGGTGCTATACAAAGATAGGGTGAAGAATTTAAGATTAAATAGGGGGGATTTATCAATTTGAGAAGACTCTTCCAAGTCACATGTCTTGGCAAAGTCCCCAGGAGATAGTGAAAACATGCTAAAAGGCTAGTTCTAGATGCATGGTAAAATTGGTGGCTCACATAAGTATCTAGAAATACCTGAATTGCATTGCAGATGGTTTCAGATAGGATAAAAAGGATGATACAAGTAGGCATCATTAAGAACATATATTGTGTAATACTGGAACCACCACTGCTCCCTGACTCCCAGCAGATGATTATGTTCCACAGAAGTCCCTGGAAGACGTATCATTTACCAAAATAATAAAGAATGCACAAATAGGAGGTACATCACCACCCTGAGATTTTCAATAATGGCTCTTTATGTCAGGCACACGCTGCAAAAAGGGCATTAAAGAATGAAACTCACTCTTAGAGATGGGGTTAATAGTATCCTGATACAAATTAGGCCAGGTTGTAGTATTTAACCTTCAGATATCACATTGTTGTGTGAAGTCAAGATCTTTTTTTCAAGAATGAAGGACTTAATTCCCCAACTTCAAGTCCAAAGACACATTTCCTTCCTGAAGAGACCTGCCTCCAGTGACTCTTAGACATGGAGGTATAGTGACTGAACCTCCTTACCTCATCTTGGAACGACTCTCAATGATCATTTGAGGTTTAAGATTTCCATGGGGCTGGCTTAGGACTGCACTGAGACTGCACTGAAGGTCAACCTCTCCTCCTGCATGAACATACTTTTTTAACCATTATCTCACAGTCATTTATTCCATAATCATAAGAATTTCTTAATATAAAGCTCAGTCATGGAAATCTCTGTCTCTCCCAGGGAAGCCGTTTGGTAACAAATGTCACTTACATCTACATTGATGGGGCTGTCCTATTTTACACGTGTGCTTTTGTCTTAGTTTTTCAGCTCTCTGAAAAACATTTGTATCTCTGTGTCTCTAAACACTTATTTTTTTATTTGTAAACAATGTAAATATGGTGTCATTCTTAACTCTTTTCTTCATGTTGGTTTTATCTGTTTATTTTTTACTATAATAAGAAAGTTTAATATTTGATGAATTATCATTTTATGCAAGATACTATGCTAAAATGAAAAAAAAACTTGCCTCGGGTCCTCATGCATCCCCACTATTTATAGAGCTTGAGCATTCAGGTATATTACAACCTCTCTGAGTTTCTGTGTATTTAACTATAGTTTAACAGAGAATGCCTCCCTCACAATAATGGAGGGTTTACATTTATATGGCAAGAAACTGTGTAGTTTTGTAAATGGTACAAGGGACACCAAAGAACTGTCATTGTCATAGGCATTGGTTACTCATGAAAGTAACATCAGATCCATGGGCAAAATAACAAATACAAAATGGCATTCATGTTAGTAATAATCCATAGAATTATTTTAAGTCATTTCTCATCCATAGCTAAGATATGAGCTTTGGAATCTGGAAAAAGTTAGATTTGACTTCTACCTCTACCATTAATTTCTGGGTGAATTTGGAAAATTTAGGTTGACCCTTTTGTGACTGATTTTTTAAACCTATAAATCTATAAATAAATGCTATTTATTTCACAAAATTTTTGTAAGGACTGAATGAGGTAATATACGCAAAGTACTTAGCACTTAGACATGTATATGCTAAGCCCTAAAGCAATGAGAACAATTATTGGTTTTATTTTATGAATTGCTGCTATTACCATAAATCTTTACTCCATACCTATGAGATAGATAGGAATGAGATTATTAGTCCCATTTAGGACAAAGAACAAGAAATAAAGTAAGTTTCCAGTCATATAGCTAGAAAGTGGTGAAGCTGGATTTTCAGCCAAACTCCTTCATCTTCCTGTATATATCATGTTCATTCCACTAGGCCTGGTCCTATAACAGACTTGGGATCTAAACAATACTACTGAACAGGAGTTCAGGTTATGTTGAGTGTTAAGGTGTTGGGTGACAAAGGTGTAAAGAGTCTTAGTCCTTAACTTTTGGAGAAAATTTTAGCTTCTCAGGATTCTCTGTCATCAAGCCCAGTGGTTCATTTAATGCCTCCATCGCTTAAGCCATAACCTGACTTCTGATTCCACAGGAGTTTCTTACATTAACCTTTTTTCTCAACTCAGCAATTGCTCTCTTGTTGATGCCTTTTGAGGAATATCTTTTATATAGAGGTGTTTGGCCTGACCTGACCTGGGAAACAAAACTCCCCTCACAAGCAGAAGAGGAAATAAGGAAACAATAACATGTCTTTGATTGCACAGTATACATTATAGGGGTTATCGTGATGTTAGTTAATATAAACACCCTGTGTTAGAGTAAAAGGAAGGAAGGAGGAAAGAAGGAAGAAGGAATGGAGGGAGGGAGGGAGGAAGGAAAGAAGGAAAGGAGGGAGGGAGGGAAGACAAAACAAAACACAAAGGCCTAGAGTGGGAAATAAACACAGTTTAACAATCCTTTTTTTATGCCTGTTATTTAATAAAATGTCATGGCTTGGAGAAATCATCCACCCTCTCCTGGAGCCATATGATAGGAGCTCAGAGCATTGTGGACTGTCTGAGTCTAGAATTGCTCTCCCTCAACAGCACTGGGACAGTCTAAAGTGGGATATAAACCAGCAATGGGATATAAACTCCTCCTGGCTGAGGAAACCTCTTGTTCCCCACTACGGGACAGAGCCTTCTCATTCTCCTAGACTACATTTCTTCTTTTCTCTGGGAAGCCTTCTTTGATTCATCTTTCAGCAAAAACTGCACATTTCCTTTGAAATGTCTTTTGCACATTTAATACAACAGTATTCACACTCAATTGCAAAACAGCTTTACGTTTCTCCTTTTCTGCTGGAACATTCAGGCAGTAGAGGATCAACTCATCTGCCTTTTTTCAGTGCCTAACATAATATCTGGCTGATATGGTTTGGCTGTGTCCCTACTTAAATCTCATCTTGAGTTGTAGCCCCCATAATTCCTACATGTTGTGGGAGGGACCCGATAAAAGTTAACTAAATCATGGGGGCAGTTCCCAGTTCTAAGGGTAGTGAATAAGTCTCAGGAGATCTGATGGTTTTATAAGGGGTTTTGCCTTTCACTTGGCTCTCGTTCTCTCTTGTCTGCTGCCATGTAAGACATGCCTTTCACCTTATTGTGAGTCCATTAATCCTCTTTTTCTTTATATATTACCCAGTCTTGGGTATGTCTTTATCAGCAGCATAAAAACAGACTAATTCACTGGCAAAGTTGGTGCCAATTTAGTGCTAACTACATAAATACAGAGAGAGAGAGAGAGACAGAGAAAGAGAGAGAATTAGACTGTGGTCTTAAGTTATCTAAAACATAAACCTTTATTCTGTGTTGTATTTCATTATTTCCACTGCTGTTTTCGGTATATATATTCAAGTGGAGGAAACAGAATACACATGCAAGAGAGAGTCACTTTCTGAGAGAGCTGAAGACCATTTGATGGACCACGATAAATTTCATCAAAGGAAACAGAGCAGAGAATTGACCAATAACAAACAGCTGTAAATGAAAGAACTGTGGGCAAGGTAATGATGAAGTAATTACCCTGGTTTTAACTCAAAGTCTAAACTTTTCTAGTATCTTAATGAAATACTATGTTCTGCCTACATAAATCATATATTTCTATTATATGGTTAGTTATAAAATGCCTATTTATATAGCTGAAAAGAATATCTGGCAGCAGGTAGGTGCTGATGGGGATAATTTGGGGTCCAGACAAACTATCTGCATTGAAAGAGGAAGAGAATCTGCAGCATTTTAATGAAATTTTGAAATGAAACTAAATTAGGTATTAAAACGAAGTATAATTTCTCAAGCTAAGAATAGGAAAATAATATATTGAGTGGAGCTTTTTATAGCTTAGAGACATAAGAATAAAAGTTTAACACAATTAAGTTATTCTTGATGTGACTCTTGAGCTAGAGATATCATCTCTTTCTTATCCTAATTGAGTTTCTCTATCTCACTTCCATTAATAATAGTTAGACTAAGATACTGGTCAAGTGGAAAAATGACCATAAATGTTCCCTTAATCTGTAGAGGATTAGGTACTTCCAGAATGTACAGAATGATGATAACATGACCCTTGTTGACCTAGTCCTAAAGAAGAAGATGAATTTTAAGAAAAAATTTAAAAATAATATGTTCTAACTCTTTAAGGTTTAGATACAAAGTCAGCCTATTGAGCAACCTTTGATGAAGCATTGTTATGTGTGAGATACTTTGGAAGTGCTATGAACAAAAATCAGTGAAAAACAAATAAGCAAAATACAATAAAATGTCTCTACCCACCCACCTAAAAACGGACAAAGTAGGAAGAAAGACACATAAAACAGGAAAGAAATGATGCAAATGCTATATGTTGTACAAGTCTAATCGAAATGCGTAAGATGTTCTGGAGAATTCCCAAATGTAGAAATAACCAACGTTTCCAAGGTGGAAAGGGAAAGAAGGGTGGCACTGGAACAGATACATTAAAGGGTAGCCAAGTGTTTGAGGGGACAGTATATACCACCCAGAGTATCTTCTGACAATTCCAAGGAAATATGCATAGTGGGTAACAAAGTAACATATGTCTTGGGTATGTTCGAGGAATCTAAGTGTCATGGTGAGACTAGAATCATGATGAGAGTGGGTGTGGAAGGGGCAGTGCGTGGCTCATCACATCCTGTATCAGTTCTCTATTTTTGGCATGTGGACAACCACTTCCCAGTCTCCTTGCAATCCGAAAGAACCACATGACTATTTCTAACCCATAAAATCTGAGCAAGAGTAACATGTGCTCTACCTGAACTGTGACTTTGAAAAGCCCCTTTTCCATATATTTCTTCAGTACATTTCTTCCCCTAAGGCAGTGAGCATGAGAGCCTTCGAAATGAAGGTATCAAAAGGTTAAGGCAGGTTAGTTTGTTGAGTCACCATGCGAAGGACCATTGCAAAGAGAGTCATCTACAACAGAATTCATGTAAATTGTGTTGTTAGGTGGTGCTTTTTGTTAAGCCATTGAGACTGAGGAATTGTTTGTCACTAAAGCATAAAGTTGTCCTATTCTGACTAATAGCAAGGGTGGTGGTGAGAGTTGAACCCAGAAAGAAAGGCAAATGACATATCATGTAACAATTCAATAAACTCTCCTTTGACTTCTTAATGAGAACTAATTATTTTCTCTGATGCTTCCCAAGCATCTCATTGGTTTTCTATTCAGCACTTATTTCCTTCTGCAGGCCCTATTGTTCCTTGCTGGTCTATTTTTCTCATTATATTATACAATAACATCATTCAAGTTATGCCTAATGTAATAAAAATTCCCTGAATAACAAATACACTAAAATTTGAATACCATTCACTAAGAATATATAAATATGGAGCATAACAAGAACTCTTAGGTGGAATAAAGTAGCACCAACCATATAGTCTATGCTATTGGAAGATTCAACAAGGATTTCTACTTTTAAGTGAAAATTTAACTTCTCAGGACAAGTGTCTTTTTTTCACAACTTTATTCAGGTATAATTGGTATAACAAAAACTGCATATGACTAATGTACACACTTTTGTGTGTTTAGGCATAGGTACACACTCATGTTAATATAACCAAAATCCAGGTAATAAACATATCTATCACTTCCAAAAGTTTCCTTGTTTAGCTTTGTAAACTTTTTTCTTTTTTTTTTTTTTTTTTGCCTTTTTTGTTTATTTAATTTTTATTTTTGTGAAAGTAGTTAACATGAAATCCACCCTCTTAACAAATTTTTTTAAACATCCTATACTTCAGCAGATGTCTGGAACTTACTCACCTTGTGTAACTGCAACTTTATACCTATTAAACAACAACCCTCCCTATTGCCTTCCCCCATCCCCTGGTAAACAACATTCTATTGTGTATTCCTACAACTTTGACTATATTAGGTGTGTTACATAAGAGTAATCCAATGATGTTTGTCATTCATTGACTAGCATTTTGGTGTTTTTCAGTGTGTTTCTATTTCTTCTTTTAGCAAGTATCAGAGTCTCTGTATGAGGATCAGGAGCTATAGAGGGAGTTGAAGATACAATGACCTTACTCTACAGAAGTTTGAATTCCCAGACTCCAAAGTATAGTTTCTAAAGCACAGATGCAGCCTCTGTTACTTCCACAAGTAGTATTTTAGTCTAATGTGGATCAGATTGAAACACAGAAAAAGCCATGTCCTGCAATGTATCAGATGACCCCATCAAAGTTCCACAGATGGTCTTTAGGAGGCCAGCCATGCAATTATTTGCTAAATTAGATGTTCGTGTGTATAGGCGTGTATATTTGGAAAATATATTCAAAGCTTTCTTTGGGTATTCCAAAGAATGGTCCACTTTGCCATATTTTTAAAGAACTGCTGATGCAGCGGGAGGCAGACATATATAAACTTCTTTCTATTTAATGTAGTAAGTGTAACAATAAATATAAAGACATTTCTGTAGTTTTATAGTGGAGTGAGTGAGGGCCTTATTACTGTGTAATCAAGGGTTATTTTGGGGGGTCTGACTGTTTTATATGTGACAGTTCCCTTATTTTATTAATGCACAAAAATTTGAATGATAGTTAATTATATCACTTGACAGTTGGGCATATTTGCAAATAATTAATTTTTAATTTATGTAGAAAGTCTAGTGATTGTTAGACTTCTCATCAATTGACAAGTCAAAGTTCCTACAGGGGGAGCTCTGCTCTGTAAGCAGTGAACTCCCATTGCCCAAAACATTCACAAAACATTGTCAAGCTTCAACTAAAGATGTGATTGTTTTGACTTTTTGATAGTGATAGATCACCATACCAAATCAGACTTATTCTCTGCTTTTACTATATTCTATGTATATTAGGTTTTCCTGAATGCAAATACAACATAAAAGAATTGATTAATTAATTATCAACACTTTATGTGTCAGAACAGGGGAAGAAAAGCCATGTATGGCTTCCCACACCTCAATTGATAGCACGTTCATTCCAGTCATTTTCTTTCTCTCTTTCTTGGGTGCCTCACTTTCAGTTTATCAGGAAATTTTCTTGTTTCTACCTTCAAAATATAGCCAGAATCTGACCAACACACAACATAATCAAACAAAAATCTATAAGATCTCCTTGATCTTCTATTCCTTTCCCCACCTCCACCCCACCCATCAAAACCTATGCTCTGAATCTTCTGCTTTTAAGGATATGCCAGAGTTACCACCTCCATCCATGTCTCCTTTCTTTCAATGCTATCATCCTGATCCTGGCCACCATGACCTCTTACATCCATATATAAAACTGACTATTGTCCATTGCGTATAGACATGAATAGAAACACATCATGTGAAATGTCTGATATAGTTTTCCTGTGTCCCCACCCAAATCTCATCTTGAATTGTAGCTTCCATAATTCCCATGTGTTGTGGGAGGACCTAGTGAAAGATAATTGAATCATGGAGGCAGTTTCCCGCTATACTCTTATCATGGTTGTGAATAAGTCTCATGAAATTTGATGGTTTTATAAGGGGAAACCCCTTTCACCTGGCTCTCTCATTCTCTCTTGTTTGCTGCCATGTAAGATGTGCCTTTCACCTTCTGCCATGATTGTGAGGTCCCCCCAGCCACGTAGAACTGTGAGTCCATAAACCTCTTTTTCTTTATAAATCACCCAGTCTCAGGAATGTCTTTACCTGCAGCATGAAAATGGATTAATACAATGTATATCTACTCCAATGACTTTCCAAATGACTTAGAATAAAACCCAAAGTGCTGTCATAACCTTCAAGGCTTGCCTTTTTCTGTGCCATTATGTCTCCTCTTCAGGTGCATGTCATGGCAGACCCTGTTGTGCTCAGTGGATTTCAGTTATGGTGGTGTTTCCTGTGTTTTTGAATCATTGAACATGTTCTAACCTTAGGGCCCTTGTAGTTGGGATTCATTCTCCCCGGAAGGCTCTTCCTCTAGATTACACCATAGCTCACAACTTTTCAGTTCTCAGTGAACTGCAACATTGAAAATACTTCTTCCCAGACTGTCCAGACTAAATTACTTCTGCTTTCACCTGATCACCCGCTCTCATATTATTCTGCTGTTTTATAAACATTATTGCTCTGAAAAACTTGTTTATTTATTTCCTACTGTATTATTCATTGTCAAATGAAATTTAGGTCCCATGAGAACAAGGACTTTGTCAGCTTTGTGCTGCTGAATTACTAGACAGTAAATGCCGTACATGTAGCAGCACAAAAATTGTTGCGTGAATAAATGAGTTAGGTTGAAAGGCAAAGTATGGTGATAAGAAAGGAATTAAAAATACTCAAGGGGATCTTTTAGGTTTTAGTTCTGACAGATAAAGAGCTTGGAAGTCATCCTACCTGTTCTCCTAACAAGAAAAGCACAACTGAACAAAGTGAAAATCAACTAACTTTCTTAGATTCATCGGAAAATTGAGATCACTGGGCAAACAATCGCCCTAAATCTAGGGAGGCAGATGGGCACACAGAATAACAGCTAAGATCAGCTTACCTGTAACAGTAGCTTCTCGCCCTAGGAACTGCTAAGTATATGTAAAGGTAATTTTTACAAATGCGTACACCTAAGAGTGCGGTAGTTGGAGAGTTCAAAACTCCCGGGGAACCAATCTTAGGGAGGCTTACACACATTTCCCAGGTTTTACCTGCAGAAGCCCTACCAGATTTTCATGGTGATGATGATCAGAAAAAATAGCCTCTTTATTTCTGGGACAGAAAAAGGAATAAACAAAAAATACAAAAAGCTGAAGCCTCTGGCATCTATAGCTACGGCAGACATTAAACACGGCCCAACTTCTAGCCAGATTAACATAAAACTTATACTAAAAATCGAATTACCTCAGGTCCTGAGAGAAGCATCAATAGATGGTGCGCAGAGAATTTTTAGGGCAGGGAAAAGACTCTGTATGACACTTTTAGGGATACACACCATTACACATTTGTCAAAACGCATTGAACTGTGTAACACAGAGTGAAACTTAAACTACAGGCTTTAGTTAATAATAATGCGTCACTATTGGTTAATTAATTTTAACAAATGTAGCACACTTATGCAAGAAATTAATAAAAGGGAAAACCGGTTGTGGGAGGGGGGAGTTGTATATGGGAACTCTCTGCACAATTTCCTCAGATTTTCTGTAAAACTACAACTGTCCTTAAAAAATAATGTTCACTTATTAAAACCAAAAAAGACTCCCAAGGATTTGGGTCTGAAAAACTGGGGAAAAAATGGTGAAATAATTTTGGCACTCAGAAGGAGTCAAAGAGGGAAGGAGAACGCACACATTTATTTATAGAGCCTTTTCTGCACTGGATGCTTCAAGAATCAGAGCACCAGTCATTTTAGATAAAACGATTAAATTGCCAAGATGATGTAATAGTGCAGTGACTGCTTTTAAGTTATTAATCCTGGAATTTCACATATTTTTGTGAGTATAAATGCACTTGCTCTCCATTTAGTGCAGATGTGTATAACATATTCTGGAAATCTCAATGAATGGGGAGTGGTAGACTTTTTTAATGGAACATGGCTAGTAAAAGCTGGAAGGCTGTGTAACTTGAGGGGGACATGATCCAGGAAGCTATAATAAAAACAGCTGGACATAGTTGTTGAGGAGAGGAGGCCAAGAAGAAGAAATAATCCTGCTCAATGAAGAGGTAAAGCACTGTGATTTGGGGGTGAGGGCAGCAGAAGGGAGAGAGCAGCAGTCGGTCCCCAAGCATGAAGATGTTATATTCTTTTTTTTTTTTTTTTTTTTTTGAGACGGAGTCTCGCTCTGTCGCCCAGGCTGGAGTGGCGCCATCTCGGCTCACTGCAAGCTCCGCCTCCCGGGTTCATGCCATTCTCCTGCCTCAGCCTTCCGAGTAGCTGGGACCACAGGTGCCCGCTACCGTGCCCAGCTAATTTTTTGTATTTTTAGTAGAGACGGGGTTTCACCGTGTTAGCCAGGATGGTCTCGATCTCCTGACCTTGTGATCCACCCGCCTCAGCCTCCCAAAGTGCTGGGATTACAGGCGTGAGCCACTGCGCCTGGCTAAGATGTTACATTCTTTATCACAGAGATGTTGATTTATATCGTACTAAAACAAGGTGCAATTGTCTAAGGCCGCAGCAGCCTCCTTGCTCAGATATTCAGGAGATGTGGAGGGGGGTCATCTATTGACATCATGGCCCCATTGTGCAGTTTCTGTCTATGCAGACAACTCTGGCTATGAACAGCTAGAGGTATAAGTGCTGGTGGAGATTGTTGGAGGTGATCCCTGAGGAGCTGTGCATAACTGACTCTGCCTCAGAAGGCACAAGCTAATTTTGAACAAACCCCTGTGCTGTCATCTACTATAACAAAGCCAATTTAGATTAATCCTTGAACTGGGATTCCATGTGCATAATACAGTCTCCAAAACAAAGAAAGGCAGACCAGAAACATTAATAGTATCCAAATGATTGCTTAGGTTTAATGTGAAGCTCTTTTTAAAATGTCCAATTTTTAATCTCAACTGTGCAAACAAAGCCTCCACCAAAGGATTAAGAGCCTTCAAGAGTCTGCTACCAGCACAAAGAGGGCCTGTATTTTAATTAAACAAGGGGTGCCCATCCTTCTTGCCTGTTTTGACCAGATGATTTGGCTGCTAATTAGACTTTAATTAGAAAGAAAAAAAAACAATTCAGTGTGTTTTTCTTCAAAAGACAGTGAGAAAATAAACCTCAGATAACTTTATTATCATGGTTTTGTAAATAATGGACCAATGGCTGCTTCTTGAATTCACTTATGATTACAGATTTAGATTTAAATTAGATTGGACTTCAGTTTGCCCAATTTATCCCCAGATGTATCTCACTCAATTATTGTGTTCCACTTACTATATTATGATAGTTAAGATCGGGGGTTTGGGATTATTACATTTCTTAGTTCCAGCTCCAGATTGTGACCTTGGATAAAATATTTCGTATTTCTGAGTCTATAAAATGAAAATTATGATATAATTTATTTCATAAAGTTTGTGGGAAGATTGAATGTAATATGCATGAAAGGCATATATTGCTAATCCTGTACATATACATTTAGGAACTCCTCGGGAAACCTGCGGCCTGGTAAATGTCTTGATAATATGGTAATGTATAAAAGTAACCTTTTCAGAGGTCATGGTACTGGAAACTAGAAAGACCTAGGTATAGGCAACAGACTGGGGTTCCCATCCATGAGCAAATGGCCTCATTGCTAACCTGTTCTGACATGGTGTCCTCTATACTTTCCTCTCTGTTTTTTTCATTGGTTTCTTCCTCAAATTCTTGATACTTTGAAACACAGAAATGTAATTATTCAACAAATATTTATTGAGTGTTTATGATGTGTCAGGCCAGGTGTTTGTCGTTGGTGATACCGTGCTAGAAATGATAGATATTAGTACTCTCTTGTGAGGCTTACAATATGTTAACAGAAAAAGCAATCATTTCTTGATGTCAATGCAGCTTGTGTTTTATGGCAAGAACTTTACATGCATTATTAATTCAACTCATTTTCAGGCAGATATTGCTGTAATCATCTCACTGTTGAAGAGACTAAAATGTAAGTAACTTACTCAAAGCTACAGCCTGCAAATAACAGAGACTTAGACCTCCCTTGCTTTGATGACTTAGGTTTGGAGAATACATTGAGTATTCAGGTTTTTGACATAATGAATTGTAGATGCCTATTGGACATTTAGTTGAAAGCTTCAAACAAGTAGTTGGATATACGTACCTGAACCTCAGAAAAGAAAACTGGAAATACAGCTATAAGTTATCAGCTCAAAGGAGGAATTTGGAGATGTGGGAATGAATGACTTCACCTAGGACTGAACAGCAAATAAGGGACTTATGCAAAATATCAAATGTCAGTCTCCACTTCCAGACATTTTTATTTAATTGGTTTACAATGGAGGATGAATGAACTATTTTTACAATTTTTCATGTCGTTTGAATAGAGATAGGATTGAATGCTATTGACTTAGAAACACAATGAAAAAATGAATAAAAAAAGAGAGAATGCTCAAAGCAGTCCAGAGTCTCAACTCTAATATGAAAATTAATGTAGAAACAAAAAGGGCATCAAAGAGACAGATGAGCAGTGGGAGGAGGTAGACAGAATGCCAATGATGAGAGTGGGAATTCGAATAGCAACATTTACAAGTACAGAATATGGCACCAAGTGGGAATTTGGGGAAAAGAGAAAACGACATTCCAATTGTAATGGACTTCATGAACCATAAAGAAAAGATTGAGAATTTATAGGAAAGTCCTATTCAGATCAATCGGTCACTCAACACGTTTGGGTCTTGACAGCCACTGCCCCCAGACAGACTTCAGCCCATCTCCTGTTGGCCATATCTCAAGGTCACACCAAGTTTCCATCCATAATGCAGAACCAGGTGACAGTTAATTTAGGTCATCAGATACTGTCTGGGAGTTTGAGATCCATCTACTTTTTCCAATCATCAATTTAAAGAAGCTGACATCACTGTAAATTTCTTGCAACGAGCTGCCACTGATTGAGTGGGCAGGCACAATAGAATTCTCTAGATTGATGACTGGAATAACTCAAGAAAAAGATCTCACCCTGAATGCCTATGGAGAGATGCGCGGGAACAAAATCATTTAGGGAAAGGGCAATTCTTTGATTCTTCTGTTTGTCTGTTACACTGCATAGAGTATTGTGCTTTGTATTTTTTAATCATATTTGAAGTCATAATTTCTTTCATAAGATAGGCGATCCCTGAAAAGGCAGAGTTAAAATGTGCTGATTATGTAGGTAATGAGCACAATATGTATGAATAACCACAATTTAAATCCCAGTTTTATCACTTACTAGTTCTGTTATTTGGGGCACATTATACATACTCAAAGGCTCAGTTTTCTGACATGAAAAATAGTGGTAACAGTAGAACAAATATTACAAGGGTGTCAAGAATTCCTGGCATGCAGGTAGGGCTCAATAAATGTATATACTATTGTAATATTATTGTTATCAATAATGTTTCTCTTTTACCTTAGTTACCAGGAAGTTTGAGATCAACTGTGTTTTCTACTGTGTACTCAGCCCTGAGTTATGACAGAAATATCAATTGTAGAAGATGAAAGTTCTCTGTCCCAGAGAAACATATACGCTGGTGAAAGGTGCAAACATACAAAGAGATAACTCTATGTTGCTGGTGCTGAGTACACCACAGTGTTTCCAGGCTCTATAAGAGCGTTTATTTACTCATCACAAAAATAATTTTCTGTGCTTCTCATGTGTTAATTCCCAAAGTACCTGGCACATAGTAGGTACTCAATATGCAGCCTATGGGCTGAATGAGCTGTTAAATCTCTATCCTAAATTATTCCTTTAGGGTATGTAAAAATTCCAGATAGAACACAGCCTCTATGTCCTATGCCACATTATATCTAATGAATTAACATTGAAAGTGCAACTTTAGAAAAGAAAATTTCTCTCTCTGTTTTAATTTGTGTCAACACTTTCCATTTCATAAGCATAATCCATTGGTTTGATCATGTAAAATAACTCAGGAGGTGCCAGCTGTAGATATTTTTTGTCTTAACATGAAAATAACATGGAAAATTAAACCATAGAAGAAAAAAATACTCTATCATTTTTTATTTGAGCTCATTCTGCTCAAGTGAGATAATGCCCTGTGTCTGGAAGACACACTTCGCAATCTCACTAAACCACAATGTCACCAGCCTCCTTCCCACCAGCTTCTGAGTTCTCTTATTTCTCTGGTCCTCCAACTAGAGCAAGGATTTTTCCCCTTCATGTAATGATTCTGAGTGTGTCAGCTTGTCAGTGGCAGTGTGGAGAGTTCCCTCCTTTGAAATGTTGCAGTCATTACTGATAGCATCACCTATGATTATCATTATTAATGGGTGGGAGTCAATAGAACCAGTGGCATGAACATAAGACCAAGAGTTGAGGCTTGATATGCAGGCTGACTCTCAAAATAAACTCTAGTGACTTGTCTGGACCCTAGCCCCAAAAATTCCTAGAGTTTATGAGCACAATTCACCTAGGTTCGTGAACACAAACCCAGACCTGGACTCCAGTTCCCTTTGCTGCTTTGCTTGGTTTTGATTTCCATGATCTAGTCTTCCCTTGGTTGGTAAAAAGGTGGATAAACATAATTATCATAGACTCTTGCATAATGGAAAGCAAATTGGCCTAGCAGGGATTGCAGTCCAAGGAACAGAACAGTGAGGGGAGAATTGGAATGACATTTCCCAGTGGAGATGCATTAAAGGATAGTTATGGCGGAAGCCCTGAGAGCCCAGCACCTCACCCTTGGATGTCTCCAGACTTTCAAGAAATAGTCAATATCATTAAATAATCAAGTTTAACTAGATTTCTTACAGGTTCTCCTCTGTAAAATGGGATAATAAGATATGCAATGAAGTGTTCCATATATCTCACAGGGAGATGAAGAGAATGCAATCAGATGAAGATTCAAAAACAATTTATAAATGCAATGTGTAATTCCTGATTACTGTCATACTTGCTGCGATTGACTATATCATATAGTTTATGAGTTTGGATATATACTATCAGGGACCTGTGTGTGTTGCGTGTGGAGGACTAATCGGGATTAAACGTTCCGTGGAGTTCAGTTCAACTCAGCAGAGACTTAGGCAAGGGGTCATCTATGCTAATTGTCATCTTTACCCCCACTGGAGCCTTCTTCAGCCAGAGAAGGGGCCCTCCCTTTAACAGAGCAGCGCAGTTGATGGCTCTGATCTTGTAATCCAGTGAGAGGTAGTGGGCAGGAATCAGTGCTAATCAGTCTGTCTCTATTTGCTGAGCTTTTACAAAAGGGTGGGCACTGTGCTAGGTCTGTGTTGTGCCTAAAACATGGTCAATCTATAAACTGACCAACGCTGACCCCCCAAATGAAGTACACATTTCTGTTTTACAGTTTTTCAGGTGATTTCAAGGCCAGGGGAGAGGCAGGAAGCAGCAGTTACCACAAAAATGGCTTAAGACTTTCTCAAAGCTAAATGATGTTAGATTTATTTATTAGGGTCACACATTTACTCACAATTTACTCAAACGTATAAATAAATAAAAACAAATTTATTTTGCATTTAATCTGATCTTCTTCACAAGTCTTATCCTCTGCGTAGTAGAGAAATACTTAGATTTCATATATTTTGATAAAAATGAATCAAAGTTTATCACTTAATCATTTTTTTAGAAACAGTCTCTCAAAAATCCAACCCTTTCTCCCTCCCCATCCTTCGATGGTGGCTTCTTCTTGTGATGGAGGAAAGAAGAAGGCTGCTCATCTCTGGTGCTTCCTCGGGATCCCAGCTTTTGTTTGCTGTGGAATGGCTGCTCCGGGCTCCTCTGTGGACTTCCCCATGGAAGATGGGGTGTGCTGTTGGCCCTTTGTAGTGGTGTTCTAATACCCAGGACTGGTGTTCATAGAACTAGCCATATGCCTTGATCTTGAAGTCTTTTTACATTGTGATCTCTTCACTTTGACCTGAGGTCGTCAGTCTTCAACACTTCCTTCAACACCTCAAACTCTTCCCTGGCTATTCTGAAAACCTGATGTACATGCCTGCATTGTTAATCATTCTAGGCATCCAGGAAATCTACTCCAGCCAGTCTCTCCAGTCATCACTTCCATTGTTCCCACACCATGCTGGGCACCATGACCAGGTAAAGGTGAAGGTTCTCCAAGGGCCATCAAGGGAGCATGTGGAAGGAAACAGAAGGAATGAAGGCCCTAGCTACTAACTTTCTTGCTCTCCTCTGTCTTCTCTTCCACACCATCACCTAAGGTTGGGAAATGTCCATTTTTCCTTTACATTCTCTTCTTTCCTAACCAAGACTTCACCTAAAATGTGAAAGTCAAATAGACTGATTTTGAAAAATTATATAGTATCCATACTAATTTATGTAAATTAAGTATAAAACATATCAATGGTATTGATGGAGTCAAACCTTATTATTTTGAGTTTTTTTTTTTTTTTTTTTTTAAACAAGGCTGAAATTTGGTTTCAAATCTTTACATGGTCCCAGAGGAGATTATTACGGGAAAAGCAGCATGAGAAAAGAAACTGAGATAAGAGGAAGGCCTGATATTGAGTATGGTATATTCGAGTTAGTTCTATGACGTGGTAAGGTGTAGTGGAAAGTGTTTGGTCTGGCATCAGACAGATCTATCTGTAACCAGAGCGCTGACCCCTCCAGGCTGAGTGACTTTGAACAAGTCCTTAACCTCTCTGAGCTTCACTCTAACACTTTGCAGTAAAACCCACCTTTTAGAATTGTTGAGACAATTGCATAGTGCTTAGTCCAAGCCCCGGCACGTACATTATTCTCTGTTCTCTTTGCTTTTCTTAGCAATGAATAGAAAATGATAGAGAGATGGATAAGCGATTATGAGAAACCACTAACAAGAGCTATTCGCTTGCCCTTTTGTAACATTTAGAAAATTAATGCTGCCTTTTTATAAGTGCCTGTTCTAGCATAGAAATCAGAGGCTTAAAGAAACTGGTGATTTCAATGCAAAGTTACCATCCACTTCCCTAAGCACACCAAGTGCACTTCTAAAAATTTCTCTCAGTGAATGCTCTTCCGTGTTGGAGTTTCTAATTGTGGGCTTATTTTGGAAAGCAAGTCAAGGACATTCGCTAATGATATTTCAACCGCACGAGCACCCTGATGACATGTGACAAATCAATTAGAAAAATTATCCTGGAAATGCCTTGCCTGGGGCGGTTACCATGGCTTTTGGGAAGGAGCATGTGGCACACGGCTTGGATTAACTGCATTCTGACTCATCCTGGGCACTAAATTCTGTATCTTTCCACTGTGAATATACTTACCATCCTATTTTCTGGTGCTGCAAAATTAAGGGAGGGAATTACACGAGTCTAATTTGTGAAGTTTGCAAATTTCTATATAAACATAGAACTACTAAACACATGCATTAAACTTTCCTTTTAATGCTAAAGACACTGGCCAACACGTATTAGATATTTATTGTCAACCATAATACTCTTTACAGATTTGTAAAAAATTACTCTGGTTTCAATTTGTAAAAAGTAATGGTGACAAGTAACAAGATTAGAAATAGAATGACTAGATGGGAAGATAGATTCGCTGGTGTTTTAAACAGGGTAGAAAGTATTGGAGATATGATGGGACAGGGAACATAGGTACTGAAAGAGTTGAAAGAGGGAAAAGAAAGTAAGGAATGTTCTGTGCATTCTATTATGTGAGCAACACAAAGAAGAAAGTACATGCACAATTAGCCCTGAGATTAATGATATCAGTCTAACTGAAGCAGTTGCTTTCCAGGTGGTGCTAAGAAAATGGAGAATTGTGAGATTGAGACTAGTTACAGCAGAGCAAAACTCCCAGAGACCTTTGTCCCCACAATAAACAGCTTAGGGGCTAGGCACGGTGGCTCACGCCTGTAATCCCAACACTTTGAGAAGCCAAGCTGGGCAGATCACTTGAGGTCAGGAGTTCGAGACCAGCCTGACCAACATGGTGAAACCCCATCTCTACTTAAAAAATAATAATAATAAAATAGATACATACACACAAAAATTAGCTGGGTGTGGTGGTGGCTTACTGTAATCCCAGCTACTGGGGAGGCTGAGGTATGAGAATTGCTTGAACCCGGGAGGTGGAGGTTGCAGTGAGCCTAAATTGCGCCACTGCACTCCAGCCTGGGAGACAGAGCAAGACTCAGTCTCAATAAATAAATAAATAAATAAATAAATAAATAAACAAACAAACAAGTAAATAGCTTAAGGACTAAGGAGCAATGAGGAATCATTGACTGTTAATAAGGTAGTTAACGACAATATTAAACTGTGCTTTGGAGTAATAAAATAGAAAGCATTTTGGAGTCAAAATTTCTGAATGTGATCCTCAGGGTACTCCTACAACCCAGCCACGTTGCCAGAAAGAGAAGTCTCCCAGCGTTTGCACTCAGTGAGCTCAACCTTGACAAGGAAAGCACAAAAAACACAGAGGTGGGTCTTCTGGGGTCAAGTCGTGTTTCCAGAATTGGTTATGAAAGCAGACTCTTAAAACGTGGTTAGGAGTTCTTTGGGCAAAGAAAAGGAGAGGCATTTGATTCTGGTTACGCAGTCCAAAGTATTTTGCTCGGGAAAGCATGTGTGAAAGTCAGGACGTGGCATTCAAGTTATAAGGAAGAAAAAGAAGGTGGTCATCTCAGAAGCCTCCTGGTTTATCAACGCTGGTCCACATGGCAGGAGAATCACTGGTGGATCAGGTCAAAGAAGGTGTTACACTAACTGAAATGATGCTTGAAGATTTGTCTTAAACACCTGTCCACTTGGGCCCTCCTGCCACAGCAAGGTTAATTTCTCTAACTTTGTTCTAATTTTCCAAAGCAGGATCTCCATCAGCAATTATTCCAAACTTCATACAAATCTGCTTTCTGCCTGAACTGTCACAAACCCACTATGAAACCTGATTTGTTATATTCGGAGTATTTTTTTCCTGAGGCAATACTGACTGCTCTGGAAAAGTAATGACTAAAAGGAACCTTCCCCCAAAATCTCTTGTCAACAGAAGAGAAAAAAAGGTAGAGAGAAAAAATAGCTGCCTGGGACAGGTATTGTAAATGGAGCCATCAAAACTCACTGTGGGTTTTTGTGATAAATATACACACAAGGCAGGCATTTGGGTGAGAATCTATTTCTATTTTAATGCAAGACAGACAGACCAATACATCAGCCTTCTGCCTGTTAATTCTCATAATATGTTGTCTCAATTTGCCCACTTTCCTCTTCGCTATGGGAGAAATTTTTAAAATACGTTAGTGACATGTACTTGGTCCAAGTTAGATGTTAGTTCAAGGTAAAACCCTACAGTGGGGTTTCTCTGAAATACCCAAAATCAGCCCTATGTAAACAACAACAACAACAACATCAAAATGTTACTCTACTGCTCTCTGCTCTCCTAGTAAATTTATAATCTGAGAAGCCCTATAGCAGAGATGATTTTTGTGCCACCCTTGGAATTCCCAAAACTGATATCTTTGCTTGGAAATCCCAAAAGGCAGAGTCTCAATATGACTATTCTCCTTGGAATTTCTAGAATTTCCTGAGTCTGAATGCACAAGTGATTAATGACACATCTCCTGAAAAAGATAAATGATGCCAAAGTTATTGAGAAGTCTATGATTAACAAAGGCAGAAGCAAATGGATACTTTAGAAGGTAAAATGCTTCCTGATGGTCACTTTATTGATTCTGATGACAAAACTGGAGAGAAGTAGGGGAAAGGAAAATTGCATATGATCTCCTTTTGTTCATTTGCATCCTTCATTTATGGGAAGATGAATGCCCACAGGTGACAGTGGAGCCTGATCAGCATTTGATATCTTGGAGAAGATGAGCAAGTGGTCAGGCAGCTCTTCAGAGATTTCTGAAGACAAGTTGTTACAGAAAAATAGTTCACCTTGTAGGACCTTGCTCAGAGACTTTAATACACTCGGGAAGTATTGAGGCTGTTGACACAGCACCAAACATCACATTCTCAGACAACAGCATGTAAGACTAGGAAGACACAATGGGACTAAACCTGCATGTGCCATTGTTTTTATTAGGAGGGAAACAGTCCCATGAACCACTCCTGAGATGTTTCCTCAGGTATCTTTGCCAGAATTGTGTCACGTGCCCATAAAATAACTGGAAAAGCGGTTATTAATGCAAACCTATGGCGTTTTAACTCCATGGTGGGAGGTGGGAATGGTCAGTTTGGAGGAATGGGGAGAAATTGTGGAGTAGTCAGCCAACAGTGCTATGTAACTTATTCCTAACTTTTTTTGATCATGGCTACAATCAGACACCACTACCTCTGAGCTTTCCATGAAATCTCATTTCCCAGGTGGGATCAGTGCCACTCAGCTTTGCTTTCGTCAAAACCTTTGCCTGTCATCATTGCATCTCTGTGACATTGCATTGAAATTGCATGTTTCTCTATCCCTCCTTACAAAGGGTGAGCTCCTTGAAGTCAATGAATATATCTAGCTCGTGATTACATAAGCACCACCTGGTGTACTGCTTGGCATACAACAGATATTTTAAAATATATAACATTTAGTTGAATGTTTTCAAGACACATTTCATTTCTAATTTGACAGCATTTGGATTACATACTGAGGGAAAACTTGTCTACAGGTTTTGATTTTCCGACCTGTGTTTGAAAGAAAAATAATATAAAATATGAAACTCAAGGAATAATTTCTTCTGAGGCCTGGCATTTAATCATTTCATTAGTCTCACTAAAGGGATAAATTAACTGCGGCCTCAGAGAGAGACTTGCTTTAGCAATCTGGGCTCACTGTAGGGAACAGAAACCCCTGTAAGTATTTTAAATAGAATGTAAATTAACACAAGGAATTATATGTTTATGGAATCCTGGAAAGACTGGAGGAGCTTGCAACAGTTAAGCTTAGAATACATTCTGCCGTAGGTGCTGGGGGATGCAAAAGTGGCTGATACAGCTGCCATCACTACTGCAGCAACCACTTCTTGGTAGCCACGTGGCCAAAACTTGACATTCTGCCAGAAATTACAGCAGGAAGACAGCCTCCTCTTCACTCCTCTCTTTTAAATCACTCAAGTGAATGTAATTTGTAGAGCCAAATTTGTGTCGGATGCCTGGTTGCAATAGAGCCAAGAAAAGTTGACTTTGCTTTCCAGCCTTTATTACATTAAAAATAGCAGAGCAAGATGACAACGTGGATGCTGTCCATTGAACATATCCAATGTACTTCCTGAGACTCATTCCAATGGGTAATCGGTAGGGAAGGACCTGATCTTCTAACCTACAGTCATAGGTAATATTGATGGTATCCAAGGAATTAGCACTGCGGTGGCTCTCAATTACTGGGAGAGAGCACGAAGATTTCTAAGGTAGAAGAATTGCACAGTAAAACCGGTCTCATGTTCTCCAGGGTACCCACTAGCAGAATTCTTGACCCATAAACATTTGCTTTTCTCTTTTCAGTTTGTGGCTTTGCTGCTCCAATGGGATTATCACAACACACATGGGCTTAGTCAGGAACTTGAAAGCTGGATGCTACAGCCTATTTATGGCTACCATGCACGGTAGAAAATACACATTTTAAAAATCCCACTCATACTTTTAGATTTAAAAAGCGATTTATGTTAATTTAGCATTTTAGAAAAGCTTCAGAAAGGAAATAAAAATCACTTTCTAACTGAGACTCAAGCAGATGCTAAGCCCTCGCAAAAACCTGGGCTGATACAGTCACTGTGCTTGTATAATCTGCTTAGATCTCCACTTGGAGATGACACCCAGCCTAGAGGAAGACGCCACTTCAAGTTTTACTTAATTCTGAAGTCTTACCACCATGAGCTGTGGGCAACTAGGAGGAAAAATACATTCAGGCACCTGATTTGTCAAAAGCCTGATTTGACATTATAATTGAGAACCCAGAGGTGATGCTTGAGAGCGCCCTGGCGTTCCGTTCATGGCCGTAAGTCTTAAATCTGTCATCACGTCCTTCTGACCTGTCTTTGAAATGCTGCTCGTGTCTGTACACACTTAGATAGGCTCTGAGGTATCTAAGGATACTTCAGACATGGGATATATCATCTAAGATATATCATCTTGTGTGTTCAATTGTTCATGTATTCGTTTACTATTTTAAAATCAGATGATTTAGTATAGAAAAATCTTTATGTCAGGCTATCCATTCCTTATATCCAAACAATCTATTCTCTATATTAATTGTAGAGTTTTCTTCTTAAAGCAGGGGTCTAATATTTCAATATTTTTTCAATTATTTGTGTGGGAAACAATGCCAGTGACTAGAGTCTAAAAATCAGATAAGCAAAGTCCATACCCTGAAGAAATTCATAGCCAAATGAGGCAACACATAATAGCAGTTAAACAGATGAGCTGAGCCAGGCACGGTGGCTCAGGCCTGTAATCCCAGCACTTTGGGAGGCCAAAGCTGGCAGATCGTGAGGTCAGGAGATCAAGACAATCCTGGCCAACATGGTGAAACTTCGTCTATACTAAAAATACAAAAATTAGCTGGGCATGGTGGTGCGTGCCTACAATCGCAGCTACTCGAGAGGCTGAGGCAGGAGAATCGCTTAAACCAGGGAGTCATAGGTTGCGGTGAGCCGAGATCGTGCCGCTGCACTCCAGCCTGGCAACAGAGCGAGACTCCGTCTCAAAATAAATATGTATCAAGTGCATGTGCTTATATGCCCAGCTTGGTAGAAAATGCTTTGGCATTGGTGACCTTTTTAATGCCATCCACACAAGATTATCATGCAAATAAAATTATCCCTCATTTTTAAGTGAGAAAACTAAGGCTTAAAGTTGTGTAAACTAGACAGGAAGAAAACATAACTTAGTGGTTATGATTATATGTTCATTAAATAGTCAGCAAACATTAAAATCTGGGCTCCAAAACTTATCAGTAGTACTATAGGTAAGATCTTAAGCTTCCTGTGCTTATCTCACCAGTCAAATCTCAATAAAACTTGTACATGACTCATAGAGTGGCTACAAGGACAAAACAAAAAGCTTTATGGCATTTCTTAGGTGAGTGCTTGGTGATTAGTAAGCTCTCTAATGTCAGTTACTATAATCATATAACTTGCCAAAAATCCTTGATGTTAAGATGTTACAGAGCTGAGATTTTCACTCAGATTGATCTCATTCCTGACCTCATTCTTTTTACAACATTACATTAACACACCTCCAACAGCATTTTGTTATTCAGTAAGTAGGGTAATTAGCAACACTACCCAGGTCAAATGTGCAGTCAGATGTGTACCTTAGATGAAAGCTACTACTGCAAATTTGAAAAGATTAAAATCTTGGAGGAACCTAAAGAAGCCAGAACCCTCCTATAGATGCTATTGTGGACTAGACTGTCGCTAAATAGGTACAGACACAGTTAATTCCAGTTTGAAAATTACATTTTAAATTATTGACTGTAGAAACTTGCTAAATAAGTGCAAATGAGTAAGTGAATCAGGATTGAGAATACTGTCTGAATGGTGTTATTTTGTCATGCCTAGAAACTCACTTCCCTTAATGAGTACTTTGTTTATTCAAGATTTCGTTTTCTCCTTCAGCGAAATTTCTAACTTTTAGAAAAAATTTCATTCCATCGAATTTATAAAATAATTTTTTGTGATGTTTTCATGGAATTTTTTTTTTTTTTTTGGTTTAAGTTTCCGCTCTATAAATAATTATCTCATTTTCTTTATTCTTATTGGGGTTTTTAAAGGTTTTATTGAAATTATTGAAATATACATCCAGGAAAGAGTTCAAATATAGAGCTCAAAGCATGGTCAGAAAGTGAACACATCTGGTGACTAGTACCCAGTAAAACATCACCAATACCTCAGAGTTGATTTTGTGCCCCTGCCAAATACTAATCTTTCTCTACTTCTCAACATAACCGTTATCTTGAATTCAAACCCCAAAATTACTGTGGCCTTTTTTTTTTTTTTTTTGGTCTATTTTAACATACATTGAACTAAATATCACTTAGTTTTGCCATTTTATCTCTTTTAGGTTATTTTTATGAATTTGGCAAATCTTTGTGAGTTTTATTCATGTTCCTTTGAGGAAGCACTGTTTATTGGCCCTTTGGATGTCCTCTTTTGATAGAGGCCTGCTTATGGCTTTACCCACCTCCTATTTTTAATTGTTGGAGTTATTTTTTCTTATTGATTTCTAGGTGTTCTTTATGTATATTCTAGTTATGAAACTTTCATTGATTGTAGGTGTTCATAAATACCTCCTCCAACTTTGTGGCTTTAGTTATCACTTCGTGATAATATATTTTGATGAATAGAGGTTATTGATTTTAGTAGAGACTTATTTATTGATACTTAATGTCTGCTGTTTTTTCTTCCATTTCAATTTTTTTTCTCTATTAATATCTAAAAAATAATCCATTTTATCTTTCACATTTAGAGATAGAATCAGGCCACATTTTATAATTCCCTTTAGTATGGGATGGGGGTCTACTGTAATATTTTACAGTGTTATATCCACTTGTCTCAGCAACATATATGAGAACCCTTGTACTTTCCTACTGTTCCATAATACCACCTTTACAATAAGCTATTTATCTTTTATAAGTGGCACTAATTTTTAATTCTCTTATCAGTTATGTTTATATTAACCATCTGCTACATTGAGTCTATGCTTGTGCTGATAGAACACTGTCCTGATTACTATAACTTTCTAAAATGTCTTCACGTTGAGAGAAGTGAAATATTTTGTTCTGCTGTTCTTCAATTTTGTGTAGACTATCCTTGCCCATTGCATTCTCAAACTCAATTTAAAGTTGAGTGGAAAAAACACCTGTACCTGGATTTTTCTTTGTGAGAAGATTTTAAACTACAAATTAATGTATTTAGATTTATAATACTATTTAGATTTTTTGTACTTCTGTCAGTGTTAATAACCTGTTTTCTTTTCAAGGAACATATTTTTTATCTAGATATCCATGTGTGCTAACATGAAGCTACTCATTATACTCTAATATTTTTTATGACAATTGATCTGTAATAAAGTTCTCTTTTTTTTATTCCTGATACTTACCTGTTTAATCTCTCTCTCTCTCTCTCTCTCTCTCTCTCTCTCTGTCTCTCAAGTTTGACGTCAACTTAACATGTTTTAGGGAAATTTTAAAGAAAATAAAATGCACAGATGTAAAATACCGAGTTCACTGAATTTTTATAATTTTATTCACTAATGAAACCACTACTCCAAAAGGACAGGTAAGGATTTTTTACTCAAAAAAAAAAAAAAATTTTTTTTTAAAGAGTTGGGGGATTCAACCCTAACTCTGATGACACAGAAAATTCCCCCAGACCACTTTCTTCTGTCAGATTCCCCACACTGGCAACCTTTTACTGATTTATGTCAACATCGATTATTTTTGCTTGACCTTGGTGTGATTCCATTTATGTGACACCAAGGTCAAGCAAAAATAATCTGTGTCTTCAGTGTCCTCTTCCTTCACCCAACATACTGTGTTTTGTGAATTATTTGTGTAATTTTTTATGTCAGCATTCTTTTCTTTCTTATTGCTGAGTAATATCCCATTATATAAATATATCACAGATTGCTTATTAATAACCCTGTTGATAGACTTTGGGTTGTTTCTAGATTTGAGCAATTATAAATAAGTCCATTATGATGATGAACTGTCTTGTATAAATTACTTATTGAATCTGCGTTTATATTTCAGGTAAATGCCCTTAGACATAGATGTCCTGCAGCAAAATGCAGATACAAGTTTACACACACACACAAGCACACACACATGCACATACATTTACTAAACAGCTTTTCCTAGTTATAATGACATTTAAAGTTTCCACCTGGAGACTCGGTTTATGTGTGATGCCGAGAGCTGGAAAAAACATTGCTCCACCCCTACAACAACAGAAACTGACTACAAGTTTATGACTTGTGTGAATCTGTGAGAAATAAGGTCACAGGAATGTGATGCATCAGAAATCTAAGGAGACAGGCGCCTATTTATTGTTGCAATTCTCTGAAATTCTTGTTTGTTATTCAGAAAACAGAAGCAAAAAACTTGATATATGAAGGAAATTAAAAGAAGTGGGAATTCTGCAGAAATCAAATTCTGCTGTCAAGAAACTAAACACACAGAGGGCCTGGAATCGAAGGAATTGACTGAAGATCCAGGAGGAAGGGTAAACAGTAGCAGGCTCAAGTTCAGCTTTGCACTCCAAGTGAATCAGTAGATCAGCAACAATGCATGTTTGCTACGAAATGGATACTGCCTCCCTCTCACCTTTCAATCACTGGGAGAGAATCTCTGAAAACTGAAATAATACTAGCAAGAGAATTCTGGGGAGTGTAGTTCAGCCTAGGCAAGTTGACACATCAAAAATTCACCACAGTCAACTCTATGAAAATCCATTAATTATCAAAATACAAAAAATTCAGATAAACATTGTGTGGTATAAATCTAATAAATATCTGCCATGTTAAACACCTGTCATGTTAAAATGTTTATTTTCAATTTTATATTGTTTTAAATTAAGCTATGCCTTCAGTCTTCCAATGATGAATATATTTCACAAATGAAATTGTTAGTGTCATCTTTATATTATATAATATTCGTGAAAGAGAATTTTCAAGTCTAATAGCTCTTTTAGAAAAGATATATAATTGTCTCATGAATAGTTACATTTCGGGAAAGAAGAGAGGAAAGAAAGAAAGAGAGAGACAGAGAAAGAAAGAAAGAAAAAGAAAGAAAGTGAAAGAGAGAAGGAAATAGAGAAGCAGAAAGAAAGAAAGAGAGAGAGAGAGGAAGGAAGGGAAGGGAAGGAGGGAGGGAGAGAGGAAGGAAGGAAGGGAAGGAAGAAAGGAAGGAAGGAAGGAAGAAAGAAAAAGAAAGAAAAGGAAGGATGAAAGGAAGGAAGGAACGAACGAACGAAAAGAAAGTTGACACATATTTGATGTCAAAAAGTGCTAGTGACTATTCTATGAACCATGACATGCAGTTAAATGTTCACAACTAGTCCCTCTCTCATAGGGTCTACAGATAAAATACTGGAAATGCAGATAAACAGCAGAGTCTGTTGTTGTTTAGTAAAAGTGAGTCCCAAGTATTATATGTCTAATGCAACAATATTTCAGATAAATAACACATACACGCACACACACACACATGCACACACTATCCTAAATATTGCAGGAGATGTGTTTATTTATAGTAAACAGTTATTTGAGGTTAATCTGGAATTCAAGTTTAACTCTGCATCCTACATTTTTATTTGCTGAATCTGGCCACCATATTTGGGGATGAAAAAGCCCAACTGTTTCGATTTTCCAATTTCTGTGATGTAAATACACCTGTGGTATAAATACCCTTAACAATACTCTGTGACCAAAGTTTATGTCCATTTTATAGATGAATCAATTCGTAAAATAGAAGTTTGGTTAAGAAACATGTTGAAGTTGACATAACTAGCGTTACAGAGGGAATTCAACCTCAACTCTGATGACAAAGCTAGATTCTTCTCAGAACTGCGACTTGCTTTTCCGGGTTGATCCATCTGTGCTGGCATTATGCAGACTTTACCACAAGAGGAGAGGATGCATAACTAGGGGCTGATTTGTGAATGCGTATCAAGGTTAGAAAACAGTATGTTTTACCTCCTGAAAAGAACCAGCTGTGCTTCAAGTATAATCGGTGAGAAAAAGTACAGCTAGAAGACAAATCAGGAGACATCAGCCAGTCACACCAGGGATTAGCTGTATGACGTTAGACTAGCCTCTTGGCATTTCTGAATCTCAATTTTTGTCTAATTAGATAGTAAGTTCTGAAGGAGCGAAGACTAATGCTAAATAGCCCCTCAGTAACAATGCCAAAAACAAAAACAACAATTGAGTAATTAAGAAGCCACAAAAAAGTGAAAAATCAGAGTCAAAATTTATTTCATAAACATGCCCAATCCAGACTTATTTATAATGGTAAAATAATGAGAATGACTTAATTTTTCTTTTATAAAAGGTAAAATAAATGACACTATAATCACAGAAAAGAATTATTCTGTCATTAAAGTGATGTTTATCTTATCCTTTTAGTTATCTACATTATACCTTTAAAAACATGTTAATTGAATAAATACTAGACACCAAATTGCATGCACAATATCATTTCAACCATCCCTACCAGTCCTGATGTATAGTAATCACATCACAAGTATTTGTCAAGTGAAAACTGTAAAATAAATAGAAAAAAGACTATAAAAACTTAGATATTAAATGAGATTGTCCTTGCTTTTTGACCTGTATATATTTTGTCTTGCTCCTTTTTGTTTTTTATATATGTCTTTGTTTTTCTCAGTTGAGTACATATTGAGTTCATTGTAAAACATAAGCTACAACAATCTAAAAACAAACAAACTAAAAATACTGCTGATTGATCCACTGTATGGGGATCTCACATGTAGGGAGATTCACTAAAGGCTCTGACAGTCCAATCCTAATTCTCTAACTCAGCCTCCCAAAGTGCTGGGATTACAGGCGTGAGCCACCTTGCCCCACCCAAGTTATTCTGTGATGCCTACATCCTCATATAAGATGTCCACATCCTCAAAATTTCTCATGGGCCTGACAAGTTCCCAGGACGCTAGACTGTGTTATCCACAGGATTCGATCAGAGGTGTGGATGGTCCACGCTTGAACATAGCTTGGTGCTGTGTCATTCTTCCTCCTTTTTTTCCCACTTCTCTTATTCTCTCTGGAGGGCTCTGACATCTCCATATTTTTCTGTCTTCTCAGTCCTTCTTCCTTTCTACTTCCCTTTTTCCCAGCTTTATCTAGCCATTGAGATCAATCAGCAAGAAGAATAAAAATCTTTATTTCTGCTTAAAGTTACTCAGGGGGTGCTCAAAGGGATGCCAGTGGAAGGATAGTAGTAGCACAGAGAAACAGAAAGACCAAGAAAATGAGCACAGTCATAACTTGAGACATAAATCTGACCTCAGACCACAACAAAAACCTAGAGAAAAAAAATGATCGTATAGTTAGTAAAGCTTGCACATTCGTTCTACTTCTGTAATTCCATGGTCTTATGAATCACCGAGGTAGCATTTGAGCTACATATTGAAAGATACTATTCACTATTTATAGTAAGAAAGAGAAATCATAAAACGCCACATAGTTAAATAACCTGAACATTTTGAAAGAGGAATAAGAAAATCCTATATAGTATCTGAAATTTTCATAGACGAAATATTGACACTTCTCATTTGTTTTGGTCTTTGTTGTTTATATAGTTCAACTCAGGAAAAGAAAAATCCATCCTGTATTAAAAAGTAAATAGAAAAATACGCTGTTCAGGGTTAAAGTAGCCATGGTGCTTTTGGAAATGAAAACCAGTGATGCTGTGTGTCTCCTTTTTATATTGATTCCCTGCCCCTTGTCCCACGGAGGTAACATTTTACAATTCATTTGCTTTATGAAAATTTGAGACTTTTTTAAAGCCTTACATTTAACTTGAATTTCTTTTTATTCAATTTCCAATGATGGAGGTGACAGAAGATTGAAGATACCTTAAATCAAATATTTTAATATACAGACAACCAGGTTTTTCTGTTTGAGCACAGAATTTGATTTAACTGTAAGAGTATATATTTTGAATCCTGCTTAAAACAAACAAAAAGCAAACAAGAAACCTCACATTTTTTTGGGTACTTCCTGTGTATTAACATTTATACTGGCTTTTTTTCCTTATGTCATTTTATTTAATCATTCCAAGAGTTCTGAATCTCAATTTTTGTCCAATTAGATAGTAGGTTTTCTTTTCTCCTAGTTTACAGATACAAATAATTGAAATGATTGTTTTATGACAGGTAAAATATACAGATAAAAGTTAACAAAGAAAGTCTCAGGGGTAATCCACATAGACTTTTGTTCAGAATACTCATTGAACTATGAAATATAAATGTGCTTATTATATGATAATATTTAGAAATTACTGGGAGAGCCCACCTTCCTATTACACTCCTCCTTATTGTTACAGGACTAGTGACTCTTTTCCAAATGGCAGTGTTTTTAGTAAGAAAAAGGAATAAGATTTTATTACCTTAAAGTTGTTTATTAGATTCATTAATTTAAAAAAAATTAATTGACCTTCCCAGTTATATTCAAAGGCCTTCTCTAAAGGATTATATTTTTATATAGGCAATTATTTCTTATCTGTTCTCAACAGAATAGCCAGCAAGATTGTTTTACTCATTAGTCAGATATATTAAGGTTCTTCAGAGAAACACGGCCAATAGCAAATCTATCTATGCACCTATCATCTATCGATCTAAAGATACTTATTATGAGAGATTGGCCTAAGCAATAGCAGAACAGATGGTGTGAGCCCTAGGTTAAGGATGGGAGAAGACAGATGACTGGGAATAAGCAATTAGGCAGGGGGAGCAAATTCTCCCTTCCTCCACTTTTTATTCTATTTGGGCCCTCAATTGATTGGATGATGCTCCCCTACAATGGTGAAGACAGATTGTCTTTACTCAGTCTACTGATTCAAACATTAACCTCTTCCAGAAACATCCTCACAGACACACCCAGAAATATGTTTTATCAGCTCTCCAATCATCTTTCAGCCCAGTCAAGTTGACGCAGACATTTAACCATCCCAAGGGGATTTGGGACATAGGCCCTATCACGTCTTCCCTGGAAGTCATGGTAGTAGAGGACTGCTGTGGTGCAACACAAGACCTAGGTTCGAATCTGCTCACTCTCCTTCTAGCTGTGCCACCATGGGCAAGCCACTTACCCTCTCTGAGCACACTACTCATCATCAGGAAAACAGGAATAACAGTAACCTGTCTTTCAGAGGCTACCCTTCACTATCCAATTTAAAACTTTAACAGCCTTTAACATTTGCTGTCTTTCTCCATGTTATTTTCTCATTAGTATTTATCATTGTTTCACATTTTTATTTTTTTAATGATTTTCTAAAGTAGAATACAGGCTGTAGGATAACAAGGTAGGCACAGTCTCTACCCTCAGAACCTACATTCCTTCAAGGAAGATGTGTAACTAAACCAGTAATGACAAGAACATACACTGTTATGACAGAAGCCCATGGAGGTCTGGGAATCCAGAAAAAGGGCCACTGGTCCAGGCTTGTTTAGAAAGCGCATGAATCTTAGGATATTTACCATTATTTACTGTCCCTTAGATGATATAGTCTCTTTATGCTAAAGGGATAGTAGAGTCAGAGTTCCCCAGGATCTGAGCTGTGCTGTTGATTGACCACTCATAACCAGTGTCAGAGAAATGTTCATACTCCTGGGATCCGTTCAGACATGGAGACAGATGTTGCCTGAGGACATGATGTGAGGTTCAGAGAAGTGAATTGTTTTGCGCATGGCCGACAGACAACTGTGTGCTGTAAATTGCAATCATTGTGACCAGATTCAAGGGTTTTTCTCGAGCAACTTTGTTCATCTTTTGTCATAGGGTAACATGATAAAAGAAATCACAAATATTGATGGAATCAAAATATTCTCAAGAAACTAGTGGACTGCACAAAGTAAGTCAGAATAGAAAGTTCAACTCAAAGAAGCACATTGTGACCTTTCTGAAAATGGATTGCACACACCCCTTCTGCAAAACACAGATCAGGATGCACCTTTGATGCTTGTGTTTCTGGGACCTCATCTCTTTCAGGCATTCGCTGCATCTTTGCAGCTCCCGCATCTCTATTTTACATAGCTCATACCTCCCTTGATTTTCTAGAATTCAGGCAGGCAATTCATTTTGGCAGATCACAGATTTTAAAAAAATGGATATACCACAAATATTGGAGTTCTATAGGAGAGTCATAAAATAAAATAAATATGGGGATAGGATCCATATATTTATTTTGAAACAAATAGCTAGGAAATTGAGGAATTAGGAAGTATTGCTGCCAATGACTGGCCTTAAGGCTATGCTGCCTTAAGATAACAGTAAGTCCTTGGCTGGTAGTAAAAGAGAGAAGAAGAAGGTTAATGATGTGCAAATATTAAAATATTGTAACACTAAGATTCTCTGTCTTCAATATGTGTTAATTACTAGAATAGACCTTTCAGGGAAATTAGTGTATGGCTGGTACTCATCAGCATGGCAATTTTTTAGCTACTTATCTGCTGAGCAGGCGTCCTTCCTGCCATTTTCTCCCCATATATTCAACCTCTTCCCAACTCTGAATGGTGTCCAATACAGGATGCTTTGCCTAAAATGTAGTGACTAAGTCCTGATAATTATGAAAATATGTCAATTATTAAAACGCTGTTAAAGCATGCAAATGGGATCATAT
Source organism: Macaca fascicularis (assembly GCF_037993035.2). Taxonomy (NCBI): domain Eukaryota; kingdom Metazoa; phylum Chordata; class Mammalia; order Primates; family Cercopithecidae; genus Macaca; species Macaca fascicularis. The sequence continues at coordinate 146,796,343 of NC_088382.1, forward strand.
GCTAAAGAGAGGGAAAAAGGATTTATTACCCCAATTACAGGTTATGAGGGAGTTAGATAAGGAATTTCTGAACAGAGAACAGTTTCCACCACTTATAAGAAACAACCTCTCTGTTATTGCAGTGTCTCTTTATCCTTTACAGGCCAGTAGGGCTCATGGATACCTGTTCCTGAGAAGTGCAAGGGGAAACTCACGCCGATGCTGTTATATTGGAGGGCCTTTTGAGATCCTTAGCACAAATCTGTAAGGTCCTCAGATTAAACCTGCTTGTTTCCAGTGTGTGTCTGCTGAGTGGCTCATGAAGTTCAGCAGTTAAGGTGCTGGTTTATCTGAGAGGGGCCACACCTTCTGCAGAACCCTAGTGATGAAACCTAGCCATGTGCAACCAAGGTGAACGTAGCTGCCATAGTTCCCTCGAAGTCTGCCACTGCTGTGATCCTTATGATGTTTTGCCACTGCAGTTTCGCTGGAAACCACCCCACCACCACCCCCATGGTGGTTATTCCACAATATCCTACTATCAACACACCTTCATATTTTATCTCTCAAATGTAATATTGGATTGGTTAACTTGCACTCAATTGAAAAATTTGAGATTATATAGCCTTTTCAACATTATTATGGGAAAAGGTGTCAATGTAAGGAAGGAGCAGGATGTTTTCCACTCATGGGTGGATAGAAGGATGTTGGTAAGCCTCTGTTTGGATCTACAGAGAAGCGCATGAGTCCTGTGGGGCTGTCAGTTACCATCTGAGAAATTCATTGCTTAACTTGTGAACACTAGCTCAGGAAGAATAATGTAAAAGAATAACACGTCTGAGCTTCTGGTCACCTTTTCATATTCACCATGTTTATAGGCTTATTTTTGGTCATAGTAGAAGGCAGTAAAACCCTTGAGGAAATAGACAAGTAAACAACAACAACAACAAACAACAAAAAATAACAACCAAAAAAAAGCATTTTTTTTTTTCCAAGAAGAAAGAAGGGGAATCACTATACTGAATTTCGCAGGTAATTTTGGCTGCTAATGGAGACAGTCATTGAGGAAGGCTGAATGCACTCTGAGTCTGAAATATGGAAGAGTGGACGATTCTGCAGAGCAGGCCTACAGTGGAGGAGCATAGGAAAATATTCAACGCAGGAAAAAATTGTGGACCACCTACTTAAGGAGGAATTCCAAAGATTTGCTGTACAACATAGTACCTATAGTCAATAATATGGTATTGGGCACTTTAAAATATGTTAAGAAAAATAGGTCTTATGTAAAGTGTTCTTACCAAAAAATGAACAAACAAACAAAAAACACAAGGAAATCTGTGGAAGTGAGAGAAATTTAGTACCTTGATTGTGGTGATGGTGTCATGAGCTTATCCATCTGTCGAATTTCATCAAACTGTGCACATTAAATATGTGCAATTTTGTATATCAAGTATTTTTCAATACAGCTAAAAATACATACTTTATTAAAAAATAAGAATTTTTTTGAATACAGAACATTGAATAGTTTTAACGAAGAAGGCATCTATGGTTTGACAAGAGGAAGTTCTCAACCCTACCTCAGCCATTGATTAACCACACACTGTGACCTCTTCTCCCTGGTGTTATGGTCTCATTTATTTAATATAAGGGCAGGAAAGTCATTCTCTCAAATTCATGTAGATTTTCACAACAGCCAAATGATCTATGCTACAGAAATATAATCTGTTAACCAACAATTATGATATATATTTTTCTTAATGGGCAATCTGAACATAATGATAGCATTGTTTTGTATTAAAGGTTAAAATAACAAATGTAAAATTCCTAGCAGAGTGCCTGAAACAAATAAATACTGTTACTATTAAGACTATTATTATTTATTATCATTATTTTTATTTCTATTAAGCCAGCAAATATGGTGAAATCTTCCAGATGCCCTTGCTGAAGGACTCCAGGTATCAAAAGAGAAGTAGTCATTTGTTAGACAGCTGTTCAGTTAACCTGTCTGTCCTGATTAAAAACACCCGCACATACTGTCCCCAATTCAATCTGAGTCTATGGCAGTGACAAAGTCTGTGGGATTTGGGTTACCTCATGGGTGGTGAACCATATCGTTTGATAGATCACTCTCTGAAAAGCCAGCTATCCTTCATATTTGAAACTATTAAACATGAAAGCTCATTACAACAATAATGACTGTTTTGATATTTCCAACTAGCTCTAGTGAGGTGGCCACCAGAGAGTCCTCAATGAGGCGTAAAGCATTGGCTATGCGGTGGGTGTGAAGCCCAACTGGCCCATTGGTTTTCACAAATCTTACCTTCTGGGGATAATGTTAAGTACAGCGATGACTTGGCACATAGTGGCCTAATTCAAAGTCAACCACCCATGTTCTTTCTACTACAGACTACTGAAGAGTCAAGTTCTTTTGATTCTTAGCACCTCTTATACTAAAAAGCACCATATAGTGGCTATTTGGATGCTATTATTATTATTGATGTAACTCTGTGCACTTTACAACACTCTTCCAAACTGATTTTTTTTCCTATAGTCCTTAAAATTATTCTGTAAGAACAGAGCAGTTTATTATACATCACTTTAAACTGCAGCTTATTGTTAGCCACTATTATTTATAGCCACTATTATTTAAAGATTCAGAATGTAATTCACATTTAAACAAGTAGTAAGAGGTGTGTTGCAGACACATTCATGCCTATGCTGACTGCCATGCAGAGCCCAAGGGAAAGGAGAAGATGTGAATTCCCTTCAGGAGTTTATATTCCAGGATTAGAATGAGATTTGTTCATTCACTTTTTATGTGTCTCTTTACTCAGTAGATGATATGGTTTGGCTGTGTCCCTACCCAAATCTCATCTTGAATTGTACTCCCATAATTCCAACATTTCGTGGGAGGAGGCTGTGGGGAGGTAATTGAATCATGGGGGTGATCTTTCCCATGCTGTTCTTGTGATAGTGAATAAGTTTTCAAAACAGTAGTTTTGAAAACAGTAGTTTTCTTGCACAAGCTCTCTCTTTGTAAGACATGACTTGCTCCTCCTTGCCTTCCACCATGATTGTGAGGCCTCCTTAGCCATGTGGAACTGTTAAGTCCATTAAACTTCTTTATTTCATAAATTTCCCAGTCTCAGGTATGTCTTTATCAACAGCATGTAAACAGACTAATACAGTAGACTTACTTTGAGCAAAGTCCTTCCGCCTAAGTGGACGTAGCTGAAGGTTTTGGTACCATTCTTTGTGTAGCTGATGGTCAAGGGGAGGGTAGACGTCTGTTGGAGGGGAGAGGGCCAGCAGCATGAAAATCGTTCATGGAAATTGTGCATCATGGAGACTAGGCATGAGACACTCACAGGCCAAAGTCAGTTGGCCACACTGCGTGACATATGATCTATGAATATGTACCTCTTACAGAATTCAATGGATGTGTAATCTAGGCTTCCTGAGACAATCTCAGTCTCCATTTAGTGTCCTACACCACTGTTTAGAGCTGAATGAGACATTTCTTTCTAAGTTCTGATTCAGAGTATACCACGATATATTGCCAACCCAGAGAAGATTAGGAGGAAGTATACAAGTGCTGACAAAGCAAAAAAGTCATTTCAGAGAGTAACTCTTTAGTGAATGAATAATGACATTGTAAATATTGAAGGGAAACTGTGATGTCTCTAAGCTCTCTTGCTTATTTTCTGGTTTTCTTTTTGTTTGTTTGTTTGTTTTTTCTTTTGCTGCCTTAAACAGCCAAAATAAAAGAGTCAGCCAAGAGAAATCACCCAAGTTTGGCCTTGGTAATCATGTGCAGAAAGACAAAAATTTCTATAGTCTTTCTTGAGATGTTCATTCCCCTTTATCTCAGAAAGATATAAAAAAGGCTTCAATTCATAGCAAACACCTTCGAGCTTCCCATCATTCAGAACCTTAGGTTCTTATATAGAGAGCTTCAAAGCTAACTTAAGTCAGTCGCAACCACTATTATTCTTTGGGCAGGACAGTATGGGTGATAAGGACCTACATGCTCATCATTGAGACCATGCCACTTATTTCATAGTAAGGACACTGAGCATTAGAATTAGGAAGTAAATGTCGAAATCACACAAGAGGTTGTACTAGCAATGTTGTTAGAAAACTTTTCCCAAGTTCAGAAACTCTTCTAAAATTCCACTAGAGAAAGAAACAGTATAATACTTAATAGCATGATCAATGGTTCCCGGAAACTCACTGGCACAGCTGGAAATAATCAGGTTCCTGTCTCCCAGTCCACTCCTCTTTCCCTTGACCACATTAAATCACTGACCAGGCTTATGGAAAACTGGACTGCAGTCTGCAAGGGCAATTGGATAAGATGAGATGGGAAATAAGTAACATGAAGAAATGTAGAAGAAACTGAGGTTGCTTAACCTGGGAAGAAAAAACCTTAGGTATGGGTTCATAATCACTTATATTCAGATATGCTGAAGATACTTTAGTGGGTGAGTTTCAAAATTAATTCAGCTAGTGTTTATGATCAGATATTGTGGAGCTTAATTGGTTGAGTTTGAATACCAACTCTTTCTCTTAATCAGTTTTTCTGAGCCTAGTTTCCCAATTGTCATGGAGATGTTTGTAGTACCAATCTTAGAATCTTGATGTGAGAATTGGATAAATGTTTACATTTAAAACATCTATCACAGGGCCTGGTAAATAGAAACCACTCTATGTATAACATATCACTATAAATATTTCCTTCAAGATACAGAGCCTGGTCCAAAGTGGAAAAGATAACAGGACACTGAACTCAGTCCCAAGTCAGAGCATTAGGAGTCAGAATTGTCAACAAATAGAAGAAGTTGATCTAGAGGGACAGAATTCCTTGATATTGGAAGTGTGCAAACAGAGGAACCCACTTAGCATTCAATGACATCAATAAGAAGAAAATTAAAATGAATCCGGCATTCTTTTTGAGATCTAAAAACTTTCAAAGATTCCACAGCTTAGAATAAACATTTTCAGAGACATTTTATTTATTTTTATTTTTATTTTTATTTTTTGAGATGGAGTCTCGCCCTTTCACCCATGCTGGAGTGCAGTGGCACCATCTTGACTCACTGCAACCTCTGTCTCTTGGGTTCAAGTGATTCTCCTGCTCCAGCCTCCCTAGTAGCTGGGATTACAGGCACATGCCACCATGCCCAGTTAATTTTTTGTATCTTTAGTAGAGATGGGTTTTTGACATGTTGACCAGGCTGGTCTCGAACTCTTGACCTTGTGATCCTCCCACTTTGGCCTCCCAAAGTGCTGGGATTACAGGTGTGAGCCACCGCGCCTAGCCAACCACCACATCCGACCTTCAGAGACATTTTAAATGACCATTGGTCAAGGTAATATTCCTGGTTGACATTTTCAGCCTTATATTATCAATGATAGGCTGACTGTAGAATATGTTGTCTAAGTAACAATGATTTTTAGAGGAAAACTGTGATGGTATTAATAATTATGCTGGAACTTTGCTGGGTTACCTAGACCCTGTAATAACCTTGGTTTCTGACTGTATAACTGGATTGCATGTATGTAAGCAAAAAGTATATGCATTTATGTTATATAAGAAACCAGTATAAGACAAATTCCACCTTGAATCCATCATGAAGAATGGTATCAAGACCAATTTTATTTCAAGATGTAAAGCTGGGGGACTGAATTTAGATTTAAAAAATAATAATATGAGTATTTCAAGAATGGTGTCATTTGGAACTGCTCTATCTATTCTGCACTCTGTTTTTAAGAATCCATGTCTACATGGTCAATACTGCTCCTGGATTAGGCAATGCTACAGACTTCTTTCATTACATTGCTCCTTAAATCTCTCTCTCTCCCTCTCCTTTTTCTTTTTCTTTCTTTTTTTTTTTTTTTTTTTTTTTTTTTTGAGACGGGGTTTCTCTCTTGTTGCCCAGGCTGGCATGCAATGGCACAATCTCGGCTCACTGCAATTTCTGCCCCCTGGGTTCAAGCAATTCTCCTGTCTGAGCCTCCTGAGTAACAGGGATTACAGGCGCCCATGACCACATTGGCTAATTTTTTGTATTTTTAGTAGAGACGGGGTTTCACCATGTTAGCCAGACCAGTCTTCAACTTCTGACCTCAGGTGATCCACCTGCCTAGGCCTCCCAAAGTGCTGGAATTACAGGCATGAGCCACGCCCCGCCTGATAGTTCCTTATCTCTTAAATAGTCTCCTGTTAGCGATCAGTAGTCCTCCATTTTCTTGGTCAAAAGTTCACCTTTATACTATTTGAGATGTTGATAAATGATCATGGAGCTGGGGAAAGAAACAAAAGCCAAAATGTTTACCTGAAGTATCTCAAGATGTTGAGAGAACAGAGGAAGAAAACAGATGACTTAAATTAAGGCAAATATCTTCAAATTAATGAAGATGCCCTGAAAGAATGCTCAGTCCTTTCGTGACTATATAGCATAGGTGATTACAATGGCAGAAAGGAGTCGGAAAAGCGAGGACATGGAGATAACTATGTTTCCTTCTTGCTGGAGGAAGATTGAGACCAGTTAGAATGAGCATGAAGTACATACATGTACTTGGTGCCCTTTCTATGCCTAGTGCTGTTTATAGACTCTATTCCATTTAGTGCTATTCAAGAGGAAGCATTCTTTGTCTACTGCAAGTGTCCTGTCCTTGGAGTGTGCTCGTGTGGTCCAAATGACCACCTGGAGAGCATGTCACCGAGACAACTCCAGTGGCTCATCAGGAAGAACTAAATAACCCTTAAAGTCCCTAAGAGTTATATTTCCAAACTTACCTTAAGGGAAAAATAAAAATTAAAATTAAAAAATTTAAAACGTCCCGGCCAGGCGCCGATGGCTCACGCCTGTAATCCCAGCACTTTAGGAGGCCGAGGTGGGCAGATCATGAGGTCAGGAGTTCGAGTCCAGCCTGGCCAACATAGTGAAACCCTGTCTCTACTAAAAATACAAAAAAATTAGCCAATCACAGTGGCAGGCGGCTGTAATCCCAGCTACTCGGGAGGCTGAGGCAGGAGAATTGCTTGAACCTGGGAGGTGGAGGTTGCAGTGAGCCGAGATCACGCCATTGCACTCCAGCCTGGGCAACAAGAGTGAGACTCCATCTCAAAAAAAGGAAAGAAAACAAAATTAAAAAGTCCCTAAGTGTCACAGAATTACAAGATTTCTACCTACAAGAACTCTCTGATATACTAGTCGACCTTAAGTATATGGGAGGAAAAAAAAAAGGAACAAAAAAACTACAGACTGTATCTATATGTCTACATGTAGATCTGTGTCTTTGTCTCTTTATATCTATAGCTCTCTACCTAGGCTAGATAAGTGTACATTGGAATTAAACTTAATGACGTTATTTGAATCTGCTTTTTCCCTTTCATTTTCCTGTACGGACTGCATCTACTTCAATAACATTAATAATGATTTATTACATTTTCAAACTCCTCTCTATTTTATGCATACCTTTTTCATATATGTCATTTCATTTCTGCCTCACGATAATAAAATTATGGAAAGACCTTCATTCTTCACTTAGCCACCTTCAGAATATAGTTCGGTTTTACCCACTAGACTGGGTAAGAAAACCTTTACTCACAATATGATTTAATTCCATCTTTTGCCACTTTTTTCCAGATGTAATCGCCACGTTTCCTCTGCAGAATTATTGACACAGCACTGGTAAATGTATCCCCTTGAGGAGAAAAATCACTGTAAATAACTTCTCTTTAAAGAGAAAGGCATATTGGATTTTATACCAGCAACATGAGTGCTTGTTAAATACAGAATGATGCTCATGTCCCCTCTGGCATTAAAAAACCCAGTGTCAGGCTCTCTCAAGCCCAAAGGTAAGTCAGAGAAAAAGGATGCCTTCATCTTTTTGGAGTGAAGCTATGGCTGCCACTGGAAATTAATAAAGCACCAAAGCAAGAAGAATGTCTTTATTTCTACCTTCGCAATCTGTTGAACCCACGTGGAATAAGTGAAGGAAAAGTTGTAGTTAATTCATTTTCAGTTAGCACTCATGACTTCATCAAAAAGAATATTTTTCCCAACGAAAATAGTATTGTTATTTTTAAAGTTTGGCTTTGAAAAATATGAAAATCTATGCTAAATAATTTGCAACATTTGGAAATTATTCTCCCATGAGCAGCAATGCAGTTTGAATATCACCTTGAGACAGAGACTGCTTACCTGTCGTTGCCCTTCTGGCCATTAAAAATGTGATTTGTACACTTAGGAATGTTCTGTCAGACTGTATGATTAGGGATGATAAATAAAATACCCCCTCCCTGCTCAAATTTTGAATAAATACTTGGAACTAACACTTGGAAAATACGTGGCAATCAGAGAATCCACATTTCATATTTATTACTGACAAAGATAGACTGGAGGATACATACCACGACAGCTAAGATGAGCTGGTTTGATCCCCATCTAATTCCTCCATAATCCACTTAGACATAGGAGAGCCCAGCCAAGTGAACACTTGAATCTACAGAGTCACACTTAACCAAATATGTTTCTCACTTTTTCACATGCATGGGATAAAGAGAGCAAATAAGATGCTAGTATTTCAGATATTTGAGAGATTTGAATCTATCCACTCAGGACATGTGGACTAGTGGCTGTGGCCCACCTGTGATGTAAGTAAGTCCCTCCAGGACTACAGAATATTTTTGTGGTTCAAAATGGGAGGAGAATTTAGAGAAAATTCCTTAAAATAAAAACTAGATAAATGGGGGAACAAAACATCTCTTTCTAAAACGAATTACTCAATAATGCATATGGAAGAACACCTAAATGAACATATTAATTAAGTCACTTTTGATAAGAATTACCATATTTTTGAGTGTTACTAAACCTGGGGATTAAAATAATTTTAAAAACTATGTTTTACTACATGTGCTTACAGAAAATGGGAGATCAGTAGTGAGTTGACATGTACTGAAGAATTAGCATGTGCTACCTCCTTTTCTGTGTACTTTCTATCATTCTAATTCAATTAGCCAGAAGGTCCTATAAGGAAGGTCTTATTATGTTTCTTACTTAAAATATTTGGAAATTGAGACACAGGGAAGTGGAGCAACTGCCTGTGTTAGTGTCTTAGTCCATTTTGTGCTGCTATAACAGAATACCACAAACAGGATAATGTATAATAAATAGCCATTTATTTGGCTCATGTTTCTGGAAAAGCTCAAGAGCATGGTTCTAACATCTAATGAGACTCTTTCTGTGAGGAAAAACATCTTCATGCATGTTCTTGAAAAAATATGACATCACATGGAATTATGGGAGTGCAGCATCATCAATCTATCCTGGTTTGTTTTGTTTATTTTGTTGAGATGTAGTCTCACGCTGTCGCCCAGACCAGGCTGGAGTTCAGTGGCATGATCTCAGCTCACTGCAACCTCTGCCTGCTGAGTTGAAGGGATTCTCCTGCCTCAGCCTCCCAAGTAGCTGGGATTACAGGCGCACAACACCACGCCTGGCTTATATATATATATATTTTATATATCTATAATATATAAATTATATATTATATATATCAATATTATGTATAATATATATTATATATATTATAGATATATAAAATATATATATATACGCACATTTTTTTTCATAGAGACGGGGTTTCACCATGTTGGCCAGGCTGGTCGCAAACACCCAACCTCAGGTGATCCACCTGCCTCGGCCTCCCAAAGTGTTGGGATTACAGGCATGAGCCACCGTGCCCAGCCCATCCTGGTATGTTTTAATCTCCTTGAGAACAGAAACTATGTTTATTTCAACAGTATTACACTAGGGGAGGGACTTGAATAGTTGACCAATAAATATATATTAAGTGTTAAATAAAACAGTCTTCATGAATTTCCAAATAATAGCACAAATTAAGTTCCAGATGCCATCATCATTCTGTGATTATTATCAACTATTTTCTTTATCTATGGAGACTCACTAAGGCCAGACACTGATTACTTAGGAAGACTATCTGGTCATCTGGAGGGTATGATAAACCAGCATGAGATTTTGGGTTATGACCATACCTGTTGGCGGAAGGTCAACAATCATGTAGGTAAGAATAACTGCACTGAGACTCTAAGAAACATCATTCAGCTTCTGGGGTAAAAAAAAAACTAAATGGAATTAGTTACGTTTTTCCAGATGATATCCAAGCAATGTGGCGATAAAGCAAAGGTGGTACACTTGGGAAAGCAAACTATAAGATTGGTCATGGGCACATGATGCAAATAGAAAAGAAGGGTATATCTGCCCACTTACACCTGAGTCCATTTCTAGCATGATGTTTTACCATAAGGCATACCTTGAATTCTACTTCGCACATTGGTGCAAAATGAAGCTGCAAGTTGGAATGCAGAGTACAGGAGACATAAACTCTCATTCCTCAGGAAAAAATTCTAGTGCAAGTATCAGTACCTACTAGTAAATAAGAGTTCTGCTGATGGGCCTGAAGCATAAATGCAGTCAGCCTTAGGAAGAATTGGCTCTGGAATTATACAAGTATTCACTTTCCAAGGATGACCAACTGTCTTCCACTGGTCTCAATAAAATGGCAAGGGATGATGATTTCAAATAAACAAGGGTCCCAAATTTAATGTATAGGAGTTGACAATTGATTGTCGTATTTCTCCAGCCTTCAGATACTCCTGTTTGAAATCTGCCTTTGCAATCACTAGGCATGTGAATCAGATTTGATCACTAGCCATCAGAGAGCACACACACACACACACACACACAAATGGAGTATGACAACAAGATTGTATCACTTCTAAAAGTAAATAATAATAACATCTGCCATATTCAGGTCATTGTAAGGATTAAAAGAGGTTATAAATCACATAACACAGTGTCTATTACCTAGGAGAGTGCTGATAGAGGCTATCTGATTTTTAAACGAGATAGTGATTAAAACAGTTTAATAGCCTTAACACAGCTGAATTGCCCACTATCACTTGCCAGATACCTGTTTACTGAGGCACAGTTTTGGTCATAGAACACATGGGACAATGCCACAGAATAATATTTATGCCACTAATGCAAGCATCCGTGGTTCTTGAATAGTGTCCAAGCCGTCTTTTTCATTTTAATATTTTGCTGTGCATGCCCAATGTGCATGCTAAGCAGATGGAAATGGAGTCTATTTTCCATACCCATGATTCCCATTTATGTCTTATGTTTTTCTCTGAGATGTCAGGAATTCTCAGCCACGGGCCCTGTATTACTTCCAGGAGTAACTACATGCATTTTAAGGCAGAAATTGGCACACTTTTTCTGTAAAGGATCAGATAGTAAAGATACTAGGCTCTATGTCCACAGTCTCTGTCACAATTACTCTGTGCTGTTGTGGCACAAAAGAAGTGGTAGACATAAATGGGTGAGAGTAGCATTTCAATATAAATGTACTTACATAAATAAGTTGTAAGTGGTTTGCCAGTCTCTACCTTAAACTATACCAAACAGCTAGGTTAAAAATGCTCTCTGGAATTTGCACTTAGGAACATGACAATTAACTCCAGGATCTGAATTCAGAAAAGCATAAAATGTCTCTTTGATGTCTCAAAGATTTTTTGCCTAGTATAACCTTTTTAATTTCTTTTTACTTTCTGCCAGAGTGTGATTCTAACTGAGAATGGAAAAATTACAAACAGATTCCCTGCTGCTGATGGGAAAATGAGCGAGCTCCAATGGGTAGGAAATCCTGACATGCCACTGACCTAAACTGCTGATGTTGATGCCTAGAATTAGAATGAGATTCTCTGCCACTTAAATGTCTTTACATTTAAGTTTCTAACAATTGAAAATTCCTAAAAGGGCCAAATTTTCAAACGTATGATTATTTTTTGTTTATCACAGAAGTCTTTTCAGTATAACAGAAATACAGAGATATTGGTAACAGGGATACAGGTGGGTATATATTTATACTCCAATTTTTCCCCAAGAAATTAATTCTTTTGAGACATTTAAAAAATCCTGCCATATTGTAAATACTATTCATGATACTGGGAATACAATAATAAGTAAAAACCAATACATGTTCCATGTCATCATAGCACTTGTACCGTACGAGCTTTGTGATCTGGATAAAGTAATGGACTCTTCTGAGGTTCAAAACTAGTTTATATTGTGTGAGGTGGAAGTATTTAATGCACATTTGCTGTATGAAGTTCTTCACATAAATGAAGGTAACTATTAGATGCCTAGACATAGTGGTTCCCTTCTCTATACCCACATCACATCCTTTTATTTTTCCTGATTGCAGGTTGTAATAAATTAAAGGCATATAACATGTTGCTTGCAGTATAGGCAAAAGCTTATTACACTAATTAAGTCTATAAACAAATTATGAAAGTTTTATTTCTTTAAAAAATCTTAAAAGATGCAACTAATTATTGGTACCTTAGTAATCTATTTACAGGTTAACCAAATAAATGATTGCAAGTTTACGAGAAAGGTAAATTTGTCGGCAAATAACCACTACAGATATAGTTTTAAAAAACTTAAAAATTGATGATAAGTACTCATAACAGGTCTATGATAAGCCTGGATTTTGTGGAATAGAAGGACCTCTGACCTGTATGTGGGCATCTCTTCCACTGTGCAGGAGGTTTAGGAAAGAATGACTATCCTTTGTGTCTTTTGGCAGGGGGTAGAAAGGCGAGGTTACTTAGTCAGGTGGAAATGGATTTCATATGGTTTATAAAGCATCTGAGCCAAAGATTCTGAGTTTAGGAAGATAAGCTCTGCTGCTATCTCTTGTCCAACTAACGCTTCCAAGTGCTGCCCATAAGAATTTAAAAGAAGATCCCCAAATCTCCCTTGAATTCCTTCAATATTATGATGTTTGGTCATCATTGGCTTACCATCCTCTGAATGTTTCAGACAAATCGGAGCAAAACCTTGTCAGGTTAGCTTTCAGTCTGACAAAGTCCCATGATTACAGAAAAGGAAAAGTAACTTTTAGATTTACATAATCACTCACAATTATATTTGGAGACGTATCATTGATCTATGTTGTTGGTAGTTTAAGCATTCAGTGGTGACGAAGTCAAGCCAACCTCAGAAGTGGAAGTCCATATTGTTGAATCTATGGCAAGTCTGCCACCATGGCCACTTTGTAAACATTCAAACTGAGCAACCACAAGAATGGCTAGGAAAGAGGCTGACATTTCAGAGCATACCACTTTGTACACCTTTTCACTGAGAACATTCTGAGTCTGTTAAGAAGTCACATCACCTACAAATAACTTCAATGTCTGTGTCCACTTCGATAGGCTCTTCTTCTGATCACTTTGTGCCAATATTTGTATGTTTTACTTTGAAGTCCATAACCATCCAACCAAGTTATTAGCAGCTACTCCGAAATCACTAAGGATCTGCACATCTGGGCAACTTTTGGTCCAATAAAATATGGAAGGTGATACAGAGAATCATAGAGCAGGATCTTAGATAGGCAGACAGGGTGTCAGATAGGCAGGGAATATTTAAGGCTGACTTTATGGAAGGAGTGAGTCTAGCAGACACCTAGAGGAAAGGAATTCTGGGCACAGAGAAAAAAAAAATAAGGAGGACTTACTTAGTATGTTTTAGTGACAGCAAAGAGCCCAGTAGGTAGACAGAGAGAATGGAAGTGGGGGCAGGAAAAAAACAGTAAGAGCCAGACAGCCTAGCTGTCTGAATTCTCCACTACAACATAGGCTCCAACGTTAGTCAGATAGCAAGAATCCTCACCTTCCTTCAATCTCTATTATAACACTTATGTCACTAATTGAAAGCTATCTCAATTTTTCTTTTTCCTTTTTTTTTTTTTTTTTTTTTTTTTTTGTGAAAGCTGATACAATGAATGACCACAATATTCAGTCAGGAGTTTAAATTTCAAGACAAATCTTTTCTAATTATTGGCTTTGTGATGTCAGTAAAAAAATTGCCAGAGCCTAATTCTGCATCTGTGAAGGATGATTGTTATCCATAATGCACTGTTTCTTATGAGCTTAAATAAGAAAATGTTTTTGAAAAAATTTGCTTGCAAATGCTAGACACTGTATCCATGTTCAATGCATTGCAATAGAAATTCAAGTCCTCTGTTTTCCCTTCAGCAACTCTAGCTTGAAGGAAAAATAACATCATCACAACCATGATGAAGTAGATCCTGATGACCATCACAAATCAATATTTCTCTAGTTTAGTCCTCACAAACAACTGTGAAAACTCTAATTTCCTGTACTTCCTCCCAGCTAGCTGAAGACAAACCTTTAGCAGGTAGATACAGTGATCCTGGCTGCTTTGCATAATCCTGGATTTTCTGGAGCATACTATAGTGTTTTCAAAATATTTGTTAGAGAAACTTTGCAGAAGCCACTGAAAGTTGCTTTACAACTTCTCATCCTAGAGCCTTGCCTAGGGCTACCATTAAGAAAACAATTTAAGTAACTTATGCCAGAGGGTCTGAGCTCTGTCTTTTCTCTCTGTATTTGATTTGCATAACTCAAACCAAATGGGCGCATATCAGCATTCTTTACTTCTACCAACAACCGATTGACTGATACTTCATTCATTCAGTGACTATTAATATTTTTCAAAGACCTTCCAGGCTCCATTTTAGGCTCTGTATCATTGAACATAAATGCCAAGTTTCTTGTCCTCGTGGGGCTTTTATTTCAATGGAGAGAGGAGAAGATCATAAGAACTACAGTGTATTATGAATAATATTATTTAGGGAAAGTATTGTTTTAAAATTCCAGTATATAAAGAAATAGCTTGAGAGTTGGTAGGGTAAGTCACTTAGCAGTTTTTTTTGTTTTGTTTTGTTTTGTTTTCTCAGAGAAGGTGTTTACACTAAGAAACATGTCTCTTTTCTTATACCAATTAGTTAGATGACTCTAAAGTCTAGTTTACAATGGACAGTGCTGGTTAATCCTGTTACCTAAATGTTATTATTAATGGTACTCCTTCACCATGGGGTTTAGAAGATAAATCCCAGTCATAATAACAATATGGATTCTATTAAAAAATTGATAGCTCTAGTAATATTTCACATGAGACTAGCAGTCTGTCCAGCCATAATACTTGTAAAAATTTTAGTATGTTCCAACCCTATTGCCTATATTAGGAAACAATTTGAGGATAACACTATTTTTCTGATTGATTATATGTGATCTTGTCTATAAGACAAAGAAAACTGCAGCAGAATCAAGTTTTATAGGAATATGTAAAATGCACAAATGTCAAGTGTGTATGAGTGACCTCATTTTCTGCCAGGATTATGAGCCACACCCATTCACAGATGGTGTTACACCCTTCCGTCTGATTTCAGGTCACCATTCTTTCACCATTTCACAATATCTCACAACTTGGAGCTGGTCTGAAACCCAAGTCCATAGGTAACCTCCATGCATTCTTCAAAGTAAAGTGCCACATTTACTGTAGTATGTACATAGGTCTTGACAGAGCAGGAGCATCACCATCTTGGACAAGCACTGGCATTCTAAAATTCCCCTTGATCAAAAACTGCCTAAATCTAAAAAGCATCAGCCTAATGACTAAGGCCAGCATGACCATAAACCAGAAATGACATCTCCAACAAGAAACATTCTAACCCTAAGATAAACCCTTCCCTGACCAGAGACATGCCAGCCCCGAGATAACCTCACCTCCAGCCGGAGAGATGTCAGCCCCAAAATAACCTCCCCTCCAACCAGAGACATTCCAACCCCACAATAAACTTCTCCCCGACACAGAAACATTCTAACTCTGTGATAAGTTTACTCACCCTGAACCCTTAAATACTCCTAGTCTGTAAGAGAGAGTGCTACTGACCAAACTCAGCCAGAAGCGCCTCTCAGGTTTATTCTCAAAAATAAACCTGTGTTTGACTGTTGAATCGCTTTTTGTATTTCTTTCCTCTTTAACTCTTACAGTTCTAAAACGTTTAACATGTAAAACTGTTACCACCTTTGTATTGGATTCCTATCTTTTCATTGCTTTTATGATTCACCGATGAATTGTTTTAATCTCGTGTCTCCAACCCCATTCTTCCTGTAAGTTCTGTGGTTGTTATTGTACCATTTTGCAAAGTGTGGTGATTTTTAGGAATCCAGGGCTCTCATTATAGCAGAAATGACTAAAGTTTCTTATTGATTCAATCATACATTCTTTTATTTAACAGCAACTAATTCTTAAAATCTTCTTGATTGACAATAATTAGTTTAAATAGCATGCTTTGTGTTCAACCAATGAGACTTCTTGATTAACTTCCCTGCTTTCCTAGATAGCAGTTATGTGGCAGGCCAGGTCTACCTAGTGGCTGAACAGGCAAACCTCCATACCAACAGTTTCAGCACTGACTGAATGGTTAAGTTAAATATTAAAAGCTGAAAGAACCAGTGCCCTTAGACAAAGGCTGGGATGTAACAAAAGCCCACCAAGAGTTTTGCCCAGGCTTTTCCTGGGCCTTGAAGCATGACAAGATAATGAAGGAATTCTTAATAGAACCCAGTTAGAATTGAGCAAATTTTACTGGGGGTCTGAAGAAATTCCCCAAGCTTCTACAAACAACCCCACAAACAACTTCTACAAACCCCAAATTTTACTGGGGGTCTGAAGGAACTCTCCAAACCTCCATGATTTAGCATGAGACAAAATAAGAGTAATCACCCCAGCACCTGGACCCATTTAGATTAAGTAAATTTACTGAGGCTCCAGAGGAAGGTCTTTAGGACTCAGATCTTAGTTATAGATTGAAAGAAGTTAATCACTTATGTCTTTAGATGAATGCACGCAGATATATAGCTTAGAAGGTATATACGTTTCTAAGCTATATATACTTACATGTAGAAATATAGCTTAGAAGGTATATAAGCTCTGGAAAACTTTGTAATTTTTGAGTTGGTCTGGCGATATTTTCCAGGACTTCTTCCTGTACCTGATTACAGAAATAAACTCCTTCCTTTCACAGTTCATCTGCATCTCCATATTGGGCTGTGAGAATAAACAGCCCGACTCTTAGTTTGGTCAGGGAACAGTTAAATACTCAGCTCAGTTCTCAGCAGAACAGAGTCAGGAAAGTAAAAATAGGCAGTAAAAAAAAATAATGTTTTACGTTTCTGCTACACATTATATGTTTCACTTAAATAACATTTAGTTAAACCCTATGAGGTAGATTTATAAACTCATTTTTATAAGTGAAGCAAAAAAAAGTTTAACTAAGAAATTTAGGCCAGGCGCAGTGGTTCACACTTGTAATCCCACCACTTTGGGAGGCTGAGGCAGATGGATCACTTGAGGTCAGGAGTTTGAGACCAGCCTGGCCAACGTGGTGAAACCCCTTCTCTACCAAAAAATACAAAAATAATCTGGGCATGATGGCATGCACCTGTAATTCCAGCTACTCAGGAGGCTGAGGTGGGAGAATTGTTTGAACCCAGGAGGCGGAGGTTGCAGTGAGCAGAGATTGTGCCATTGCACTCCAGCCTGGGCAAGAGAGTGAGACCCTGTCTGAAAAAAAAAAAAAGCAAATTACAGTGTATTGAGTTGTCCATATTAATACACTGATGAGCTGATCAAGTCAGAATTTTCAACTCGTGGCCTATCCAATTCCAAAGCTCATAACCTGTCACTCTAGTTCTTTATTGGCTTAGATAGAGAAAAATTGATATTTCAGATTCTCAGTATTTACCACATAACTCTCTATAAGGTAAACCTTCTTAAAATAAATGCTGTAGATGAAGAGGTAATTTGTGGTTTTAATTTTGTGGCTGGATGTTATAAGAGTGAATCTCTTTGATAGTTAAAAAAAAAAAAAAAAAAAAAAGAGGTAGCTACCAAGTTTAAGTCACATCCATAGTCCAGTGTCTATCACAAAGCTGGGTTGAGGGGGAAAAAATGAGGAAGGGAGAAAGAAAGGAAGACAAAGAGAAAAAAAAAAAAAAAAGACAAAGGCACACAAGAAGAAAGGGAATTAATAAATAAGTAAATATTGTTCATCTGCAGTTTATGTTTCATATCAAAATTCCTCCCCATCTCGGTCATCAGGATGTGGAAAGCAATGGATTTTCCCTGTCAAAATAAATTACCTTGATTATTCGTGCTGATGAATCCCAGGACTCACTCATTGCAATACAAAGGATTTTGTGGTCTCTAGCTAGTTCCTGAGATCTACAAGAGCATGCAGACCGAAGGTTAATTACAATATTCTACTAATTGCATTTCCTTGTCCTGTACCATATGGAAACAATGGAATAAATGTGTCTATAATTAAGACTTGAAAACTCTCCACTGGGTAGCCAGTGAAAGCTTCACAATGCAGGTCTCAGATGAAGAGAAATCATTGCCTTTTATCTTTCAAAGAAAAAAAGCCTCTGAAAACAGTGTATTCATGGATTCTAGATCAGTCTTGTAACTTTTTTGTCACTTTTAGAAGTCCTTGTTGGACTTGTAACAGAAGTGGGAGATGCTTGGATTCTTAAATAACACTTACAATGACACAATCTTAATAATTTAGAGTAAAATCAGACCTCCTTGTTCTCTTGCAATGTGTGCCTTGATCAACAAGTTACGTATCCTTTATTTACAATTATGATGTTATCCCATGGGACCAAACTAAAGCTATGGATTAGGCAGTTACATCTTGGAATAGAGTACAAATTAATATTAAACAAATACAAACTATACATACAGAAAAATTTTAAAAGATACTGATGTTTTTTCAAATTATTAAATGCAATTTCATTCAGGGTCACTAAGCTTCAACAATCTTTCCCTATTAATGTGCAAGAAAACACTGTTGGAACTAAAGTAATCTGAGTACCAATTTTATCTTCCTGGAGATGTCTGTTATACACAAAAGAGAAAAATGAAACAGTCCACTTAAAGGAGTCAATTATTTTTGGAGGCTTGTTGTGTGAATGGAAGACATTTTAGCTTTATCCCAGTACTTATATAAACCAGCCTAGAGGCTTAAAGGAACCAATTCACAGATGTCCTCAAGTGAAGTGGCTAAATGGTGTGATTTCAAAAATAAAAGACTTGAATATGTAATTAGCTGCCTGTTCCTCATTCAGTAATTTGCTCTATCTAGCTATGAATTCACCTAACTTCCTCTTTGAATATATGCATTAGATATCCATAAATAGCAATGCATAGCATTTTTAAGATTCTTTAAGAAATGAATCTTTGACCATTTTTGTTCATATCAATTGGTTGCTTGATCTGAATACATTCAATGGTTAGTTCTGCTAAGCAAAGAAAAGTGAGCAGTACCAGGTGCTGTTAAAGTTAATGATCAAATTACTTGTTCACACTACATTTGTTTATTAACTGCATCTCCTTCTCACTGAACTGGCTTGGAGCAGTGCATAATAACAGATTAGCTGCATGATGCATTTGTATGGTGCGAATGGGAAGCACAGGTCTTTATGATCACATTTGACTCAGAGTCTGAACCAGTGCAATAGGTACAGTAGGTAATTGTCCTGGTTTATAGATTAGTAATGAAGATTGGAAAGATGAAATAGTAATGATAAAATTATGCATTATATTCTGGCAGACTCAGTTTAAATTTGTGTCAGTCCAGATAACACCAACAAAAAAAAGAGTAATAAAATAAAAAGTAAAATGACTTTAGACAAGTTCCTGAGAAGTCTGGCTGTACTACTGCCTCACTCTTAGCCATGGGCAATTCTCCTAACATCCTACATCTCCATTTTCAAGTTTTGAATCCCTCCAATGAAGGGATTGGTTTTACCTACTAGAGATGATGTGAGAATCAGTGAGTTTATGCAGGTTATACCCTTAGTACAGTGTCTATCACATATAAGCATCAGGAAATATTGACATATAAAATAACTCTTAGATTTTGCACTGTATTTTAGAGCTTTCAGAGCAATTTTATTTACTCCTCAAATTTTAAATCAGTTCATTTTCCTACCCCAGTTGACAACATCACTACCAAGGGAGAAAAGCCGAGCAAGGAGGGGAATGTAATGGGTTGCAGTCACTTTTGGGTTGAGCTTTAATATCCTAGTTGGCTCAGCATCTGTGTTTGCAAAGAAAAATAATCTATGCTGATAAATCAAAGCCCCATCACTAAGGTCACATAACTGTATATGAAGCAGAAGTAGGATTGGAACCCAGTTTTTAAAATTTTTGTGGGTACATAGTAGGTGTATATATTTATGGGTTATATGAGATGTTTCAATACGGGTATGCAACATGAAATAAGCACATCATGGAGAATGGGGTATCCGTCTCCTCAAGCATTTATCCCTTGAGTTACAAACAACCAAATTACACACTTTAAGTTATTTTAAAATGTGCAATTATTATTGACCGTAGTCACCCTATTGTGCTATTAAATAGTAGGTCTTATTTATTCTTTCTAACTACTTTTGCCTGTTAACCAACGCAACCTCCCCTCCCAGGCATCCACTACCTTTCCCAGCCTCTGCTAACCATCCTTCTATGATGCCAATATATTCAATTGTTTTGATTTTCAGATCCCACATATAAGTGAGAACATGAGATGTTTGTCTTTCTGTGCCTGTCTTACTTAACATAATGATCTGGAGATCCCAGTTAAGTAGAACTCAGTTTTGAATGACTTGAAAATTCATACTGTCTCCTCTATTCCAGGTGTTTGCAAACTTTGGCCTGTGGGGCAAATACAGCCCACAGCTTTCTTTTGTTGGATGTGTGAGCTAAGGATGATTTTTACATTTTAAAATCGTTCAAAAAAATATTAAAAGAAAGAGCATATTTTATGATATGTGAAAATTACGTTTTGGGTTTTTTTTTTTTTTTTTCTTTTTTTGAGTCACAGTCCCGCTCTGTCACTCAGGCTGGAGTGCAGTGGTGCAATCTCAACTCACTGCAACCTCTGCCTTCCGGGTTCAAGTGATACTCATGTCTCAGCCTCCCAAGTATCTGGGAATACAGGTGTGCGCCACCACAACTAGCTAATTTTTGTATTTTTAGTAGAGATGGGGTTTCACCATGTTGGCCAGGCTGGTCTCAAACTCCTGACCCAAGTGATCCACCCATCTAGGCCCCGCAAAGTTCTGGGATTACAAGCATGAGCCACTGCACCTGGTAGAAAATTACATTTTATTAATATTTATTGTCCATAAATAAAGTTCTGTTGAAACACAACCACACTCATTTGTTTGTGTATTGTCTATGTCTGCATTTGCATTACAACTGTAGAATCAGAGGTTGCAACAGATGCTTTATGGCATGTAAGTCTAAAATATCACTTCATTGGCTCTTTATGGAAAATGTTTGCAGATACCTGCTCCATATTGTTACTTTCCCAATATTTTTCAATAGTTCAACATTACTGATCTTCCATATATTATTCCATATATTATTATTCCAAATAATAAGTAATATTGTTTACTTATTTTCATATTAAAGCAATTTCATTGCTTAAATAAATTTATTTGTTAAAAAAAACATTTGGTGTTACTTAAATATAAAGCCTTTATTTAAAAGTAAACATAAATACAATAAATGCATATGTATTAAATTCATTTATGAGTATACCAGCAAAGTGAGTTTTAGTATCTCCTGTGGTTGGTATAATATAATTGGAAAGCACTTTACTGTTCTATTCAATAATCAAGGTAGATTATTTGTCATAAAAACAGATGATGCTGCAATTTTTTTCCTACTTCAGGTTCTGGAGAGATGCTGTTGCCTCGTGTCTTCAGAGACGATACATCAGGGAGCAATGTAGGTTGAAGGATTGGTATTTATAAATGAATGAAAAGAGAAGGGGAGAAATTGTAGGAGAACTAGCAGAGATAATCTGAGTAGCATAAACTATGGTAGTGACGTGGGAGATCCCAGGTGGTAGTGGCCTTATGGAAGGCAGAGTGGGGTTTGTGGGAGATGTTTTACCTCAAGTACAATACGGGAAACTGCTTATAGTATTAGGGACTTCCTAATTTGGTGCCTGGGATACCTAGATGTATTTACACATCTAATATAGGAGAACATAGAAATTCTAAAAAAAAATACCTATTCCCCATCACTAAGCTTGATTCATTCATTTGTTCATGGCATAACCCTGTACCAGGCACCACTCTAGGCTGTTTAGTGATCAAGAGAGACAAATGACATGCCTTTATTTATTTATTTATTTATTTACTTATTTATTTATTTTTATTTTTATTTTTTTATTTTGTCCGGGCGCAGTAACTCATGCCTGTAATCCCAGCACTTTGAGAGGTCAAGGCGTGTGGATTACGAGGTCAGGAGTTCAAGACCAGTCTGGCAAAGATGGTGAAACCGCATCTCTACTAAAACTACAAAAATTAGCTGGGCGTGGTAGCAGGCACCGTAATCCCAGGTACTTGGGAGGCGGAGGCAGGAGAATCCCTTGAACCCGGATAGCAGAGGTTGCAGTGAGCCAAGATTGCACCACTGCACTACAGCCTGGGTGACAGAGTAAGACTCTGTCTCAACAACAAAAAAATATATATATTTTTTCACATCTGGCAAGATTACCTCCATCTCCCACCACCCTCCTCTCTGGAGAAGAGTAAGAAAGATTCACAACATTTCTCCTGACATTCTTTACACACTCAATTTAGTTTTCTTTCTAAACTATTAGTATCTTCTAGGTGTTTCTCTTTCCCCTGCCATGTGTGATTACATCAGAAAATGTCTTTTCTTTCCTCCTGCTTGCAGCCACAAAGGACAGCTCTGGAAATGGCCTTCTCTGTGTAGAGACAGCACTGCCTTCATTATTAAATCATCCACAAGTGCTTTGATTGGATTGCTTGAGGCTGGTAGAGCTATTTCTTTTTATTTTTCCCCATTCTTTTTTTCTTTTAACCTCCTCTTCCTTTTATGTTGTAGATTTTGTAGACTTTTTACAAGAATTTTAGTAGACATTCAATAAAGAAAGACTTTCTAGAATTATAAGTGACTTTTATCTGAGAAGAGGTCATTGATAATTACCTGTAGAAAGGCAATACATGTGTATGGGGGGTAGCACAGAGAATAATTTCAACTAAACAAGGAAGACTCACACTGAAAACAGTCTCAGAGAAGGATGAATGTGGACAGTGGAGTGTGGGTTAGGTATAGTAAATTGCAGGCTGGGTGCAGTGGCTCACACCTGTAATCCCAGCACTTTGGGAGACTGAGATGGGTGGATCACCTGAGGTGAAGAGTTCGAGACCAGCTTGACCAACATGGTGAAACCCCATCTCTACTAAAAATGCAAAAAGAATTAGCTGAGCATGGTGGTGGGCACCTGTAATCCCAGCTACACGGGAGGCTGAGGCAGGAGACTCGCTTGAACCTGGAAGGCAGAGGTTGCCCTGAGCCAAGGTCACGCCATTCCACTCCAACATGGGCGACAAGAGCAAAGCTCCATCTAAAATAAATAAATAAATAAATAAATAAATAAATAAATAGCAAAGTTTCTCAGTGTTAATGTACAGATCCTTAATAACATAGCCTGGTTGCTAGTAACGAAAGCAGGTCTTCTCCTCTTCCTTCTTCCTCTCTCTTTTTTGATGGTCTTTTTCACATGCCCTCATAAGTCATTTGAAGCCTGAGACCAGACCCTGTTTATCACAGTCCTCAAGACCTACCCCAGGATATTGCCAACTGAGGGAGTACCCTGAACAGTTTACTTATGTCTTTATACCCAATAACTCTTCTTGACCCCCCTTTAGCCTGTCTCATCTCCACTTTAGAGTTGGGGATAGATACATCCTCACTGTCTCAGGTTGGGCTAGCATGTGACACAATTCTGGGGAAAGCGGAATAAGTAGACATTCATTGGGAGCTTTCTGGAGTCTAACATCCACCCACCCATTTTCCCTTTGCTTTTACACAAACATGAGGGCTCAGCCTTGCAGAAATAATGTATATCCATGATGGAACACCCCAGAAAGCCCCAGATATAAAGGCCTTAATTTTGCTAAATCACAGAATCCTTGTTAGTAGCCATGTGCAATTAGACTTTCTTCATCATGAACAGAATAAGTTTTATTCAAGTGAAATGTTGGGTGACTTCTGTCCAAGCACTTTACCCTGTCTTAAGCACTTGTGATAGACTAGTGAACAAGACAATGAGATATTTTGCTACATGCAGATGAAAGCATTCTAGGCTCATGAAAGATGTAGTTCTTATTTTCATCAGTCATTCAACCCTGAGCTGAAGTTTATCCTGACCCTTCTTAGAAGACCCTCACTACCTCTGAGGCAGTCTGTGATGGTGGCTGTGACAGTGGAAATGCTGCTGTCCATAATAACATCTTCACGTAAGTATAATCTATACATTGAGGAAAGTGGCATCTTAATATTTACAAACTTTGGCCACATCCTTGTTCTTATGGGAAAGGTACTACCTTTTGAGACTAAGAGTGGAGGTAACAATAGCCCAATTAATAGATAAAGATAAAAGCAAAAGTCAAAGTAAAACAAATATGAACAACTTTCCCTAAGTCATGCACAGAATAATAGAAAGATTCTAAGACTACTCTCTTCTTGTACCAAATCTTTAGTCACATGCTGAATATGATGGGAAGGAAGCAGAAGTACCATTTGGCATTAAAAAACAAATACTGCTGGTATTCCCTGCCTTGAATGATCTAAATTTCAGGAGTTATATCTGATTCACGATCATTCAATCTTGGCTCATGTGTTCAAATCCCTTTGACAAGGTTGTTTATTTTCAATGGAAGCCATTTGAGTGAACCTCTTGGCATTCAAACTAGAATGTCTATAGGATCAGTCTATGTGGATTCACATTGTAAACTAGCTTGCTTCATATCCATTGAAAGTCAATATAGGAAAGTGGGAAATTCATTTCTCATTGAATGTCTCAAAGCTTGATATCACACTTGGGCTATTTCAGTAGCTAAATTATCCTCCTCTTTGCTAGAGAAGGTTCTCTGCATAGCTACCTCTGTGTGTCATAATCATTGAGTGTTTTATGGTGTCCAGAACCCCACCAGGAACAATTCTTTCTCTCCCTCTCTCTGACATAATCTTAACTTTTATGAAACATCCTCTATTCATATCATAGTTCTGTTAGTAGTGATGATAATTATCTTTATAATAACCCAATCCTCCATGAAATCCTAAATGCTATTCTACAGTTTAAAGGGTGGGTCAGACAGAATAAGAAAAATATGGTTTTGTAGTTTGCACTGGAGTCTAGACAAAGGTCATGAGCAATAATAAAAGTGCATATTATAATAAAATGAAATATGTACCAAATGTGAGGCACAGATGAAAACCTTAATAAGAGTGCAGGAATAACAAGAGATCACTGAGGCTACAAAATTAAGGAAAGTCTGATTAAACAGATGATATTTAATTATACCTGAAAGAAGACTAGAAGGCTGTTATTCAGATATATATATATATATTTATCTCACATAGGATTTTATTTCTCAGTCACTTTGCCAGCTGGAGACCTCTGGCTGGCAGTGACACTGCCTGACCTTCTTTGGGCCTGGGCTCACTGCAGGAGATGCCTTGTCTACTCAACTCATGGCTCCAGGGCTAATTGAGCCCCGGTGCTGCTTCCCATCACATGGGGTGGCTGCCCTCCACTGGCAGAGGGCAGAGGGCCACTGTGCTACTGCTTTCTTCATACCTGCATTCAGTAGGGTCCCAAGTTCTTGTCCTGCATCCAAGAAGAATGAGGTTACATTGACAATTGAAGAGTCCGGTGGGTGGAGAAAAGTTTTACTGAGCAATGAAACAGCTCTCAGCAGAGATGGGATGCGAGGGAGGTTCCCCACCAGAAGTCAGAGGGTCTCTCCCTCAGTCTAGCTGGATGCAAGGCTTTTATCAGCTCAGAATGGGGGAGCTGATTGGTTTGTGAGTATGCAATAAAAGACTAAAACAAAGGCACCATTCAAAGGTGGGCATGACAATGTATAAAACCAATTAGGTGGCTAACATGGTGAAACCCTGTTTCTACTAAAAATACAAAAATTAGCCATGCATGGTGACACGCGACTGTAATTCCAGCTACTTGGGATGCTGAGACAGAAGAATTGCTTGAACCCAGGAGGCAGAGGCTGCAGTAAGCCAAGATCATGCCACTGCACTCTAGTCTGGGGGACAAGAGTGAAACACCATCTCAAAAAAAAAAAAAAATTAGGGAAGGATAGGTATATGTAAATTGGGTGAAGGGTGGGGATCCATCAGAGGAAAGCACACCAAATGGGAAAGGGGTTCTAAACCTTGACTGTGGATTTCAGGCTTTAAAATGTCTTTGACTTGAAGGTGCAGTTTCACTGGGGACCTTCCCCTATCTGCCTAAGATTTGTCTGCCTCCAGCTGCTCTACATATATATCTATATGTGCAGAAAAAGTATTACAGACTAGTGAAAAAGCACAAGCAAAAGCCCAGTGGTAGGAAAGAGCTTGCCATATTTGGAATGGTTGGCATGACCCACTGCACTGCAATAGACAGTTGCTATGAAAGAATACTGAAAAATCAGATTTGAAAGATGAGTGAGAACTGTCAGGCATCTAAGCTAAAGCTCAGCCATTATAATGCCAGTGACCTGCACATATACGTCCAGATGGCCTGCAGGTGCAAGAAGTCTGGAGCAGTTGAAAAATCATGAAGTAAAACAGACAGTTCCTGCCCTAACTGATTAACCAACATTACAACATTCTACCATTGTGACTTGTCCCTGCCCTACCTTAGCTGATCAATCAACTTTGTGACATTCTTCTTCTGGATAATGAGTTTTATGATCTCCCCACCATGTACCTTGTGACCCCCTCCTCTGCTAACAATAGATAACCACCTTTTACTGTAATTTTCCATTACCTACCCAACTCCTATAAAGCAGCTCCTTCCCCATCTCCCTTCACTGATTCTCTTTTCAGAGTCAGCCCACCAGCACCCAGGTGAATTAAAAGCTTTATTGCTCACACAAAGCCTGTTTGGTGGTCTCTTCACACAAACGCGCTTGATATTTGGTGCCAAAACCCGGGATCGAATGAGGGGATGTATTCGTGCAGGCTTGGGCTCAAAGGCCTGACAAGAACCACAGAGGGAAGCCATTGAATGACAAGCCTATGTGTTAGGAATTTATGCTGCAGGCAGTGGAGAGCCTTGAGGGTGTTCTGAGCATGGCAGTGAGTTCTACATGCCAGAGAGTTGGAAACCAAGTCCAACACCCCATGCAGGAAGTGGGAGAAGACTGAACATATAGTCTCTCCCTCTACTGGGCCGGATTTGAGAAAGCATTTTTCTTTCATTGTAAACTTTTTCTTTGCCGCATGAAAGCCAACACATCCAACAGAGGGTCTCAAAAACACTGACAGTGCATTTCCTGTTTTCAATGCCCCCTTCTAAGAAGCAGTAGCCCTCTAATCTCATTGAATTCTGGCTTAACTTTGAACTTGCAATTCAAAATAAAACCCTGTAATTTGCTATTTCATGGTGCTATTTAAAAAGTCAAAGGAATGTTAATGATTCTTAACCTGCATAATGAGTTCTATAAAGGAAAGGAAAGGGCAACAGGTACAACTGAGAAGAGAAAGGAGGTTGTCTAGCAGCCACAGTGAAAGTTTTGGAGGATGACTACAATAGGCACTAAAAGACCCTAGAAGGACCTCAGTAATTCAATTTAGCATAATAATGTGTGAGTGCTTGAGGACCAAACATCAATGCTACTTAAGGTCAGAATCTTTAATTTTCTTTAATGGCCTTCAGATAATAAGAAAAAAACATTAAATTTTCAGAGGTTCTGTAGCTGTTGAAAACAGACTGATCAGAACATTCATTTTAATAAGTACCCAGGTGATTCTGATGAAATCAGAATCAAATCCACAGAAATAAACCTAGAGAAATTCTGGTTTGCCCTTCACTTGTTTTTGATCCTCACAAAAGCCATTTCACAAATATTTTATGTACAGGGAATCATAGACTTGAGAGGGGTTAAAAGATACAGAGGTCACAGCTCCTGAGTGGTTCTGCTGTATCTTAAAGCCATGTCTTCTAATCCAAGTACTGGTTCTGTGTCTACAGTCCCTTAGTTCATATACAGTAAAACTAAATTCATAGTGGATTGCTTAATTCCAAAAGTTAAATCAGTCTCAATTCTAGAATTCAAACACTTTACTAGAGTCACAAAATCACGCCACCTTCATCTGCAGTTCACTTACGAATTTCTCTAGATTCATGACTCCATTGACCATGATCCAGTATTGCACTATATACACAAAGCCTAACTTTTTGCTATATATGCAACACCACCATATGTGCAAAACCATTGCACTATATATATGCAAAACCTAAGTTTTGCACTTGTATTAAAAGGTTCACCCTCTTTGTCCTCTGAAGTCCTTGAAGGAAAGCAAATGTGGCATTTTGCTTGTTTGTTTTTGTTACGATTTCAGAAACAGTAAATTTATCTGTGGTTTGAGGTGGGGTAGAATCAGGGGAGCTGGAGCTGAAGACAAGACAATGGGGCTCTGTGTTAGTCTCTCTATTATTTGAGGCAGGTAACTTCCCCTCCGAGCCACAGGAAACTCTTCCGTGAATGGGGTCTGCTTATCTATCTAGCAGGAGAAACTAGATAAGAAGTCTGAGTTAGTTTTAACTGCCACCTCAATCTTTGATGCCTCCTCAGAAATTAGGTATTTTTATATTTATTTTAGCAAACAGCAGAGTCTCTTTTTTCTAAAAGGGTATTTGAATAAAACAGATAAAAGTGGAGTTCTCTAGTTGTAATTATGCCACAACACAGACTCTGAGGTGGTTCTTGGGGGAATCTTCAGAAATGTTTACAAATCTGACAAGCACAAGAGTAAAACTTCCAGGGCTTCAAATTCCAGGAGTGTGTAGGAAGCAGCACGAACCTGAGAAGACTCAGGGGACCACTGGTTTCAGTTCCAACCAGTAACTTTAGTTACCCACTAGAGTAACTTTTCACAGATCACATCTCTTTTGCTAAATCTATGTTTTACATTTTAGAATAACCAACAATTAGCATATATGATTTCTGAGGTTTATTTCAGCTATTTCATACTACATAATAAGTTATAATTCAGAGATGAGGTCAGTACTAGGGCCTTTAAAAATCTCACTAGATGGTAAGCTTCATGAGGGCATCTGCATATGTGTGCATAGCACTGACCATGTGGTAGGCAAGCCAAAAACACAATAAAAAAACAGCCTCCGTGGCTTTCATAATACAAAACACAGATGGCACCAAAATCATTTACATTTGATTTGGAAATGTATCTTAGGTTTAGCTTTATTTTGTCAAAGAATGCTTAAAGAATGTTTTAGAGTGTGTGCTGTATATCACTTAAACATTTGGTATAAATGTTTGAATTATATCCCTTCATGTTTAAAATTTGCTATTTATAAGCAGTCAGTTCATGTGTGTGTGTGTGTGTATACACACACACAGATATATATATACTAGCACAATGCATAATATATGACAACCACTGAATCAATATTTGATGGATTATATAAGACATGTGTGACATATCCATATACAGGTGTGCTCATGTGTGAATATAGCCACATGTCTGTGAGTGTGTGTGTGCGTATATGTGTAATTATTCAACTCTGACTTCTAAACATGCCCCTGTATAGTTAAGTGAGAAAAAAGCCAGATTAACTGACCCATTTGACAATACATCTTTTACTCAATACCTGTCTGACACCTCTTAGAAAGTCATGATAAATGATTAATGAGTACTTAAAGTACAAATGCATGTTTTGTTTCCAGCTATTTATTTAGATAGCCCATTTCGGTTTCTAATCAAGACAGAAAGTAATGCATCCAACATTGAGGGCCCACACTTTGAAAGCATTTGAGGGAAAATGCCCTGGAGCATAGGCCTCCTCTGGCACAGGCAGACACACACGTACTCGCAGACTGACAGATCGGTGCCTGCCCTTCCTATACATATATCCACAGTCCACTATGATTTTAGAATGAAGAGCAATTGGCATATGATCAAAATAATTTTTTAATGTGCAAATAATTACTCACCCTAAATTAGCCTTCAGTCTCCACATGAAGAGGTATTTGTTTTGATGCCTCCACGTTAGGGAAGTGGCAAGACACAGCCTGAAAAACAGACTTCTTATTTCCAGTTTGAGCCCTAATTTTCTTTGCCTATCACACTCCACATGTCATCTCACATGTCACTTCTAGAAATTCCAAAAGTGGATTTCCTGTAGTTCCCCCTGCTACTTTCCCTTTTTGAACATGAGGCACACTTCAATGTTTTTTATTTATTTATTTATTTGTTTATTTGTTTATTTTGAGATGGATTCTCACTCTGTCACCCAGGCTGGAGTGTAGTGGTGCAATCTTGGCTCACTGCAACCTCCGCCTCCTGAGTTCAAGTGATTCTCCTGCCTCAGCCTCCTGAGTAGCTGCGATTACAGACACACATTACCATGCCCAGCTAATTTTTGTATTTTTAGTAGAGTCGGGATTTCACCATGTTGGTCAGGCTGATCTCGAACTCCTGACCTCGTGATCCGCCCATCTCGGCCTCCTAAAGTGCTGGGATTACAGGTGTGAGCTACCGCACCCGGTCACTTCAACGTTTTATTAAACTGCGCTATGCTTCTCCAGGTCAGTCCATCTTCTGGTTCAGCTCAGTTCTAGTATCTTGCCCTCTGGCACAAATCCTCACATATGGTGCCTTTGCCTGGTTCACTCTAGCTCTGAAAATTGAACGCATACACCCAAAGGGTCAGAAGATGCTCTACAAAGAAGATCAACATGACATGATGAAAACCAAGACCTTAAAAGACTATGACTAAAGGCTGGAGAATGGAGGGGACTTTTGCAAGTTCATACAGTTACATTGATTTGAAGTACCTGGGTCTTCTCATTCCTACATTGACAGCAACCTACTTTTCAGAATTTAAAAATTCCTGCAAATATGCCTACATAAAAAAAAAAAAAAACAGTTTCCCTGTTTCTGTTACCCAGAAACAAAAGGTAGCTTTTCATTAATTTAGCAGGTTACTTCAAATATTATCGCACCACCAAAGAAAGTTACTGTTATTAGCCAACAAGCAAACCTCCTAATTCCTAATTCCTAATCGTCATTCTCTCTTCCTCTCTCCCTCTCTTTTACTCAAAATAATCCAATTACTGCAAGTGCTAGATTCTATTCTCATTGATAAGCTTGAGGAAATGGGGCAAAACATTTGATTCCACCCTCTCAGTGTCTGTGATTAGCGTCCCACCAATCCAGATGGGTTCCCAAAACTGTAAATCAGAAGCCGGATAACTCTGTGTATGCTGAATTCTTTTCAGAAACCTCTCTGGCAAAAAGGAAAATGAATCAAGTTACTTGATAAAAATCCAGTATATACCCTCTCATTCAACCTATGTAGTTAATTGCTGTAATGCCTTGTTCCAATTCACGCAAGGATTGGCAAACTAAGACCCATGTGCTAAATCCATCTCACTGCCTAAAGGTTTATTGGAACACAGCAATGCCTCTAGTTTTTGTATATTGACAATATATAAAACTTATATGACTCATGCTATAATGTCAAAGTTAAGTAATTGTGATTCTATGGCCCCCCAAATACTAAAATGTGAACCACCTGGCCCTTCACAGGAAAAAAAAAAAAACAAAAAAAAACATTTAATCCCTGGTTTATAACCTTGCAATTCTTGCCTTTTCATATTAGATGAGCCATGTACCAGTGGGCCAGGGTTCCTGAGTTTTCTTACCTGATATACCGGGGCCGGGTGCGGTGGCTCATGCCTGTAATCCCGGCACTTTGGGACGCTGAGGCAGGCGGATCACGAGATCAGGAGATCGAGACCATTTTGGCCAACATGATGAAACCCCATCTCTACTAAAAATACAAAAATGAGCTGGGCGTGGTAGCACGTGCCTGTAATCCCAGCTACTCGAGAGGCTGAGGCAGGAGAATTGCTCGAACCAGTGAGTTGGAGCCTGCAGTGAGCTGAGATCATGCCACTGCACTCCAGCCCAGTGGCAGAGTGACACTGTTTCAAAAAAAAAAAAAAAAAAAAAAAAAAGATGTATCTGTCAGAGTGCAGTCAGGAAATAAAGACTCATGGTTCATAGCAAGTAGTTTATTAAAGAACACTAAATACAGAAAGATGGTTATAGATACGGTTTAAAAAAAAAAAACTAAAAATATGGAATTGACTGTTTCGGAATGACACTCCTAACCCTAGGGCTGAGTGATAAAGGAGGAGGTGGTTTTACCAGTGCCAACCTATGGAGCAGGGATCCATGAGGAGGACTTACTGAGTGGGAGCTTCGACCCTAGAAGGAAGGTTGAGCAGCAGGGGCTGGAATCACAAAGACAGAGCCACTACTCCAGGTACCACCAAAGCAGAGACAGAAGGAGAGGACACCATAGTTTCTCCTTTTCTGGTTTCACTCTTATCTCAGTGTTCCTCATTGGTCAAGCCCAGTGGAAATTTAGGAGCCAGGGAGGCCTGGAAAATTTAGTTTACAGGAGTCAGATTCTTGCAAAATACAGCGGAGCCAGCAAGGAAGTGGAGTCAACAGAGAGAAAGAGGCATATGACAAGTGCGGCTGGTATGTGATTTTGGACAAGACACTTCAGCAGTCTCGGATCTCAGCTCCCTCAGGTGCAAAACGGAGAGGCCATTTATTTGTTGTGAAGTTATTACATGGACTTCCCTAAAACAACATATTCTAACACATGTAATGTATAAGCCCACGAGACAGCAGATGCTGCATTTGTCCACAGACACTGTTCTTGAAAATACTTTCCTTCTGTTTTCTTCCATGCCCACTCCTTACCCTTCAGCCTTTCCTTGCTCTCACTACAGCTATGACCACTTGAAAATCTACTGACAGGCTAAGCCTCCCCACAACTAGTACCATCTTACAGCTCATTAGAGTGAATAAGGATCTTATAGTTCTTGAGCATTAAACCTGAAGACAGGTCTTCAGTTAGTTTTGTTCCACCTTTTCCTGGTTTTGGTACTTTGAGCCTCTGGATTAGGCCGTTGAATCTGATGTAGCCTCTTTGCTCTTGTAGTTTATATGTTTATATGTATTGATTTGTGTGGACTGCCAGAACTTCACTTTCATTAGGACTAGCATGCTGCTTCCATTTCTAACATCTTTGTCCTTTTTCTATGAGTGCACCACAGATTAAAACTGAAAATTTAAATCACAAACAAGTAATAGAGATGCTTCTTCCTGCTGAGAGATACTGGCAAGCTACTATATTTCTGAACTTCCAAATCATTTCACATTCTAGATGTCAAGTTTCACTATGCGCCAAAAATTGTCTTTTTATTATTTGTTGGATGTTTGCAAATTTACTAGATCCCTTTGGTAAAGAAAATTCAAGTAAACTAGTTACTATGACATAATGGGAAAGTGCAGTCCTTATGGGAGGTGCAAGTTTCCAGGGAGGCCCAGAGCAGAAAGACATTTATTGTATCTGTAATGGTGAGGGAGACATTCAAGAAAGACTGGGCAGATGGACTTAGTATTGGAGATGAACATTTTAAAAATGAGACTTACCCATTTTGAGACAGACAGAAATAATATTATTCCAGGTTGAAACAATAGCAAAACTCATTAGAACTTATAGAGACTGACTGAAAGTATTTGGGAGTTGGCGTGGATGAATCCCTTGTTCTTGTATCAACTTGATGGATATTCCAAACATTTTAATAAAATTCAGAGGGATTAATGTGGCTAGTAAAGTCAATCCGTAAATTAAAATCTATGGAGTGCTATCTACTTATCTATCTAAATTGTTTAGGTATTAATAGTAAAAATATAAGAAGAAGACAACTATTGTGCTTTATGTATATATAAAAATATATATATATTTATATTATAAATATACATACAAATATGTATATATTTCCTTAGAGCTCAGGGAATTTCAAATAATCTCAATAAATCTTTTTCTTGTATCTCAGTGGTCAGTCAATAAAATGATACCTCTTAAAAACTGTCCTGAATTTTAATTGCAGTCAGATCAGTGGTAGATTGGAACTAATGCCTTTCACAGTTAGACAATATGGCACAGCTGGCAGGTACTCCTAGATGCAAGATACTTGCCTCCCTTGCAATCTGTGTAATGTTGATCTGAAGCCTCTTCTTGAGCCTGGAGCTTTAATTTTGACCATTTTTCCATAGATGTGTGAAAAACAACATGTGTAATCATTCATTCTCCCAGGAGATATAAATAGAAATTTCATATAAAAAGTGTGATTTGCTGTCTCAGTTTTACCCTGAACTTTCCTATATTCCCGAATTGTGCACATCAATGTGGCCTTACCTGTAGGTTCAGCCCCCATCTGAATTTTTGGTCCTAGTGTAAAGAATATCAAGGGCTGGTCAAGACAACAAGAACATATATATCATGTCAAAGTTATGTTATCTCTTACCATGGCTGAAACACAGATAGAAGGTAGTAAAAACAAAAAACAACCTTCTATCTGTTGAAGCTACTATATCCTAGTGCTATATATATTCACAGTTAATCCTAATATAATACAGAGAAGAATGTGCTATTATCTTCATTTAAAGAAAATACATGTATCTTTGTCCATGTGGGTTGCTGTAACAAAACACTTTAAGCTGGGTAATTTACAAGGGCACTAATCCCACTCAGGAGGGCCCTGCCCTCAGGACCTCATCATCTTTCAAAGCCCCACCTCATAATACCATCACTTTAGTGATTAGGTTTCAACATAGGAATTCTGAGGGGACACAAACATTTAGAGAATAGCACTGTGATGAATGAATTAAAGCTTAGTGGGATTAGGTAAATACCAGTTCACATCACCAGTAAGACAGGTGTAAGGATTGAAATCTGAGTCTGATTCCAAGTGTGGATTTCTTCCCAACAGAATATTCTGCCCCATGACTCAGAATCCTCTTTAACTTGACCGAGATGTCAAAGAAAGTGGTGCTTCTCTGAAAAGGAGCACAGTAGAGCTCTTGCTCTCCAGCATGAGTAGAGCTTTACCAAAAACATGGTATATGCATCTTGTAGATCCTTGTAAGCTAGACATTGTTATTCCCCTTTTACCGATAAAAAAGCTGAGGCTCAGAGAACTTAAGAAAGTCCTAGTGAATTACATTAAGTGTAGGTTCCTGAATTTCATTAACTATTTGATTCTAGTGTTATTCTATTTCCATTCCACTTCACTGAACTTCATCAGGGATGTGCTATTATTAAAGATTTTTGAAGAGTTTGTTTGTTACTTGATCTGATTTATTTTTATTTTTGCCAGAAAGTACAAATCTACTAAATTCAAGGACATTTTTGCCTTCTCCAAAACACAGCCTAGAAAATCTAGGCCATATTCAGATTTCTTTCCTCAGAGGACAGAAGTCTTACAGCCCATTACTAACACAATCACAGTGGGAGACATTTATAGCTTTAAGTGTAAGGAAGGGTAATTAACATGTTGTTGGTATGCATTTTTTTTTTCATTTCCCAGAGTTTGTTATATACATCCTGTGCCATGGGCATCTTCTGTTGCCCTGCAGGATATATGAGCAACTAATTTGTTAGGGTTGTGATTTTGCTTGGAATTTTGATGAACTGCAATCGAATCTTTGAGCTGTGTACTCTGACAGCTATGGGCACAGCTCCCCCATGCATTCACAGCCAACCCACAGTGCTTACGACCAGTGACAGCTCATTTTTATTCAGCTCTTCTCTGATTCTTCACAGAACTCTAAAACAACTGAGGCCTTTAGTTTTTCAGGCCCCGAGTTTTCTTCTATTTTCCAAACGTAAGTGTTTGTTGTGAACTAAATTGTGTCTCCCTTCATGTGTTGAAGTGTAAAATCCCAGTGTGACCCTATGGCAAGTTAGAGATTTTATGGTCATCATTAAAATTAAATGAGGTCATAGGGTGGGGCCCTAATCCTATATGATTGGCATTTTCATATAAAGAGAAAGAGACACTAGTACTTGCTGTCTCTCCACACTGACACAGAAGAAAGGCCGTAAAGAGGATACAGTAAGGACGTGGCTACCTACAAACTAGAAGGAAAACCCTCATCAGAAGCTGAATTTATCAGAACCTTGGTCTTGGATGTGGAGCCTCCTGAACCATGAGAAAATGCATTTCTGTTGTTGAAATCGCTGAGTCAGTGGTATTTTGTTATGGCAGCTGATGTAAAGTAGTTCAGCATCTATATCCTTTTCCAATAAAGAACCATTTTTTACTCCCTCATTATTAATAACTCTTTATTGTATATGACAGCATGTTTTCACTTCTGAATGTTCCAGCTCAGCCTTCCCTCCTCTAAAAACCCTTGCTGTTCTTCCTAGGCTGGGTGACTTGGTCTTCTACATGTTCTCCGCAAAGCCGGGCACGGAATCTTTCCAGTAACCACCATGGACAGCGGTTGGAGTAATTTGTTTTCAAATATTTATCCCCTATTAAACTATGACTTCTCATGGGTGCAGACAAGATTTTGCTCCTTTTCAAATCCCCAATGTAAAAACAACAAACGAACAAACAAACTAAAACATTATTTGGCACATTACAGCACTCAGTACATTTGAATAAATAAATGAATTTACATTTTTTGCTTTGAATCCCCACAATAAGAAATATTGCATGTAAAAATTAATAATTAAAAAAAACCCTAATTCATAGAAGAGATTAGATATTGCTTGCTGAAGACCACAGAAAATAAATACTTACATGGATACGAAAGCCAGGACTATAGACGTTAACCCCTTGTCCTTTTTCTGCTCTTTCATTGTGAGCTGTGTTGAATAAAATTTCTGAAACTCAATCTTCCTATGCTGTAAACGATTCACAAACACTGTGTGAGGGTGGTTACCTGGTAGTTGGGTGAGGGAGTAACAGCACTAACTGCAATAAAATCACATAAAAATTAGCTTTTTTTTACAACTGTAAAATATTGACAATAATACCACCTCCGCATAGCTCAAAAGTGTGTTGTATGAGCAACTGACATAAATAATATAAAAGTAGTTTTATTTTCTTTTGTCTGAATATGTCAGGCAACTATAAAATATTAAATTGTAGGAGTTACTATAGATAATCTCTAAGCCTCTTCTGCATGGAAAATTCTAAGATATAACTATTTTCTAAAACATAATTATGGATACACCTGAAATTTTTGATATGTTTTATCCTTAACAAAGGTGAAATAATTTCAAGCATTGCTCTAAGATCTACTTTAAAATTACTGTATTTGTTAAATCCCTGAGAGGTTTTCCACTCCCCCAAGACACTAAGTTCAGTATCATAGCACACAGTCTTCACGGTTCAGCAATCGTGTGAATCTAAATTACATCTCCCAAAAGACTTTTCACCCATCTCTTAGTTTATACTTTAGCACTACTCAAGCTCTGGGAGAGGCACGCAACACACCATGCTATTCTATGACAAATTTACACGTGAATTCTCACTTCTCCATAATATCTAACACAGATAGATAATCTACCTAAAACACAGATAGTTTTATAGGGAATTTAATTCATTCTTTATGTCTCATTTCAAATATTACTATTTAGAAGAATCAAGAATTTCTCCCTCTGCAAGTCATTCATACTACTATTATAATACTTATTTGTTTATTTATTTATTTATTTATTTTGAAACAGAGTCTCCCTCTGTCACCCAGGCTGGAGTGCAGTGGCACGATCTCTGCTCACTGCAACCTCCGCCTCCCGGATTCGAGTGATTCTCCTGCCTCAGCCTCCAGAGTAACTGGGTCTACAGGCATGTGTCACCATGCTCAGCTAATTTTTTTGCATTTTTAGTAGAGACGGGGTTTCACTGTGTTAGTCAGGATGGTCTCAATCTCCTGACCTCGTGATCCGCTCGCCTCGGCCTCCCAAAGTGCTGAGATTACAGGAGTCAGCCACAGCGCCAGGCCTTGTAATACTTAACTTATAGTTTTATATCAATCTTTTTTTTTTTCCTTCCATCCATTACCTATTTATCTAGATCAAGGCTTTCTCACCTTTTCCTTGTTGTGTTGGACTGACTGTCCTGTGCTTTGGAGGATTTTTTAAATATCATCCCTGACTTACCCACTAAATGCTGGTAGCATCCTTAGTCACGACAAAAAAAAACAAAAACAAAAACAAAAAAACAAAAAAACCCTCCAGATTTTTCTGGTGCCCTTCTAGAAGCAAAAAGTCCCCAGTTGAGAACCACTGAGTTAGAGGCATCTATGGACAGGCATAAGCACTCAAACATACCATTACAGAGGGGTGTGGTAGGCTACATAATGCCCTCTACCCAAAAAATGTTCATGTCTTAATGCCGAGAAACAGTGCCTATTCCACTTTACATGTCAAAAGAAAACTTTATAGATGTGGTAGGGATCACTGGAGCACTCAGACTCATGAAACAAGTATTAGTAGACCTAAAGAGAGAGGTAGACAGCAATGCAATCACATTGAGGAACTTCAACACCTGACTCACAGCGTTAGACACATCGTCTACACAGAAAATCAACAAAGAAACATTGGACCTGGCTGGGTGTGGTGGTACACACCCATAATCCCAGCACTTTGGGAGGCCGAGGTTGGTGGATCACTTGAGGCCAGGAGTTCAAGACCAGCCTGGTCAACATGACAGAACACTGTCTCTACTAAAAATACCAAAAAAAAAAAAAAAAAAAAAATTAGCTGGGGTAGTAGCGCACACCTGTAATCCCAGCTACTCAGGTGGCTGAGGCACAAGAATCTCTTGAATCCAGGAAGCAGAGGTTGAAGTGAGATGAGATTGTGCCAC
The DNA here is from genome assembly GCF_037993035.2 of Macaca fascicularis. Taxonomy (NCBI): domain Eukaryota; kingdom Metazoa; phylum Chordata; class Mammalia; order Primates; family Cercopithecidae; genus Macaca; species Macaca fascicularis. The sequence goes on from NC_088382.1 coordinate 146,835,119, forward strand.
TGGACTCCAGCCTGAGTGACAGAGTGAGACTCCGTCTGAAATAAGAAAGAAGAAGAAACATTGGTGTTAAATTGGACTTTAAACAAAATGGACCTAACAGACATTTACAGAGCACTCTATCTAACAATTGCAGAATATACATTTTTTTATGTAACATTCTCCAAGATCGGCCATATGCTAGGCAACAAAACAAGTCTCAATAAATTTTTAAAAATTGAAAATATATTAAGTATCTTCTCAGAGCATAATATAACTAAACTAGAAATCAATACCAAAAAGCATTTTTGAAACTATACAAGCACATGGAAATTAAACAACGTGCTCCTGCTCCTGCATGACCACTGGATTAAAAAAATAAGTTAAGATGGAAATGGAAAAAAAAAAAAAAAAAGACAAATGAAAAAGAAAACACAATATACCAAAATCTGTGGGATGCAGCAAAAGCAGTTGAGGGGAGATTATAGCATTAAATGCTTACATCAAAAAAAAATTGAAGGTTCCAAATCAACATACCTCAAGGAATTAGAAAAGCAAGAAAAGACCAAGCCCCAAATTAGCAGGAGAAAAGGAAAAAAAGATGAGAGCAGAACTGAATGAAATTAAAAATAAGAAAGCAATAAAAAGGGATTAACAAGACAAAAGATTAATTCTTTGAAAAAAATAAACAAAGTTGATAAATTGCTAGCTCTTACAACCCGGAAGTGAGAAAACCCAAGGAAGCAAAATCAGAAATGAAAAAGGACACATTCCAACTGATCATCACAGAAATTCAAAAGAACACCAGGCTATTTTGAACAACTATATGCTTACAAACTAAAAAACCCAGAAGAAATGGATAGATTTCTTGAGAGATACAACCTTCCAAGATGGAATCAAGAAGAAATAGAAAGCCTGAACAGATCAGTAATGAGTAGCAAGACTGAGCCAGTAACAAAAACTCTCCTAACAAAGAAAAGCCCAGGAACAGATGAATTCACAGATGAATTTTACCAAACATACAAAAAAGAACTAATAACAAACATCCTGAAACTGTTCCGAAAAATTGAGGAGATAATGCTTCCTAACTTATCCTAGAAGGCCATTATCACCCTGATATCAAAACCACAAAAAATAAAAAACGAAAACTACAAACCAGTATCTCTAATGAACATAAACACAAAAATCTTTAACAAAATAGTAGCAAACTGAATCCAACAGCACATCAGAAAGTTAATCTACCATGATCAAGTAGGTTTTATACTAGAAAAGCAAAAATGGTTCAACATATGTAAATCAGTAAATCTGATGTATCACATAAATAGAATCAGGGACAAAAAATTTGATTATCTCAATGGATGCAGGAAAAAAAAGCATTTGATAAAATTCAATACCGCTTTATGATAAAAACTCTCAAGAAACTAGGCATATCATAGAAGAAACATACCTCAAAATAATGAAGGCCATAAATGAAAAACCCACAGCTCACATTATACTAATGGGGAAAATTTCAAAGTATTTCCTCTGAGAACTGAAACAAGACAAGGATGCCCACTCTCACCAATTGTATTCAACATATACTGATAGACCTAGTCAGGGCAACCAGGCAAGAAAAGGAAATAAAAGGTATCTAAATTGGAAAAGAGGAAGCAAAATAATCCGGTTTGCTAGTGATATGATTTTATATTTAGAAAATCTTAAAACTCCACCAAAAACTCTTAGATTTAATAAAGGAATTTAGTAAAGTTGCAGAATGCAAAATTAATGTACAAAAATTAGTCACATTTCTACACACCAACAATGTTTTAGCTGAGAAGGAAATCAAGAAGGCAACCTCGTTTACAATAGCTACCAAATTAAACAATCCAGAGATAAATTTAACCAAGGAGGCAAATGATCTCTATAAGAAAAAACTACAAAACACTGATAAAAGAAATTATAGATAACAAAAACAAATGAAAACAATCCCATGATTATGAATCAAAATGTTTATATTGTTAAAATGGTCATAGTGCCCAAAGCAATGTACAGGTTCAATGCAAACCTGACCAACATACCAACATTATTTTTCGCAGAATTAAAAAGCACAATCCTAAAATTCATATGGAATCATAAAAGAGCCTGGATACTAAAGCAATCCTAAGCAAAAAGAATAAGGTTGAAGACCTCACATTATCTGACTTCAAATAATATTATAAAGGTATGGTCACCAAAACAGCATGGTAATGTTATAAAAATAAACACATAGATCAATGGAACAGAACAGAGAATCCAGAAAGAAAGCCATATATTTATGGACAGCCAACTGACTTTTGACAAAGCTGACAAGAACATATATTGGGGAAAGGATATCCTTTTCAAAAAATGATGCTGGGAAAATGGGATTACTATATGCAAAAAAATGAAACTGGATCCCTATCTCTTACCACATATAAAAAATCAACTCAAGATAGATTAAAAACTTAAACTACAACTCTAAACTACAAAAATATTAGAAGAAAACACAGGGGAAACTCTTCTTGACATTGGTTTTGGCAAAGAATTTATGACTAAGAACCCAAAAGCAGAAGCAACAAAACCAAAAATACCTAAATGAGACTTAATTACCTAAAAAGCTTCCATACAGCAAAATAAACAACAGAGTAAACAGACCAGTAGAATGGGAGAAAATGTTTGTAAACTATTCATCTGAGAGGTGACTAATACCCAGAATACACATGAAACTCAAGGATCTTAACAACCACAACAAAGACAATCCCTTTAAAAACTGGGTAGAGATATTAGTAGACACTTTCAGAAAGAAGACATAGAAATAAGTAACAGATATGTGAAAAAATGCTCAGCATCACTAATTAGAGAAATGCAAATTAAAACAACAAGGAGATATCATTGTACACCTGTCAGAATGGCCATTATTAAAAAGACAAAAAAAAATAACAGATACTGGTGAGGATGTGAAGAAAACGGAACCTTTTTTTTTTTTTTTTTCTCTCCTGGGACAGTATTTGACTCTGTCACCCATGCTGGAGTGCAGTGGGATGCTCAAGGCTTAGCACAGCCTTGACTTCTTGGGTTCAAGCAATCCTCCTGCATCAGCCTCTCAAGTAGCTGAGACTACAGGTGTACACCACCATGCCCAGCCAATTTTTCCTTTTTTTTTTTTTTTGTAGAGAAATGGTCTCACTATGTTGCCTAGGCTGGTCTTGAACTCCTGCGCTCAAGTCTTAAGCTTCTCAAGTGTTAGGGTTGCACATATGAGCCACTGAGCCTGGCCCCAGGAACTCTTATACATTGTTGATGGAAATGTAAATTAGTAAAAACCCCTATGAAAAACAGCATGGAGATTTATCAAAAAACAAAAATAGAATTATCATCTGATCCAGCAATTCCAGTACTGCATATCTACTCAAAGGAAAATACGTTAATATATCAAAATGATAAATTCACTTGTATGTTTATCATAGCACTATTCACAATAGCAAAGATATGCAATCAATAGAAGCATCAATCAACAGATTAATGGATAGAAAATTACACATACATACAATAAAATACTAGCCATCTATAAAAAAAGAATGAAATCTCATCTTTTGCCACAACATGGACAGACCTTGTGGTTATTATTTTAAGTGAAACAAATCATATACAGAAAGTCAAATATCATATATTCTCACTCATAAGTACGTGCTAAAAATGTGTACACGTTGACATAGAGAGTGGAATGATAGACAAGGGAGACTCAGAAGGGTGCAGGGGTTGGAGGGGGTTGATGAGAAGTTAGTTAATTGGTACAATGTATATTATTTGGGTTATGGATATCTTAAGAGACCTGACTCTTGACCACTACACAATCCATGCATGTAACAAAATTAAACATGTACCCCCAAAATTTGTACAAATAAAAGTAAAATAAAAGGATCTGGAGAGGGAAGATTATCCTGGACTATCTGATGTGTCTTATGCAATCAAGATTTCTTAGAGAAAGACTAGAAAGTTAAAGGCAGAAGGAGATGAGATCAAGGAAACAGAGGTTGAAATTATGCTCTTTGAAGATGGAGAAAGTGCCTATGAGCTAAGGAATGCTGGTGGCTTCTGGAAGTTAGGAAAGGCAAGGAAATTGCTTGTTTTTTACAGCCTGCAGAAGGAATGCTTTGCTGATGACTTGATGCTATTAGCTCACTGAAATTGATTTTAGATTTATAATCTCTGGAAGGCTAACATGTAGGTATAATCATCAAATGTTAGTTACAGTGATGTCCTAATTATGTTGTACACCTGTCTTTGACCTCTCTAGGAGAACAGTCTCCTTGATTGTGTCCACTTGCCCTTGAATTCATCCCAACTTCTAACATGACACATGGCCAAGCATCGGTGCTCCAACATACTTGTTGAATGGATAAATGACTATCAATGAACATGGTACCTAATATATTGCGGTGTTCAAAAACATAGAGTTGAGCTCCCATAGATCAGTGAGAACATATGAGCACACAAAGGCATAAGAATGATACAGTGGACTTTGGGGACTTGCAGGGAAGAGTGGGATGGGGGAGAGGGATAAAAGACAACAAATATGGTGCAGTGTATACTGCTTGGGTAATGGGTGCATCAGGTTCTCACAAATCTCCACTAAAAAACTTACTCATGGAACTAAATACCATCTGTACCTCAATACCTTATGGAAAAATCCTTTTTTTTTTTTTTTTTAAAGAAACATCTTAAAGTATCTTTAAAAGAATATAGAGAGCTGAGAATATTATAGGCTCAAATTATACAAATAAAACAACTTAATTATGTTTAACATTTTTAGGTCAAATAACTCATCTCATCCCATTGTTTTTATAGGTAAGGTACAAAAATAATAAAATACAGGAATTCTAAAGACAATCAGAAATGGGTTTGAAACATGGATCATTTATTCACTAACTGGAATATTTTGCCATATCACTAGGTCTCTCTGAGCCTCAATTTTAACATCTATAGCAAAGATAAAATACTTAGGGAGAGCGTCTTGTACTACCCTAAAGTAAGTGCCAAATTAAAAAAAAAAAAAAACAAACAAAAAAACACCCACAATGAAATAGATGGTAAATCATATCAAAAGGACACAGGAGGTGAAGGAAAGATTCCCAGGGGCCACAGCTGTAATAATTTCAGCACCAAAACAAAGTGTTACTGAATTATAATACCCCAAAATAAAATAAATGTCTATGAGTCTGTTCTGCTATAAATAAGTGGTTGAATAAATAAGTAAAGGAGGAAAATAGACAAATCTCCTATGCAGAAGGAATCCAAATAATTTTACCAGACGCTTCATCCTCAAGGAGAGGGACCATAACTATATGTGGGTGGCCCATAGTAACTTCCTTTCAAGGAATAACAGTATGAAAGGGGGAGGAAAATTTAACTTACAGTGGAAAAACCAGATAGAAAATACCTCAACTCTATGATCGAGATTCACATCAACAATAAGAAGTCATGCTGATAATCTGACTTCATATGATGTGATGGAAATGACACTACCCCAGTCATACTTCCCAAAATCCATAACCCTACTCTAATTATGAGAAAATGATCAGAAACATCACAATTGAAATAGACTATACAAAACACTCAACGAATATTCCTCAGAAATGTCAAGGTCATTACAAATATGGAAATTCTAAAAAACTTACAGTGAAAGAGAAGCTTTAAGAGAAGCGGTAACAACATACTGTCATACTGAGTCCTAGAATATAACATGGATGGAGTTCTGGAAGAGAAAATGAACATTAGGTAAAAACTAAGAAAATAGGCTTGGCGCAGTGGCTCATGCCTGTAATCCCAGAACTTTGGGAGGACTAGGCAGGCGGATCATGAGGTCAGGAGTGCGAGACCAGCCTGGCCAATATAGTAAAACTCAATCTCTACTAAAAATACAAAAATTGTCTGGGCATTATGGCATGTGCCTGTAGTCCCAGCTACTTGGGAGGCTGAGGGAGAAAAATCACCTGAACCCAGAAGGCGGAGGTTGCGGTGGGCTAAGATCACACCACTGCACTCCAGTCTGGGCACCAGAGCGAGAATCTGTCTCAAAAAAAAAAAAAAAGCCAGGTGCGGTGGCTCACACCTGTAATCCCAGCACTTCGGGAGGCCAAGGCAGGCAGATCACAAGGTCAAGAGATCAAAAACATCCTGGCTAACATGGTGAAACCACATCTCTACTAAAAATGAAAAAAAATTGCTAGGCGTGGTGGCGGGAGCCTGTAGTCCCAGCTACTCCGGAGGCTGAGGCTGGAGAACAGCGTGAACCCTGGAGGCGGAGTTTGCAGTGAGCTGAGATCGCGCCACTGCACTCCAGCCTGGGCGATAGAGCAAGACTTCGTCTCAAAAAGAAAAAGAAAAAAAAAAAAGACAAAGTGTGAGTTTAGAAAATAGTAACGTACCTGTGTTGGTTTATTAATTGCAATAAATGCACCTTACTAACGTAAGATGTTAGTATTCAGCGGATCCGTGTGCAGAGTATATGGGAGCTTTCTCTACCAAGTTCACAGTTATTCCGTAAATTTAATTTTTTTTCTAAATAAAAAGCTGTGTGTTTTTTGGTTTCTGTTTTTATGAGACCTGACAAAGAATAATAAAATGAGGTTTCAGAGTGCCAGTTAAATAGGGCTAAGCAAAAGTTTGCATTGATAACAATTGGGATATAGTAAATGCCCAATAAATACCTTGGTATCAGTTGGTCATGACAGAGGGGCACGCCGCCTGAGTGTGAAAGGCGAGCTCCTTGAAGGTAGGAATGGCAAGCAATTCCATCTGTCCTCTCACTCCCAGAGCCACTAGAATGGGTTTTCTTCAACTATATAAATATAATTTCTATTTCTGTTGTCTTTAAAATAAGTGGACCTATTTATGTGCCACATCTTTTATTTAAACTTTGATGATGCTTTGCTACCTGTCAGAGCATAGCTGATACGTGAATCTTCCCACTGCAACTTCATGTAGGATGGTTTAGGCTTCCAATCTGCAATTCTGTCATTTATGCTTTTCTCTTTTCTATTTTGCCCTCACTGCATCTCTGGGACTGTATCATAGTGGATTGTATTGTTAACAGGCCTAACTCCCCTACTAGACTTAGAGGCCTTTGCGGACAAGGATTATGCAGTATTTATACCTTTTGTAAATCAGAATCTCAGTGTGATATTTGATACATAGCTTATTCAATGATGAATGAAAGAATGGTTATTTGAAGGGAGGAAATGATTAAACAGATGAAATAAACTGACAACCAAAATGAAGAATGCATTTGTAGGTGTGTTATTACTTCAGACTCTACCACTATAAGCCCTAAAGAAACATGCAGAGTATGAAGCATGTTAGCTCCCTACAGATGGACCCTAAAAGCTTTCAGATGACACTGCCTGGGTTGTCAAAGAATGACTTGCCAAATCAAAAGAGACGTCTTCTATTGCAATTCTTAAGTCAGCACATGGATAAAAAATTCCATTTAAATTCTCTCCTCTCTTCTTATCCTTTGCAGAGGCATCCTTAATTTTAGAGCTGAAAATGCAGCAATCAAATCCCTGGGTCATTGATAAGCATTAAATAATATTAACAACTAATATCTTTTTTAACATTTAGTTAAAAATCACAAAAAATGCATACCACAACATTTTTACTACCTATGGAATCAAAGAATTTCAAAGCTGGTAAGTGACGTTAATTTGTTCAAGTTATTGTATTTGAGTCAAATTATAAATCAAATCTTCTCATTTGTTTACTATGCCACAACACTGACTCTAGAATGCTCTGGTCTCTCAAAGCTCTTTGAAGACAGGGCTACGAATTGGTCATTTGAGATATTCAGCATCTTTGATATTACTTGGAATACTCTTTCAGGCACTATAGTGCTATTACAAATAATAGTAAGGACACCCATAATCCATTCCACTCATGTCAGTGACAGGCAATGTGTTAAATGATGTATATACATTATTTATTTTGAGGCTTACAACAATTTGATATAAGTTTTCTTGTTGCCACTTGATAGAAAAAGAAACCGAATCAGCGATATTAAGTGACCTAATCAAATTACACAGCTAATAAGAGGAGAATCGCGGTTTGCTGAGGAATTGTGACTCCAGAACTTTTAATGTCATATTTGCAAAATCTCTTGAATCTACACAAGTTCCATTTTTATATGTGTTGCACACAGACAGATACTTCTATTTGCAGACAATGGGGCAATTTAAACAGTTCACCACTCAAGTTTTACTCTATACATTTGCATTAACACACTTACTAAATCTGCCCACTGGCAAATGACATCATATAATGAAAGATCTAAGATATCAGAGAAATCATGCAGCACAACTGAACCAGTTTACACAGGGAGAAAGCAAGACTCTGAGAGAGATGAGCTGTGTGTACAGTGTCACCTCTCCATAATGGTTTGTGGAGTTGGGAAAGGCTGGGGAAGACGATGTATTGTTTGATGGTTGCAGAAATGTGCTAGGGCTGCCATAACAAAGCCTCACAAACTGGGCAGCTCAAACTACAGAAATTTATTTTCTCACCATTATGGAGGCTAAAGGTCCAAGATAAAGCTATGAGCAGAGCTAGTTCTTTCTGAGGTCCATGAAAAGAGGATCTGTCCTAGGCATTTCCTCTTGGCTTGTAGGTGGACAGTTTCCCCTATGTCTTTACATCCTCTTATCTCAGTATATGTCTGTGTCCATATTTTCTCTCCTCTCCAATAATAATGTTGGATTAGGGTCTACCCCAAGATTCATTTTCATTAATGACCGATAAAAAGGCCCTCTCTCCAAATACAGCAACATTCTTAGGTAGCAGAGGTTAGGGCTTCAGCATATGAATTAGGTGGACGGGGGTGGGGACAACAATTCAGGCCCTAACAGTGTTTTCTTTCAAGCACCACGAGGTTAAACAAGTAGAACTTTGAATTTATGGGCCTTTGATTCCTTCAGAAAAGTAAAAACTAATCCACAAGTTAATATAAATATTAAAATAACCCTACTTTTTTTTTTTTTTTTTTTTTTCACAAAGCAAGAGGATGAGTTGTCAGGTACCATGTCTCAGACATAACAGAAAATTGGAAAACTATATGTTTTGAAGATAGAAATTCACTGAAAATTTAAATTCCTTCTCCACAGCTCCTTTCTGAACCACTTTCACCTTTTCTTCTTTCAGTGTCTAGGACACTTATAGTGTTTTACACTCATTTTAGAGCTCATTGAAATACCCTTTCTATTGGTCCATCACTTATGGATGCAGCTTTCTCCCCACAGAGAAACTCAGAATTCCTTATGATACTTGAACCACATCTTATACTTAAGTGTCAAGTACAGCATCCTACACTGGTCTGGGCTTACTCTGCAGAGGAGACATGTACTTTAAAATACCATTCAAAGATACAGTTTAGGAGAATAGTGAGGGTGTTGGAATGTAGAGGAGAGAGGTTCTTTGTTCTCTAAATAATTATGTTTTTCTTCCAACCTTTGGCAAAAAAAGAAAAAAAATTATATTTAGTCAATTATTTGCTAGCCACGTGTATCACTCAATCATTTATTAATTAACTAGAGATTTTGATAATGCCCATGGGTAGGTGAGCAGGCAGAGACCTGAGATCCTTGTGTACTCTATTCAAAAGTCACACATTCGGCAAAGGGAAAATTCTCGACAAAACACACTTTTGGTCTAATTTCAAAGCCCAAATTCTTGTGTCCTCAAAAATGAGGTCAAATTTCAGGCTTTGCATATTGGCTGGTAGAGCCCAGAGTGTCAGCTGAGATTTGCACAGCATGGACCCATGAATAACACACCTCCTGTTCCTGGATTTCAAGGTCTTTGAAGTCCTCCCTGAGATTTCTGACAACAAGCTAGATTGACAACCTCAGGGCCCACCTTTGCTCTGGGTTCCTTTGTTTCCTTCTGTTTCCTGTGTGCCTCACCGCAGACAAAGGATGAAACCCATCCCTCTACTGGTTTTCTCCAAATAAAAATAAATAAATAAATAAATAAATAGCACAGCGCACAGCCTTCCTGTCTATGACAGCACTTGTTGGAAAATTGAGGGGACCTAGCATGCACCATTAAACTAAAAATCTTACCAACAGCAAAGTAAAGAAAGGGTAACAAAAGCACAAGCCTATATTAATTTCTTAGATATTCTTGTATTCAAAAGAAAAATCCTTTCTGACCATCATTTCCCCAGTGATTTCTCTTTTTGGGCTCTTTGATCTGACTCAGAGTCTACAAATAATGTCTTCCCTATTAATCTCTTTCTTTCCTCTTCACCAATACCCTCTTCTTTTTGTACTCTCGTCTCCTGATAGAGTAAGTCAACCTCTCACTGTGTCTTCTGCAGAGAAATTCTGTCCTTTCCCGAAATCCTTGGTAGGACTTTGGGATGAAGATCTTCTGAGGGAGGAAAGCATGAGGCATGCCCTACTTTGTGCTGGAGAGGTTCTGAGAGATGACAAGACTGCAAGGGAGGCTCTTTGTATGAGATCATGACTAATTTTTTCCTTAAAGAATAAGAGGAATTGGCTAATAGCGGGACATTTTAGGCACAAGAGACAACCTTCCAAAGAAAGTAAAGTTTTTCCCGAACCATCTTTTGTTCTGAATCCTTAGGCAAACAAGTCAAAACAAAACAAAACAAACATCTTCATACTTCTGTAAAAAAATTCAGAGACACCTATGAACAAAATCGTATTTGTTAAAAATCTGAGACCACCTTCTTTTCCATCACTGTGTGTGAGCGTCTGTGGAGCAGAGGGCAGAGAAGACTGATGGCACTTTCTTTTCCCCCAGCAAATAGGGCACTGTGATTTTCACCCCGGCGTGTTTTGCGCACTTTCTCCAAGCATACTCTCTTTGTTGTGTGAATGATTCAGAGTGTGCCGCCAGGCTCTTATTTGCCTGGGCCTATAAAAGCTGCCGGAGTTGTCTTGTACTCAACAATTTAGTGTGAAAGACACGGGCACCATTATCTCTAACGTGTCTGAAAGATTATAATTAAGGGCGACAGCGTTGAAAGAGAAGTTCAGATTTTCTCCAGCAACGAGGCTATAAATTGAGGATGGTACAGGATTCGGACAATTGAACCTTCATGCAGGCACTCAGTCATAATTGGCATTGATTTAACAGTCCACAGCTCACCCCCAGCATCATAAATTGATTGGAAATGACAAGCAATGAAGATTAACACCTTTCAAGAACAGCATTCACTTTAAATAAATAAATAAATATCAGAAAAGATAAAACAGTTAACTGTACTGCATGTCATACCTCCCTCTGCCCCATGAAAATGCCACGAAGGAGCTATCCACTAGAAAACCTTTCCCAAAGCAAATCCAGTGACTTCCAGGATAATATAAACAGGCTCAGTCTCTGCTTGACTGCCATCCTGGGAGAGCTGTTTAAATCATGGAGAATTCCACCCTTTAAACTTTACAGTTTAATTGAGGCTTATGTCTGTAGCATTTGTTTGCTTTGGGCATTTAGAGTAATGATGCGGGTGCAGGCTTTGGGTCCAGAAAGCCTACATTCAAATCTATTTGTCCCTCCTGTGAATGTGCTCTCCTGGATGAAGTGCTTATTCTGTGCCTCAGTAGTCTGGCATTTAGAATAAAAGCAACAGTGGGCCCTACCTCACAAAGAAGACAAGATGGTTAAGTGGCTTCCCTAAAGGAAAGCATTAAGCAAACACCCATATGCTATAAATGTTAGTTATTAAAACCAGCTAGCCATCACAGAGCCTGGGTTGAGGCTCCCTACTCAGACAAGGGGGTGAGGGGTATAGATGAAGCCTCTATCCTTAACAGGAATTAAATTGCTTTCTCAACTTTGAGTATAAAATAAGCCACATGAATCGCCACTCAAAACATATGAAAATGTATAAAAGAAAAACTCTCCACTTGTGTCTGCTCAGTTTTGACCCAGATGCCCCTGAATTTCTGACCCACAGGAACTGCATGAGATAGATGATAAATGTGTCCTGATATTTTATGCCAACAGGTTTTGGGTTAATTTGTTCCTATAACTAATATGCAACACAAGGATTTTACATCTGGGCAAGCTATCCTTAAACATTTGAAGCTACAGACAAAAGCATCAAATATGCAAAAAGTCAGATAATATTTTTTCCATAAACTATATTTGCTTTTTAGCCTGATAGTATTCTCCATTAGTAAGTTTGCCTATCTTTCTCTATGTTTTATTTCTTAGAGTCTTTTTTAATGCGGGTTCCTTTTCTAACATCATCAAATGGATGAGTTGGACTTTTATGCAGGAACTGGTCAGGATCATCTTCACGGCATAGTCGCTTTCCATATTCCAAAAACTCTTATTTTCTGTTGCCAAAGAGACAGATTACCCCCTGCAATTACGGTGCATATGTTTCTTTTGATGTTGTAGCCTCTCCTTTGCTTTTGTAAACCAAACCCCACGGCTTGGAGAAGTTTTTTTTTCTAGCCCTAATCACCCCATTATTAATATTCTAAAGAAGGCATATACTTGTCTCTCTTTAGGATGTACCCCTCTCTTTTAGGAATAATGTCTTCGCTGGGATTTCCAAAATCTACTGATTCTGAGCTGGCTCATTAATCTTTATTGTCTTCCTTTTGCTTCTTCATTTATGTGTTCTATCTCAGCTACTTTTAGCCACCTTTTCTCATGATTGGAAAACAGGGACTTTACCTGGTAAACTGCCTTTGCCAAACATGAAGTTTGTATCACGTTTCAATTTTTATTTTTTATGTTTGATCATTTCAGGAGGGACATGAAAAATGCCAACACAGTTAGCCATATTCATATAAAATTCTTTAACGCTGTTTCACATATCTCTCTTCCACAAGTTTTTTCCCTTCCAATTTTCTATCAGTACCACCCGAGGCTGTTGTAGAGGTCAGATGAGAAACTACATAAGTACTCAACATATGGGTGCCAGATAGACTTCAAAGAAGTATATATGTACTGTTGTTATTAATACTAATTATAAGAAAAGTTGACTTCCTAAGAGGAGCAAGCCAGTTAAAAAAATGAATTTTGTGATGTACCTACCAGCATCATAGATCTTCCCACAGTGGTACCTCATTAATGCAGGAATCACAGCCATACCAGGGCCTTCTTTCCAGTCTTTATTTATCTTGTGTTCTGGAGCTGTGGCTGCCCAAGCCTGGGAGCGTCTACTGAAGCACTGAGTCTTCTTTTCCTTTGGGTACTTTGTGCCCAGCACTTCGGAGAAATTGTGGAATATTTATTGAATCAATAAATGGCTTCACATTGCATTTCGGTCTCTTCCAATACTCTGTTACTTCCTGTTCTTTATTCATTTAAGCAACAGTGCTGTCATTTCTTAAAATATATATGCCTCTTCCCTTGCAAAAGCTGGCACCTAATACCAAACTGATTTATGCAGAAGCATACTTTTGTATATTCTGTGAATAATGGTGTATACAATTATCAAGCCTTGGGTTTTTTAACCTTTTGGAATGATTGATTTTTCTGGCCATTTCTATTCATGTTAGTTTTAGTCTGATCCATTATGCGAACAGAATGGGATCCATGATGCAAACAGAATGGGATCCATGAATGAATTAATCCTTGTGACTCACCATTTCCTGGGGCTACGTATTAGGTTGGTGCAAAAGTCCTTGCAGTTTTTGCCATTTTTTTTTTTTAATGGCAAAACATGAAGTTATTTTTAATGGCAAAAACAGTGATAACTTTTACATCAACCTCAAAACTCTTGCGCTCTAAAGACATAACCAAGTCTCTTGTGTTTTCTCTACTAAATCACCTGACCGAAAATCACAAAGAAAGCAGAACAGGGTTAAATGATGTTTATTATGAAGTAAGTGCAGTCAGGTCTACTCATGTGTGACTCTAATTTGAAGCAACGACAAGCATAATGAAAGGGCAGCATCCCTTGATAGAGAATGCCCAAGCTGAGATAGTCCTTTTGATTTCCACAGTCAGTGCTTTACATAGGAAATGGGATTGGGTGAAAGACAATGCCTCTTGAACCGAGACCTTAAGAGATGAGACTATTTTAGCCAGCTGGTGCTAAAATATATCTGATAACCTGAGGGTGGGGGGAGTTCACCCATAATAGACTTTAGTGTGAATAGACTGATGAAATATATTCTTTTCTTGTCTTTGACATCAGTGCTATTTATTATCGCACATTATGCTCTTGAAAAATGGAATTCAACTTAGACAAAATGTGATTATAAGTCCTCCTTTGGTTCTTTCACAATTTTGAGCTCACTACCTTTCAGTTTAGCTATATAGAATATACTGCTTTTGGGCTTTTGTTACTTCTGAGTCGTTTTGTCTTTTTTGGACATAGGCTTTCAACTTCTAATTCATGGTGACAAACATACTCAGTGTGATCTCATCTAAAATGTTTTGTGAAAGTAATCTGAAAGCAGTTGGAAAATGGATTTATTCCTAAATATCCAATTATATATTTTTGCATATTTAATACCTATCAGGTATCACTGTTTATCATCTTGATACATTTACAAACATATAGGCATCTCCTCCTGAGACTAAGGGGCTCAAGACAGACAGACATGTTATTAGGACACAACTTATTCGCATTTAACCAAATCTCATCCAATCAAAGGAAAGCTTTTCTTACACCTGAGCATGCTGTTGTTTCACCAGTTTGGAAGCTCTCTATGATGCCATTGGTCATTCTCAGTCCCCTCCCTAGTAGGAGTTAGACCTTCTCCCCTCTTCTTTCTAAATGCATTACTTTATGTGTCTGTCTCCACCATACAAAGTAATCTTCTTGACTGGGGATGGGCTGTTGCTTATCACTGAGTTGTTTACTCTTAGCCCATTCTTCTGGGAAAAATAAATAAAGTCTTGTATGGAGGACAAGTTGGATCTCAAGAACTGGTTTTATTCTTGAGTAAGAGTTCTGGCCTGAGAATGTACCTGGCAGATCCACTACAGGGATTGTAGTTGGTGCAGGACCTCAGCTGCTGTGCTTTACAATCTGTAGCTGCCCTTACATTCAGGCCACACTCCTTGCAGCTGCTCCTTACCAATTATTCCTGCAGCACGAATGCTAAGGAAGACCTACTCCCAGGAGATGTGGGGACCCTTTGTCAGATGACTTTGACTCGAGGACCTGGTGGCGTTGCCGCACCTTTAGACTACATGGAAATTGAGGGCTTCCTCTCAACCCTCTTCCCTCCTTTTAACTTGCTGTCAGCCTTGCATCATGGTCTGATGAGTCTCTCAGCCTTCTTCATCTCAGGTATTTCCTCCAATAAAATCTTGATACATTTAATTATTTTATGTTGTGTGCTGCATGGATGCCCTGGACATCTTAGCAGCCAAGAATACAGTTGGATTTTCTACCTGGAGCTTATATTTTAGCAGGAAGGGAAGAATGAAATAAAAGTAGTATAAAGGAAAGAAGAAAAGAAAATAGGAAGACAGAAAAGAAAGAGGGCTGAAAAGGTGATTTAAGACACTGATATGTGCTACTAAGTAAAGCAAAGCATGTAAATTGTAAATTAAGGGGGGAGAACACTGTTTTGCTAAAGCTGGAAAACACTGTCTGAGGAGGCGGACATGGAGTTCTGACCTGAAATGAGAAGCAGGCATCCATGCAAAGGTAGAAAAAAGCATACTGAGAAAACATGGCAACTATCGTGCAGTAATCATTAGGGATGAAGGCTTATGCTATCTAAGGTGCAAAAGGAAAGCTGATGATATTTAAGAAAAGGATAGAAAATACTGGGGTAGGAGATTAAGCAGAAGCTAAATTCTGAAGGATTTTAAAGCCATTCTGGGAAGGTGTTTCCATGCAATATATAATGTTGGAAAGTCTCACAGGCAATGGTGAAGAAGACGGTTATGAAGATCAGAACAGGACTCTGGAAAGCAGTTTGGAGGCCCTTGTGTTGTTGTGTCACCACAATCAAGACATGACAACATGAGGACTTAGTTTTTGGCAGTCAATATTGTGAAAAATGATGAGATTTAGAATATATTTTGGAGACCTGATGACGTATTGAATATGAGGTTGGGAAACTGCATGCATGATGGTGACATGTATTCAAGTGGGAAAAGCTGTAGGGAATACACTATATGAGAAGAATAGAATCAGCATTTTAATTTAACGTTATGTTTGGGTTTTTTAAAATTAATCCTGGCAGAGGTTTGAAGAAGGAATTTTAGTTTACAGTCCTGGAGCTCAGGGAAGAATTCTAGATGGAGATACAAATTTGAAAGTCTTCAACATAGTGATAGTATTTTAAGCCAAGAAAATGTACACAGTCACCTAGTGGGGCCATGTAGTAAGGAAAGTCAAATTTGATTTTGTTTTTTGTTTACTTTTTTTGGTTTTGTTTTGAGACAGAGTCTCTCTCTTGTTGCCCAAGTTGGAGTGCAATGGCGCGATCTTGGCTCACTGCAACCTCCGCCTCCTGGGTTCAAGTAATTCTCCTGCCTCAGCCTCTCGAGTAGCTGGGATTACAGGCACCCACCACCATGCCCAGCTATTTTTTTGTTTTTTTGTATTTTTAGTAGAGACAGATTTCACTATGTTGGCCAGGCTGGTCTCAAACTCCTGACCTCAGGCAATCCACCCGCCTTGGCCTCCCAAAGTGCTGGAATTACAGGTGTGAGCCACCGCACCTGGACATCAAATTTGTTTTTAAAAGCTACAGGAACTTGGACAATTAACGTCTCTTTTCTCAAATAAAAGATAAAGTTGATAAAAGCAACACCACAGATTTGTTGAGAGGATTAAGTAAAGAAATGTGGCCATCAGGAAGATGTCTGGCTGACTAGAATTATTCCATTCAAAAGCCAGGCTTTCTTAGACCAATAAGACTTTGAAACTCTTCAGGCCTTGATTTCATACCAGGCTAATACCGGTTTAGGCCACAATCTGTCAGGAACCCAGCAGGAAGCAACTGACACACCCAAGGAGGTTAGGGGAGAACGTTCAATGAAGAATTATACATAAAGTTATCCACAGTGATAGCATAGGGAAAATAGGGGGCGGAGTGGGGAGATGAGATCTTAGATTTACCACCCTCAGGCATGTTGGCAAGGGAAGAGAGTGGTTACTAGACCAGGGGAGGCATAGCAAATAAGACAGGGACAGCCTGATAACCCCTGAGGCCATAGGAGAGAAACTCAGCCCTCCCCAAGCATGGCCAAGGGTCGAGGCCACAAAGTAGTGGGTTGAATGAACACTCTGACCTTCCTTTCCTTTTCCATTTGTATCCTCCTGGTGCCTCACACTGGACAAAATTTTCTGAAAACAAGAAGGCAGTGAAGCCACTTACATCTCACCTACTCCCTGCTTTTACATCAATGACATGGTTATAAAGCATACTTTTAAGACCTAAGTCTCTTGAAGCATTAAATAAAATGTTTGTAAAGTCTAATGTATTTCACCACAGAAATAAAAGGTCATTACTAGATTTCACTTAGAAGACGTTCCTTACAATGCAGTTGCACTTTTTTGTTTCAATAACTAAGATTCTTGTTAAGTTTTGGTCCTTGTTTTTTTAACCCAAGAAACCACGCTCCTTGATTGCTTTTTGTTTGTGGCATACTATCCCTCCCTAAAGGTCCAGCTCCCTTCCTCCTTGGAAATCTTTCACAATGCCCCACACTGGATTCATACTTCCTCTCTCAAATTTTTCATAGCATGCCGTTTTCATAAAATGCTAAGATTACATTTAATAAAATAAATACTCCAAGCACTTATTTTATTCTGTTTTTAATTATTTCATTTTATTAATATGCCTATTTCCCCAAGTACATTATAAGATCCCTCATGAAAATGAATGTTGCAATGTCATTGCAAATAGCAAATGGATGGCTCCTTCCAATCCTCCAGGCCTCTCTTTTTACTGGGAGAAGGAAAATCTTTCATATTAAAATCAAGGGTTAAGAGAGGGTACCTGAAGCAGAAGATGAAATGTTGGTGGAAGACACAAAAGAGCAGGGAAGTTTCTCCCTACATATTGTTCATTATCTTTCCTTTCATTGACTCAGTGTGGCAGCTAAGAAGAGCCTAAAATTCTTTCAGTTGAATTTACAAATGGCATAAGGCTCAGGTGAAAGAAACAATGGAAAATACACAATATGGCTGGTTCTGCTGCAGGCATTAGAAGAAAGAAGAAAATAAGGGTTCTTGATATTTCTACATGATCTAGGTGAGCTTGTTTTGGCAGCGGAACACAGATGGATTTGAGGCAGAAAATGTCATATAGCAGTAGTAGAGTGTGTATTTGCCTAGAGTATGTTTTGTCACACCTTGTAGTAATCAAGTGTGATATTAGCTGTTGAGTGCTGGATATCATCTTTAAATACAAAAATCAGAGTTCATGAGCATCTTGACAGAGACTAATAAGCAGGAGCTATTTTAACCCATCTCCTTAATTCCAAATTACCTAACACAGGACTTTGTACTCAGGATATACTTAATGAATACTTATTGAAAGAGTGAAACAATGTGTTTCTCCATCCAAAAAATAAGACCTGCAGGAATGAGTAGAATGGTGTTGCAAAGCCTAATAAAGACTATTATACAAACCAGATTTAAGATTTTGCTATTTTGAATGAGTACCCAGCAGTTAGAATTAACTGATGGATACAGCCTTTTGAGATCCTATTATTCCATCTCTTTTCAGATAGTGCACAGGACTCAGAAAAATTGATCTTCTATGATTTGCTGTTTTCATGAAGGACACAAAAGTATCTGGTATCAGAAGAGAGACACCTTTTACGGGTGGATGTTGGAAAATTGTTCTGCAATCTCATACTACTTTACAGAACTGGCCTATGATAATGTGAGTACTGAATCTGAGAGCTCTTGTCTCAAATGGAGATCATAACAGATTAGACTGATGTAGTCCAGGAATTAGCAACACGATTTTCCATTTTGCAGCTTGTGACTGACAAAGTATCTTCATTTTTGGAAATACTACAAACAAAATAAAAGACCTATATGACTTCCATCTTTTATACACCTGAGGAAGCAAGTGAAGACTGTGACTCTATTTCTCTTGTTCCACTATTTCAATCAAGGTGGCTTACTAGTTTCTGCCTATGAACTAAACTCTACCTGTAATCATGAACCACACTTCTACCAAACTCAAAAGCCCTTTCTGAAAATTCTGGCTAGGACATGTACGGTCCATCTTTCTTGCTGTTCATACATTGTGCCTGATATTCATTTATTATTTTATTTTTCCTAAGCTATTGATTATTTCATCTCTTACTAGTATAGCTGACTAAACACACGACATACTATATTTTAAACTATAGTCCTGTGATTACTGTTACTTGTTCTAGTCCCTCGAATAATTTATTTTTCCTCTGGGCATCTCTGACAATGTACCTGTGGAATAGGAATAATTATAGGCCAATCATACATTTACTATGAAAACATTCATGTAGAGTGGAATCATGAAAAATTCAATAAATATTAGTAATGATATTACTGTTAATATTATGACCATATCTGCTACAAGGAAAATTAATAATTATAAACATCTAAAAACAGTAACTAGCTGAAGTAACTATAAAAATTACACTTGACTATTTACTGTAAAACTAAAGACAAAAAGAACTTTATACAAACATATTGATCTATAGTTGGTAAATCTGTTTACATAAAAATATGAATTACTAATTCTGAAATTACTTTTAGGATAATCTAGGAGTAAACAAATTGGTAAACATACTGTGTATAATGAGTGCCTGGTTTTTCTATTGTTGGAGAAAGATGTTATAAATGAAGAAATAGGGAAAGCTAGAATGAGCCTTGTGGTTTTGGAGTGGAATCAGAATTATCAGCATGAACTCATGATGTGTAATATATGTGCAAACACTAAGATATAGAAACATATACACTTGTGACACATATAAATACTTCATATACATATATATCCTAGCTTGTGCTCTAAGGAACAAGAAATAATAACACTCTAGTAGCAATGAGCATACCTAGTATGCATATCTTAGCTATTAAATCTATTCTTCAATAAAAGGAACCAGGTCTCTTTGGAGGAAATTATTCTAGAGAAACTACAAGATGACTTTGGAATGTAGAGGGGTATAAAAAATTAAGGTAGTGTTTATAAAATGATGGAGAAATTTGATTAAAAGGACACAAGCAACAACCTGGAGACACCCGTGACCAGGTCTGAAGTAATTTGTATAACATGAATAAGAATATAAATGGATAAAATAAATATTCATATTCTATACTAGTATAAATAGATATTTGAATACATAAATAAATGAGGGTTAATGGACAGTTTATTCTCAAAATAGAACCCCAATTAGTAAATATAGAGTGAATGGTAAAATTAGAAAATTACCATTTGATAAATACTGCAGTTTATATTTATTGCAGATGAGAATCAGAAATGACTCTTGAAATCAGAGGGTGAGCAAATGGTGAGAGAAATAAATTTGCATAGCCTCCAACTATTATCCATCTTAAATTTTATCAATTACAAGGGGAAAATAATAACTTTACAATGAAGACATCTGGCATATACCACTTTAACTCTATGATCATAAGCTATCACTACCGAGAACGAGACGTGAAGTCATCATGTACCTCCCAGGTGATGTCCAGAGAAGAACTTAGCATCTCTTCTGTCTTGTTTTTGCCAAAAATGTATAACCTTAATTTAATCAGGAGGAAACATCAGAGAAACCCAATTTTAAAGGCAGTTTGCAAATTACTTGTCAGTGCAAATAATGAAATTAAGGTAGAAATCAAGAAGTTCTTTGAAAATAATTGGAACAAATTACCACATACTAAAATCTTTGGGACACAACTAAGGCAGTCCTAAGAGGGAAATTTTTGCCACTACATACTCACATCAAAAATTTAGAAAGATTTCAAATTAACGGTCTAACATAACAATTTAAAGAACTATAGAGGCAAGAGCAAACCAACCCCAAAGCTAGCAGAAGACAAGAAATAAGCAAGATCAGGGCTTAACTGAAGGATATGAAGACATGAGAAACCACTTAAAAGACCAATGCGTCCAGATATATAGGCCACTTGGTAGACTAATAAAGAAGAAAAGAGAGAAGATCCAAATAAACACAATTAGAAATGACAAAGAGGATGTTACCTCTGACCCCACAGAAATACTAACAACCATCAGAGACGACTATGAACACCTCTTGATGATGCACACAAACAAGACAATGTAGAAGAGATGGATAAGTTTCTCGACACATACACCTTCCTGAGACTGAACCAGGAAGAAATTGATTCCCTGAATCATGACTAATAAGGAGCTCTGAAATGGAATCAGTAATAAATAACCTAACAACCAAAAAGCCCAGGGCCAGACAGATTCACAGCCAAATTTAACCAGATGTACAAAGAAAAGCTGGTATCATTCCTACTGAAACTATTACAAAAATTGAGGAGGAATTACTCCTCTCTAACTCATTATATGAGGCCAATATCATCCTGATATCAAAACCTGGCAGAGACACAACAAAGTAAGAAAACTTCAGGCCAATATCCCTGATGAACATAGATGCAAAAATCCCTCAATAATATATTTGCAAGCCAAATCTAGAAGCATATGAAAAAGCTAATCCACCACAATGAAGTAGGCTTTATCCCTAAGCAATTTTGGTTCAACATATACAAATCAAGAAACTTGATTCATCACATAAACAGAACTAACGATAAAAGCCATGTGATCATCTCAATAGATGCAGAAAAAAGTTTTTGATAAAATTCAACATCCATATATGTGAAAAAACTCTTAATAAACTAGATATTGAAGGAATATACCTCAAGATAATAAGAATCATCTATGACAAACCCAAGACCAACATCATACTGAATGAGCAAAAGCTGGAACCATTCCCCTTGAAAATTGGCACAAGTCAAGGATATTCTCTCTCACTACTCTTTTTCAACATAGTATTGGATGTCCTGGTCAGAGTAATCAAGCAAGAAAAAGAAATAAAGGGCATCCAAACAGGAATAGAGGAAGTAAAACCATCCTTGCCTGCAGATGACATGATTTTATATCTAGAAAACCCTACTGTTTTGGCCCAAAAGCTCCATTAGCTGATAAAAAAAAAGAACTTGAACAAAATTTCAGGATACAAAATCAATGTACAAAAATCACTAACATTTCTATATATCAATAACAGCCAAGCCAGGAGCCCAATCAGAAACAAACTGCCATTCGAAACTGTCATGCACAAAAAATAAAATACCTAGAAATAGAGCTAATGAGGAAAGCAAAAGATCTCTACAATGAGAACTACAAAACACTGCTCAAAGAAATCACAGATGACACAAGCAAATGGAAAAACATTCCATACTCATGGATAGGAAGAAGCAGCATTATTAAAATGGCCATAACACCCAAAGCAATTTACAGAGTCAACAAGATTCCTATCAAACTACCAATGACATTCTTTACAGAACTAGAAAATGCTATTTTAAAACTCACAGAAAACAAAAAATGAGTCCAAATAGCCAAAACAATTACAAGCAAAAATAAGAAAGCTAGAGGCATCATGTTACCTGACTTCAAACTATACTACAGGGCTACAGTAACCAAAACAGCATGGCACTGATACAAAAACAGACACACAGATTAATGGAACAGAATACAGAGCCCAGAAATAAGGCTGCACACAGACAACCACCTGATCTTCAACAAAGCTGACAAAAACAAGCAATGGAGAAAAGACTGCTTATGCAATGCATAGTTCTGAGATAACTGGCTAGCCATATGTAGAAGATTGAAACCGGAACTCTTCCTTACGCCATATACAAAAATCAACTCAAGATGGATTGATGACTTAAATGTAAAACCCAGAACTATAAAGGCTCTGGAAGACAACATAGGCAATACCATTCAGGATGCAGGAACTGGAAAAGATTTCATGACAAAGACACCAAAAGCAATTACAACAAAAGCAAAAATTGAAAAGGGTATGTAATTAAACTTAAAAGCTTCTGCACAGCAAAGAAACTATCAACAGGTAAGCAGACAATTTACAGAACGGAAGAAAATATTTTCAAACTATGCATCTGACAAAGGTCTTATATTCAATGCCTGTCAAGAATTTAAACAAATTGACAAGAAAACATTTAAAAGTCAGCAAAGAACGTGTACAAACAGTTTTCAAAAGAAGACAGACATGCAGCCAACAATCATGAATAAGAGCTCAACTTCATTGATCATTACGGAAATGCAAATTGAAACCACAATGACATACCATCTCACACCAGTCAGAATGGCTATTATTTTAAAAAAAAAGAAAAATTTAAAACAGAAGCTGGTAAAGTTGCAGAGAAGAGGGAATGCTTATACACTGTTTGTAAGAGCGTAAATTAATTCAACTATTGTGGAAAGCAGTGTGGCGATTCCTGAAAGAACTAAAAACAGAACTAACATTCCACCCAGCAATCTTATTACTGGGTATATACCCAAAGGAATATAAATCTATCTATTACAAAGACACGTGAATGCGAATGTTCACTGCAGCACTAATCACAATAGCAAAGACATGGAAACAACCTAAATGACTGTTAATGACAGATTGGACAAAAAGAATGTGGTACATATACACACTGAATAGTATGCTACTGTGAGCAATATAAGAGTGAGATCATGTCTTTGGAGGAACATGAATGATGCTGGAGACCATTACATCCTCAGCAAACTAACATAGGAACAGAAAACCAAATATTGAAGGTTCTCATTGTAAGTGGGAGCTAAATGATAAGAAGACACGGACTCAATGAGGGGAACAATGGACACTGGAGCCTGCTTGAGGGCAGAGGGTGGCAAGAGAGGGAAGATCAGAAAAAAATGTTTGTTGGGTACTAGGCCTAGCACCTGGGTGGTAAAACAGTCTGTACAACGAACCCCTGTGACATGAGTTTACCTATATAAGAAACCTGCTCCTGTACTGCTGAACCTAAAATAAAAGTTCAAAAATATAGGAAGTAGACCAGGCGTGGTGGCTCAAGTCTGTAATCCCAGCACCTTGGGGAGGGCAAGGCAGGTGGATCACCTGAGGTCAGGAGTTCGAGACCAGCCTGACCAGCATGGTGAAACCCCGTTTCCACTAAAAATACAAAAATTAGCAGGGCATCCTGGCATGTGCCTGTAATCCCAGCTACTCAGGAGACTGAGGCAGGAGAATCACTTGAACCTGGGAGGCAGAGGTTGCAGTGAGCCGAGATCGTGCCATTGCACTCCAGTCTGGGCAACCAGAGTGAATCTCTGACTCAAAAAAATAAAAATAAATAAAAAATATTTAAAACATACATATATATATATATGAAGAAAATTAAATTTAAAAAAGAAAGAAATGTTTAAACAACTGAGTATGACTGTGTGCCAATAAAATGTTATTTCTGGACACTGAAAAAAAAAAAACTGGTCAGAACTTTCAAAATTTCACATCATGGAAAACAAAGAAAAACTTAAGATCTGCTCCAGATTGAAGGAAACGAAGAAGTCACTAGAAATAAATACAATGTGTGATCCCATATTAGATCTTGGGGCTGAAAAAGGACAATGGTGAGACAGTATACAAAATATAAATTACAGATGAACAGATCTGTTTATTACACTAATGATAATTTCTCAGATTTGATAGTTATGATTTGGTGATATAACATGTTAACATTTTGAGAAGCTGAATGAAAGATTTATGGGAACTCTTTATTTTTGTAATATTTTAAAGTCTGAAATTATTTCAAAATATAAAGTTAAAAATTATATACATATGCACACATACATGATCTTCAAAATATAATGCAGTCAATACAACTAGTAAAATTATGTACAAAATGCCATGAGATCCTGAAAAGGGGATAATAGCATATCTACCAGTTCTTAAATTCTCTCTTGACGAGAATGAAAGGCAATATTATCAAGATTACAGCAGAGCAGTAGACCTATTGTCCTAGGCAAACCAGGCTACCAGTCGCTCTAGTTTTTCAAAGAACCAGCAAGTGATTATCAGATTGAAGCAGAAGATGGCATTCCAGGTAGGGAGAAAATGAGAAAGAGGAAACCAAACCAAGGAAGCACAAGGTGTGCCTGAAGCCAGGAGAAAGTTCAGAGTCAGATGCCGCAGTCCATCTTCAGATCCCAAGTCCTTGACACGCGCCAGGCTCTGTTTTTACAGGGATAAAACAATGAACAACATTTAATAGGTCCTTGCATTTATGGAGCTTATACAGTAGTAGGGAAAACTAAAAGTAAACTAATAAACACCTATAACATAAAATAAATCATTTTACGATGAGAGTTACACAAATAACTGAATGGGTTCCCTTTGGATGGTGTGGTCCAGGGACATGACACCGAAACTCAGATCTGAAAGCTCAAGGAGAACTGGTATACAAACCGGTGTTGTGTGGAGGATGGGTGGGTGTCGTGGGCACCCATTTTAGGCAGAGGATCAAGTAGTGCAAAATTACTATGCTGGAAATGAACTTAGCATATTCTAGGGGCCCAAAAAAGGCCAGTGTGGCTGAAAATGGGAAGACCAGAAGGAAATGATGCCAGTGAAGTGGTCAGGATCCTGAGTATTTACTGTTTCAGAAGCCTGGAAAGTAGATTCACAATTCCTGCCCCCATCCTCGCCACCCAACTCAGTTTAAATATGTTCTTCTTAGTCATTGAAGGATTTTCAATGGAGGAGTGAGCGGATCCAACATATATTTAGAAAAAACATTCTGGCTGCTTTAGAAATTGATTGGGGTGGAAAATGGCAACAGAAGAGGGAAATAGTGGATTTAGAAGACTCTCCAGTTTACACAGTAGATGACAGTGGAAGCAGAGAGAGAGAACCAGAAAATTTAAGACAAAATTCAGAGGTAGGACTTGCTGATGGGCTTGAAAGAGAACACCAGTTGGATGTCACTATTTACTAAGATGGGATTTTAGTGGGAAGATTTTAAGAAGAATGTGGCTTAGTCAAAATTGAATTTTGAGAAATAATTCTGGCTGCAGTGTTTTCTAAACCTCTGTTATTATAATATAATCTTCATAATTTTACTACAATGCTATGAACCTCTTGTGTTATTAAATTTATATGAACTGCTACTCTTTAAATATATTTATACTGTTAATTTGCATGGACTCATTTTTTTGCTTACACATGTGTTATGTTAAAAAAAAAAAAAAACTTTACTTTTTTTGGGAAAATATAAGCCAGTGGTAGGCTTATTTGCTAAAGGTTCTACTTTGGTATAACCAGAAGAACTTAAAATAGAAATAACTTAATCATACATAATTCAGTATTTGTTTAATGTTGTGCCTGTAGAACCACATAAAATCACCAGTTAAGAAACACCAACTTAAAGGCAGAAAAAGTTGTCAAGGGCTATTAAAATTCACCAACCGATGGTGTCTTCTGCTGAAATCCCATACTCTATCATAGTATTCTTTCTGAAACATTTTTGTGTGGGAGTGGAAACAACAATAAAAATGTATAGGTAAATATTCTTTTTCTAAAATTAATTTTAATAAAATCCAGGCCTATGTGATGTAAAATATTCTATTGTTGTAAAAGAGTTAATTCCCTAAGCTCTCAATTTGCTCACAGGAAATGAAGTAGGTTCTGTAATGAATCCAGCTCATTTATTCTTTTACTCAAGATTCACTCATTGGCCTTAGGCTTATGATTACTGGTGAAAAATAAATATAAAACATTTACATTCAATGTGGAAGTTAAATATGAAGGCAGGGAGGATTCCCTGTAGGTAAACCACCAACAAAATAGATTCTTGTACCATTTACTGAAGGCTGACATTGAAGCTTCAGGGAGCAGAAAGGTGTGAGATATTTAGAGAAAACATATTATCATTTAGAGTTATGATTTGCACTGGGTCAGACATTCAGGAGAGGGGTTGTCAGCAGTATTGGTGAATTCAAAATAGATATTACCATTCATGGCACACATGGAGGCACTGCCTTCTCTCATAACTTCTTTCTCTAAAAATCTGTGAAGAGTAAGTGTGTATGCAGAAATATTACTCTGAGGGTTTTCCTTCATCGCACTATATTGCCTAACAAATTATAGGAAAATTTAGTGTAAACAGTGGTCCCAATGAAAGCTGTTTCTTTTTTGGCCTTCATATGCATAAAAATTAGATTTCCTTAAATTTTTATTCCAGGTGTATTATATTCTACTCTTATGCTCATTTTTCCTTGCTTGCAGCTTACATATTACCATTTCAACCTTACAGCCTTCCATGGTATGTTTCGCAGTCTGCCATCTCTGGGAATGAGCTCTGTCAGTCCTCTCTACTCAAAATACCTTTCTACAAACTGCCTCTCCCGAAGTCCTCCCGGCTTTCAAAAACCAGCTGAAATTCCACATTTTCCAGAAATCTTCCCGAAATCCTTCTTACCTAGTATTTTCTAGACTCTCGATCTCACCTGAAACTGCTGCATCAGGCTGTATTGCTATTTTTAGCAAAAGCTTCCAGTGATTTTGATAACCAGAAAAATCCAGAAAACAGTTATCTTGTCAAAATCCATTGTCTTGTTTTTACATTTGTTTGTACATAGTGTTTTATAATTTTATGATGTTATATGCAATAATACATTTATAGAACTGTCTCTCCTAAACTGTGACAATTATTAGCATGTTGGATTTGCCCGTTATTTACACATCTAAGACCTACAAATTTGGGGAGTATAATAGGCATATATTATTATACTAATTCATATGCTAATTGTTCAAAGTGGTAGTATATGCCAGTGATTTTATTGCTTAAATAGTACATATTATACATTCTTTTAAAGTAAATATGAGTTAAGTTTCTAGTATTCCAAGACACTGTTAAAAATTGGGGGCAAGAAATATTAATAAGATGTACTCTCTAACTTGAATACACTGAGTCTAGAAAAGCTAAAATGTGCTGCTGTATAAATTATGATTTTTTCATATTACATAAAACAGAAGTATAGACAAGGTGTTAGAGTTGAGCAGATAGAAGCTGACTTCATAGAGAAGCAACTTTGGCAGACAAATTGAGGTTAATTCTAGGGAATAATATGAGTGGTGGCATCCATCTGCAAAACGCAGACATGTGAAACAACGGGATACTTTCAGTGATTACCCATTTTAATGACACTATATTTTATGGGAAAATTAAAAGATGGTCCATATTTCTGTCTCATTGGAAGATGAAGCACAGTTTTCCAAAGCCAAGTTTAAATACTACTGTCAAAGTAAAAATTGCACTGGACACATTTCAGCAGACGAGGAGACTTTATTCAAGAATATTGTAGTAGAAGAGTAGTAGTGAATCAATCTATTAGAAAGATAGTAGAGAAGTTATGGGTGAGGTTGATCAATGGGATGTATCTAGAATTTCAAGATATAGTGGCATGATCTTGGCTCACTACAGCCTGTGTCTCCTGGGTTTAAGTGATTCTCCTGCCTCAGCTTCCTCCAGTAGCTAGGATTACAGGTGCCTGCCACCACACCTAGCTAACTTTGTATTTTTAGTGGAGACGTGGTTTCACCATGTTAGCCAGGCTGGTCTCGAACTCCTGACTTCAAATGATCCGCCTGCCTCGGCCTCCCAAAGTACTGGGATTACAGACGTGAGCCACGGCACCTGGACTAAGTTGGTAAATGTTTTTCTCTGTGATTAGCCCATCCTTGTTTGCTAATTGGCTCCCATCAAAGATAGTCTCCTATCCTCCCACAGAGATCAGGATATAGGGGCACCATCTTCTGTGATGATTACATTTCAAGGGTATGCCTCCCAGGTTCTTGAGAACTATATTCCTGGGTTGTAAGACTTGTAAGAGTCTTTTCAAAAGGTTTACATCTCAAGGGGCCAGAAAAAGACTTTTAAATTACAAGATTTCAAAAGCCAGTGCTCTAAGAAATGGAGCTTAGGGTGCTAGAATCAGAAGGAAGCCTATCTAAAATGTATGATCTCTAAGATGTAAGCAATAATACTTTTGCTAAAATTTATAGCTTTTGCTAAAATATTACAGAACTGTCTCTCTTGAACTGTGGTAATTATTAGCATAATGGATTTGCTTCTTATTTACATGCCCAAGACCTATAAATTTTGGGAGAATAATAGGTGTATATGTTCATACCAATCTATATGTTAATGATAAAAAGTAGTAATACATGCTAGTGATTTTATTTAAATCTCAAAGGCCAGAGAAAGACTTTATGATTACAAGATTCCTAAAGCCAATGCTCTAAGAAGGCGGGGGTCAGGATCCTAGAGTCAAGAAGAAGCCTATCTAAAGTTTAGTCAAGCTGAGAGGAACACTAAGGCCATTTGGTACCACCTATGATAATTTATCTATGGTCTAGGTCCCAGATACAAGCAATTCCCATTCTCAGTCTATGGCCAGACATTCATGCGTAGCCTGTATTTTCTATGTATTCTTGTACTGACCTGAAAGAATGAACAGGAGTTTGATAAACAGTAAAAAGGATGAGGAACATTCTAGGTAAATGCAGCAACATGAGTGTGTTAGTCTGTTTTGTGTTGCTGTAAAAGAATACCTGAGGCCGGATAATTTATAAAGAAAAGAGGCTTATTTTGGTTCATCGTTCGACAGACTGTGCGAGAAGCATGGCATCAACATCTGCTTCTAATGAGGCCTCAGCAAGATTCTAATTATGACAGAAGGCGAATGAGGAGAGGATGTATCGCACAGTGAGAGCAACAGCAAGAAGTGCTAGGCTCCTTTGAATAACCAGCTCTCACATGTAATTACCATGGGGAAGACACCAAGCCCTTCAAGAGAGATCCATCCCCATGACCCAAACATTTCTGACCAGGCCTGCTCCTCCAACACTGGGGGTCACATTTCAACATGAGATTCAGAGGGGACAATTATCCAAAGTATATCAATAAACAAATGAGTAGAGAAAAATGAAAGCACAATGTTTAGAGTGTCAGAGGTCATGTATTTCCATTTCTTTTCTTACTGTCTATTCAACGGAAACAAAAATATTTTGCATAATTTCTCAACTTGAATATGCAGCAAAACTTATTCTAAAATTCTAGGAATATGGCTGAAAATGTGCTTGTGGTCTAATAATTATTATATATTTGTCTAGCTACTATCTATTGACTGCAATTTACTACCTGCTATGCTACACGTTTGACTTTCCTTTTTCTAATGCTCACAACTCTTCAAAATAAAATATATTGGACAAGCACAGTGGCTTATACCTGAAATCCCAGCACTTTGGGAGGCCAAGGCTGGCGAAACACCTGAGGTCAGGAGTTCAAGACCAGCCTGGTCATCATGGTGAAACCCCATCTCTACCAAAAATACAAAAAATAGCAGGGCATGGTGGTGCACACCTGGAGTCCCAGCTAATTGGGAGGCTGAGGCAGGACAATTGCTTGAACTTGGGAGGTGGAGTTTGCAGTAAGCCGAGATCATGCCACTGCACTCGAGCCTGGGTGGCAGAGCAAGACTCCATCTCAAATAAATAAATAAATACATACATACATAAAAAATTAAGTCAACTTACTAAAGGAGACACCTTTTGCTCAGTGAAGTTCGGTGGCTGTGTAAAGCTACAGAGTTAGTAAGTGGCAGTGTATATTGAAGCCTTGTTCCAACCTGGCTTCAAAGCTGGAACCCACTTCCTTTATATCACTCTGATTCTCCATAATCTGTTTGCATTATGTTATATTGTTTTGTTATGGTGTTTTATATTATATTCTTTCTTTTCAAATAATCCAATGGGATTCTTTAGAGTTTAATGTCTCTGAGGTTTCAAAGAAAGATTAAGAGACTCAAGCCTTCTCAAAGCTAAAATGATGCCTGAGATCACAACACTGGTTACTTCTCACTCCTAGGGAACCCCCATAATTAGTATTGCTTTTCAGACTCTACTCCTGGGAATAAATTGCATGATTAGAACCCAATCAAATACTGTTACATTTGTGACCAAAATGTCACATTTGTGACCAAAATGTTGAAAATCATTTTGACAGACAAACAGATCGTTTGAAAATGGAACAACTCTTAAATTACAAGGACTAGGAATAAAGTCTGAAATAGTTAAACTACAGCTTGGGCTCTGTGGAGGGGAATTTTTCTGCAGCCATTTCCTCTACCCTCTGATCCTTCCTGAATCATCCTCCTTTTGTCTGCCAAAGACACCAAGTTGATTACCTTTTTGTGTCTCCCTTTTCAAACACATTGCTGAAGCCAAGAGTAATTGTGCATTCAGCATTGGTATGAAAACCCACGATCACGTTAAAGTAATTGTAGCTTTTCATTCCCTGGCAAACAAGCTTTAAAGAAACAAGAGAAAATTTCGTGTCAGCTCTAAACAGCTTTCCTCTTTGTCCTTAAAACATTTATCAATGTTTAATTTTTGAAGAGCCACATAGTCGTGAAAGGTGGTGGCAAACATGGCAAGAGAAATAGCCTCAGGAGAAACAAAACAAATAAATGTCAAGAAAGTGACCGTAACACTGACAGCAAATGAGCTTCCACAAGTTTAATTACCAGGAAATGCATGACCCTGTTGTTACTAACAAGACTGAAATCAACTACCCTGAAGTTTCCATGGTAGGAACTGGAACTAATTATTTGGTCAAGCTTCTTTGATAATGGACTCTGGGATATCTGCCATTGGCTTCCTACCTTGGAATTGCCTCTTTATCTGAAAGCAGTCTTTTAACCAGATAATTTGGAAAATATAGACAATCTCCCAAAGTAGTTCCCAAATATTAATTTAAAGTTATAAAAAGGATAAAGAAACCATTTATTGTATTCCAAGAGAAGTGTGATCTCTGATTCTGTGAATTTTTTCAGACTCAATCAATCAGTAGCCCTTAGTAGGCCCTCAAATATAGTTGAATATATGAGTGAAAAACAAATATGCCAAAGGGGATTCACTTTATTTTCATATGGTAATGTGAAAGGA
Organism: Macaca fascicularis; assembly: GCF_037993035.2. Taxonomy (NCBI): domain Eukaryota; kingdom Metazoa; phylum Chordata; class Mammalia; order Primates; family Cercopithecidae; genus Macaca; species Macaca fascicularis. Next base: position 146,867,057 of record NC_088382.1, read on the forward strand.
AAATAAATCTTGGGGCCCCCAAATCACTAAGCTAAAGGGAAAAATTAAGCTGGGAACTGCTTATGGCAAACCTGTCTCCCAGTCAATTCAAAGTCATCCCTCTGCTCACTGAGATGAATGCAGGACTGATTGCCTTCTTTGGAAAAGCTAATCAGAAACTCCAAAGAATGCAACTGTTTGTCTCTCACCTACCTGTGACCTGGAAGTCCCCTCCCTGCTTGAGTTGACCCGCCTTTCAGGATGGAACCAATGTACATCTTACATCTATTGATTGATGTCTCATGTCTCCCTAAAATGTATAACGAAACTGTGCTCTGACCACCTTGGGCACATGTCATCAGGACCTCCTGAGGCTGTGTCATGGGCGTGTGTCCTCAACCTTGGCACAATAAACTTTCTAAATTAGCTGTGACAGTCTCAAATATTCAGGGTTCACAGTAACTTTCAATAAAGTTTTTCTTTATTGAAAAAAATTGTTGTCATACATAATAATGGATTCTAAATGTTCAAGACTAAATATAAAAAGTATGGTTACACAAAAGATTCTTGAATGTCTAAGTTATTGTTTCCTTTACCTATTTATGTATTTATTCATTCGTTTATAAGTATTTATTAAGTGAATTTCAGAGGTTAACAACTATAGAATTTGTCATTAAGGGATATAAAGGTGTTGTGATCATCAATTTTATGTATCAACTTGACTGGGCTAAGAAATGCCCAGATATCTAGTGAAACATTATTTCTGAGTGTGTCTATGAGGGTATTTCCAGAAGAGATTACTGTTTAAATCAGCAGGCAGAGTAAAGAAAATCACTTTCACCAGTATGGCAGAGCATCATCCAATTAATTGAGGGACCAGATATAACAAAAAGGTGGAGGAAGGGCAAATTTATTCTCTCTCTTTGAGTTGGAGGATCTATCTTCTCCTGGTTCTTGGGCCTTTGGTCTAGAACCAGGACTTACATCATTGGCTTTCCTGCTTCTCAGGCCTTTGGGCTTGAATTAGAACTATACCAGTGGCTTCCCTGGGTCTCCAACTTGCAGAAAGCAGATCAGCCTATATATGTTTTATTATGTTACATATGTGATTTATTATGAGGCATTGGTTAACACTGTGAGCTTATACACAGGTATGTATATATCTATAGATGCATACATATATCCTCACCCTTGAAAACCTAAAATTATTTCTCCATGCCAACCTAACAGTTTATTCCACCCATAACATCAAAGACATGCTAGCTCCCCGCAGTGTATTAACTCTGATCTCTGCCCTACGGTTCCTCCAACTGTGTGCTCTGTGCATAGAAACCCCCCACATCACCATGCTAACCAGCTCCCATCTAAACCCGGCCACACTCTTACCTGAAGCTACAACCGCCCAAAACCCTACACATTTGTCAAGCCTTTCTTATACCTTTTCCAAACCTAACAGACCAACCCTTTCCAGATGCCTCCTTTACTCGGTTTGTAGATGGCAGATCCTTCCTACATCAAGGGCACTGGCATGCTGGTTATGCTATAGTGTCACCGACCCCCAGCACACTATTGAAGCCAATCCGCTCCTCCTAGGCACCACCTCCCAGAAAGCTGAACTCATCGCCCTCACTCGAGCTCTCACTCTAGCAGCCAGACAACAGATCAACATACATTCAAATTCTCGTTATGTGTTCCGCATAGTGCACTCACACTCATTCATCTGGAAAGATCGAGCTTTCCTAACTGCAGAAAACACTCCTGTCATAAATGGCTCTCCTATCAGCAACCTCCTTCAAGCTGCCAGGCTACTGCAGAAAGTTACCATCATTCATCGCAGAGGCCACCAAACCCCAGACAATCCTATATTGGCTTGAAATGCTTTAGCATTTCAAGTAGCCAAGCAAGTAACCCTACAACCCATGCAAGGCCAGTTTCTGTCCCTGTCGTTGTTCTCTCCTCTTTACTCCTCAGAAGAAAAGGAGGACTTTCAGGCCCAGAACCTTCAAAAGCAAGGACCATGGTATTTCAAGGAAGGGTGCTTTGTTCTTCCTCACTCTCAAAGCCTTCCCCACCTCCAAAGCCCCCACAACTCTTTCCATGTTGGTTACAAACCTCTCTTGCAACTTCTCCACCCTATTCTCACTCGTGTTCCAGAAATTACCCAGTCCTGCTCTATCTGCCACTCAGGGTCACCCCAGCACTGCCTCCAGTCACTGCCTTTTCCTACCCACCAAGTCGGAGGCCAGGTACTCGGGCAAGATTGGCGAGTAGACTTCACTCACGTGCTGTCCAATAAACGACTCCACTATCTTGTAGTCTCTGTCTGTACTTTCTCCAGGTAAGTAGAAGCATTCCCAAAAACTTCAGAAGGTGCAAATGTCGTCACACAAACTCTCATCATGCATATAATTCCCCACTTCAGACTCCCAACATCCATCCAGTCCAATAACAGGCCTGCCTTCATCAGCCAAATTACCCAAGGCCTCTCTACATCCTTAAAAATAAAGTAGGATCTCCACACACCCTACAGGCTTCAATCTTCAGGCAAAGTTGAAAAAATTAACTCTGTCCTTTAAACCCAACTCACCAACCTGGCTCTATAAACCCATCAGCCGTGGACAAATAATCTCCCTTTTGCCCTTATAAGACTCCACGCAACACCAAAGGCACCCTCTTTTTACAGTCCCTTTGAAATCATGTATGGCCGAATTTTTGTCTTTGGGCCTCTACCCTTACCAGACTCTGAGCCACTCAGCAATTACCTCCCCTCCTTAATCCAGACACAGTCTTTCATTCGTGAAGCTGCAAATGAAACTGTGCCTCTCACTGTTGACACCTCCTTGTCCTTTCAACATAACTATCTTGCAGCCACAGACGTGTTTCCAGACAATCCAGATGATGCTCCTGCTACAATGACATGGTAGATACCAACCCATCTCTCAAGAATACCCCAAAAATGAAAGTTCTTCTTTTTCCAAGGTGTCCACACCACCCCCCATGTCACTCCTGAAGTAGTTATTGAGAAAGTCGTCCCTTTTCCCTTTTTTCTATAACCAAATAGACAGGAATGTAAGATCCTCCCTGGGGCCTAACAGTTTAAGGAGATGACTAACTCCTCCTTCGCAGGTCCAGTCCCAAGACGCAAGGCCACTTGGCGCCGGCAGTGTGAGTCAGCAAGAGAGCAGAAGCAGGAAGAAAGCCAGCCGGAAGACGTGCACCCCTGAAGATCAAGAAACAGGCCATCCGGGTACAACTTCGCAGTTACGTCAGACTAGGACACTTTCTGTTCACAGGAGACTTTAAAATCTTTGTCGCGTCCTTACTTAGGGCTGACACCATCTTAGGCCTCAGCCCGCCTGCACCCAGGCACTTATTAAAAGAGCATATTGCTCCACACCACCTCGTGTTGTCTGTTGGCATGCTCTCAGGATCTGAAGTGATGCAAGAACCTTACAGTGTGTATATGCATATATATGCATATGCATATGTGTGTGTGTGTGTGTGTGTATACATACAAAACCAAAAACCTCCATGTGACCTTGGGGAAACCTCCCCTGCTTCTATATAGCCTATAGCCGTCATTATGAGAACAATGGAAGGGGGCCTCCAGGGCTCTGTGTCTTCATGGGCAATCTCTACTCTGCCTCCTCACTCATACTGAGTCGCAAGTACCAGAGTCCGATGACGGAGTCTATTGCCATGGAAGCCATTTGGCAGCATAAACTCAACAAGCCTAGTTGACTCTGCATCCCTTGGATTCTCGCTCCCATGTGGTTCTGGGTGTTTTTAAAATGACCAGTCTTCCATTTATCACAAACCTCCTAAACATTCCACTCTGCTTTTTGGGCCCCAGTACATTATCTGATGTCTCAACATCATTCCTTGTGTTTTGTTGCCCTTCTTGCTCTAACTGAGACCTGGCTCACCGTGGACATTGCCACTTCTCTTGAAATTTTCTTGAAACCATGATTATTTACTTGTCCACACCCTTCATGCAACTCAAGGAGTGTCCCTTTTTACTGCTGTTGCCAAAGCTTCAATTCAACCCCCTCCTTTGATTTAACCTCATTGGAACTCATGGAAGCAGGCAGTACCACACTAATACTTTAGTATGAATCACCTTACAAACCCCAAAGTTCTTATTTATAAGAGATTGTAGTACCTGACTCATTGTTATTCTCACTATTATTCTAACTATTTTTTTTTTATTATACTTTAAGTTCTAGGGTACATGTGCACAACATGCAGGTTTGTTACATATGTATACATGTGCCATGCTGGTGTGCTGCACCCATCAACTCGTCATTTACATTAGGTATAGCTCCTAATGCTATCCCTCCCTCTTCCCCCCTCCCCACAATAGGCCCCCATGTGTGACGCTCCCCTTCCTGTGTCCAAGTGATCTCATTGTTCAACTCCCACCTATGAGTGAGAACATGCAGTGTTTGGTTTTGTGTTCTTGCCATAGTTTGCTGAGAATGATGGTTTCCAGCTGCATCCATGTCCCTACAAAGGACATGAACTCATCCTTTTTTATGGCTGCATAGTATTCCATGGTGTATATGTGCCACATTTTCTTAATCCAGTCTGTCACTGATGGACATTTGGATTGATTCCAAGTCTTTGTTATTGTGAATAGTGCTGCAATGAACATACATGTGCATGTGTCTTTATAGCAGCATGATTTATAATCCTTTGGGTATATACCCAGTAATGGGATGGCTAGGTCAAATGGTATTTCTAGTTCTAGATCCTTGAGGAATCGCCACACTGTTTTCCACAGTGGTTGAACTAGTTTACAGCCCCACCAACAGTGTAAAAGTGTTCCTATTTCTCCACCTCCTCTCCAGCACCTGTTGTTTCCTGATTTATTCTAACTATTTTAATTTCTGGTCAGTGTAATACCCACACAGATTGTATTTCCAATAATTAAATTAGATTTATTAAGGTGTAATTCACACACATGAGTGTACAGCTCATAAATTTTGACAAATGCAGTCAGTCCTGCCCACCACCACAATCAAGATATTAAAAATGTGCATCAGCCTAGAAGATCCGTTTTTCTCCTATGTGGTGAAGCCCTCCATTAACCTTTAGGCTCTGGTAACCACTGATCTTTTTTGTTTTTTCTATCCTTGTGACTTTTTTTCTTTTCCAGATTGTCGTATATAGAAATCATGTATAATATAAATGTTGGCTTTTTTCACCTAGTATAATGTATTTCAGATTTTTCCACGCTGTTCTGTGTAACAATATGTCATCTTCTATTACTTGGAAGCATTCCATTGTATGGATGTACCACTGTTTGCTTACCCATTGACAAACTGAAAGATATTTGAAGTTTTACAACTTTGATTGTGTTTTTGTGTGAATCTAAGTATTTATTTCTCTAGTACAAATATCTGTAAGTAGAAGCACTAGATCATATGGTAAATGTATGTTTACATTTGTAAGAAAATGCCAAACTCTTTTCCAAATTAGCCGTATCATTTTGTATTCCTACCAGCAATGCATGTGAATGCCAGTCACTCTGCACCTTCTCCAGCAATAGGTACATTCAGGTTTTTTGTTTTTAAGTCTTTCTTATAGCCATGCAATTTTATTTTACTGCAAATTTACCCTCGACTAATGATGTTAATCATTTTTTCATATGCTTATTTGCTACTTTTACATCTCTTTCAGTGAAATGTCTGTTCAAGTTTTTGTCCACTTTTTAAATAGATCTCTCATTTACTTATTATTGAGTTTTGAATCTTAGTTGTATATTATAGATGCATGTGTTTAATCAGATATATTTTAGAAACACTTCCTTTTTTTTTTTCTTTTGAGGCAGAGTCTTGCTCTATCACCCAGGCTGCAGCATAGTGGTGCCATTTTGGTTCACTGAGGCCTCTGCCTCCTGAGTTCAAATGATTCTCCTGCCTCAGCCTCCTGAGTAACTGGGATTACAAGGTGAGTAACACCATGCCCGGCTAAATTTTTTTTTTTTTTTTTGTATTTTTGATAGAGACAAAGTTTTACTCTGTTAACCAGGCTGGTCTTGAACTCCTGGCCTCAAGTGATCCACCTGCCTCAGTCTCCCAAAGTGCTGGGATTACAGGCATCAGCCCCCTTACCTGGCTTTCAGATAATGCACTTTTTAATATCTAGAAGTTCAATTTGGATCTTCTTTATATGTTTCATTAACTTCCAAAACATGTTTATACTTTTCTCCAGATTCTTGGACATAGAATATATTCATATCAGCTGTTGTAATATCTATGAATTATATGATTTGTGTGATTTTTTTTGGTCTGACAATATTGATTGCTTTTTATCTTAATAATGGCCCCATTTTACTTGTTCCTCTGTTAATTTTGTATTGGATTTCAGACATTGTGAATTTATCATATTTGGATATTAATTATCTATTTTGTTTCTGATTTATTTAAATAGTTTTGAACTTCAGTGACAGTATATAACTCCTACATCAAGGAAAACAACCTAAAATAATACTCTAGAACTCACTACAATATTTGCATACTCTTTATAATCTGAATTTCCAAGTTTTTCATTTTCTATCACCTCTTATTCTAACTTATTTTTTGCTGACACCCAATTCTAACAATGTATTTGTCCCCCAGAAATCTACATTTCATTGATCCTGCCCCATCATTATTGCTTCTTACACTATTGATGACCTTACATTGATGTTTATTTCCATTCATTTAAATCAAATTTCCACATACTACCCTCTCTTCCCTCACCAAATGAATCTCTTATCCTAGTGAAATGAACGTTGTGGCATTATCCTGTTTCAGCAGTCCCATACCAAAGCATGATTGGAGAAAAGTGAAGCAAGCTATGTTTTTATGGTAACTGTAGTTCAAAGATACCCAATCTCAAACTTACTATTGATACTGCTGTCAATTCTTTATTATTTCATCAGTCTATTCAATCTTTTGATCTCCAGGATAGTTACCTTATGATTCATCCTCTCTCCTAAAATTTCCAAAACGTCACTTATTGCTTTTATTTTCACTCTTATCTAATATGCTTCTACCTATCATATTGAGAAAACAGAAACAATTATAAGACAACATCCACATGCTTTCACTACCACATTGATTTATCTACTTTCTTTCCTTCTCCAATGCTGGAGTGACTCAGCCTCGGACCTCAATTCCCTACCATACTTACTCCTAGGGAATTTCTTTTATTCATATGAACTGAAATACTGTATATATGCTGAGAAATCTCAAATTTTCAGCATATATATACATAGTCCACATTTTACTCCCAACTGTAAACTCATAGTCCAACTACCATCTAAAGATCTCCAGTTTATATGTTCCCTAAAACTCTAAACTTATTAATAAAATTACTTATTTGACCTTATTACGGAATCAACTTCAAGACATCTCTACTTAACATATTAAAAAATATATCTTGCTTTTCCTGCTTCAATCTGCTCGTTCAGTCGTCTCTATCTCAGTTAATTACAGAACTAATCACCCATTTTGGGCCTCTTCTTTCCACTCACTGCTAATCTATCAAAAAATCCTGTTGGATCTACCATTGAAATGAATCTGAATATATTCAATATTCTCACTTCCTCCCCTGTCACCATCCTGACTGCACTGTTATTTCTTACTTAAATTCACTAGCTGTTTAACCTCCCTACTGGTCTCTCTTGCCATCCTGTCCTCTAGTGTATGTTCAACACAACAGCCAAAGTAGGAACCCTATTAAATCTTAAATCAGATTATGCCACTTTTCTTCTGAAAATTCTCCTATGTTTTCTCATCTCGGCCAACACTTTCGTAGCCGTCCACAAAGCCCCTCATGATCTGATGCCTGTGATTCTCCTCCACCCAATTTCCATGACTCACTCTCTCAATCACTATATTCCAGTCACGGTGGCCTCCTCACTGCTTTTCAAACACACTTAGCATGCTTTCTCCTTAGTGTCTTTACACACTGTGGTATTGGTTTTGTATTTTCTAGGCTTACGTCCTCCTTTACGTTAAGTCTCTAATCAAACACAGCCTACTTGCTGAGGCCTTTGCTAACTATTCTGTATGATACAATGACCCATCCCTCTTACTCTCTACTCCCCTTTGCCTGACTCCGTTTTATATTCCTCTTGGAATTTTATCACAATGTATAGACACAAATGCATCTATAAACATATATATATATAACCACTATATATATATATAAATGCATCTATAAACATATAATTATAGGTTTGTGGTATATCCCCTATGTGTTATATGCTATAATTATAGCTGAAGTATCAAAATCTAAAAGGAAATTAAAACTTGAAATAGTATAGTCACTCTATAAATATTAAATAGTTATTCTTGGAAGAATGAGTAAACAAATTTGTTGTCTCTGAGTCGGAGCTTAGCAGTGAAGAGGGACATTATATTTTCATAAACTTCCACACAAACATTTTAATGATTGCAATTTTTTTTTTGAGATGGAGTCTCACTCTGTCACCCAGACTGGGGTGCAGTGGAACCTCTGCCTTCCGGGTTCAAGTGACTCCCCTGCCTCAGCCTCCTGAGTAGCTGGGATTACAGGCACCTGACAGCATACCCAGTTAATTTTTATGTTTTTAGTAGAGATGGGGTTTCATCATGTTGGCCAGGCTGGTCTCGAACTCCTGACCTCAAATGATCCTCCCACTTCAGCCTCCCAAAGTGCTGGGATTACAGGTGTGAGCCACCACGCCTGGCCTAATGATTGCAATTTGTTGCTATACATTAGTACTGAAAATGAAAAATATATATATATATAATTCAAATATCAGTTAAGGTTATAGTTAATAAAATGTCTTAAGTGTAAATAATAGAATTTTCCAAAATAATTTGTAGAAGCAATTTTTATGCTTGTGTCTATAATCTTATGGTGAATGCTTAAAACTTTTTATCTCTGCTGTTGATTGACATAACCTCTAGCTTAAGCAACCAAACTTGAGGAGTAAGCTTTTTGCCACAACAGTAGTTCTTTTGCTCTTTTCACTCACCGTTGTAGGTCTCCAGCTCCTTAAAATTCTGCTCTAGTAGTCTTAGAGTCCTTTCGTATGTGGCATTTTCTCAGGCGGCCTTCCCTGCCAGCACTCAGGGGCTTGTCCCTCAGTCCTGGATTAAGAGACAAACATATAAATAGCAAAAAATGAAACAATGAAAGTTTGACAGCTGATGCAGCTAGCAGTGCGTAGTAAATACACGCTATGAGTCACATTCTAATGTAGACAAATATATCCTTTTGGTACTTGAGGCACAGACAGTGAAAGAGATAAGGTAGAGCAGGGAAAAGGAAGCTGGCAAATGCCATGAAATAGTTAAAAGTCTTCCCAGCTCTGCAATTCAGACTTTGAGAAATCCTCCAGCTGCATCCAAAATGAAGTGCCGTTTTGTGATGTCATTCGGTTTCCAAGTTAGATCAACTGCTGAGAGGGAAGAGGTCAATGACAGCAGGACGTTTCAGGGGAAAAGGAGAAAGGGTGAAATACTCATCTCAAAGCAAGAGAAGAGAGTAAGATTAGGAAAGTAGGGAAATATGTATTCTGGGCAGCTCAGAGAGCTATTAGAAGTATGAAATCATAAAATTAAACCAAATTCAATCTTCCAGGCTATGTGATTTTCTCCAGTGTGGTTCTGCCATTCTGTTACAAGCACACGGAGGTTCATTTTATCTAGAAATATTTTCTTGTGTGTGAAGAAAGAAGAAAGGGGCAAGTGGATTGAAGTAGCACATGTGAAAGTATTCCGAGTGATAAACCCTGAGGTTCAAACAGAACAAGAAGGTAAGTAAAGGCAGAAGTGAGAAAATCAAGGTACTTATGGATAGGTCCAAGTACCGATAGAGCGACTGTAGCAAGGAAAATGAAAGGATAATTATCATTACATATTTTCAGTATGGTCTGCTTGTGAAAATGGTACCCTTTTGAGTAGTTACAAAAATCAAAATACTATTGTATAGAATATAAAAGAAGAAAAGTACCCAGTTCCCCTTGATAGCAAAGCAATGCTAGAGTCTTGCTATTTTCTGAATGGGTTGACGGCACCTTAATCCCTTTCATTCTGCCGCTGGCCTCGAATCCTGTGGAGCTAATGGACCAATCTTTCCTCTCCATACTTAATGTTGGCTTGACATCACCTCAGCTACCACTGGGGCCAGACAGCTCCTGTGACCTATTATACCCAAAATCTCAGCACAGTATACAGTTGGGGAGAAAGCACTCTAATTTCCGAGCAACAATTATATGTTGAACTTAATGTCAGGAATAGATATGTCACAGGAATAGATAATATCACAAGAATAGATAATGTCAGAAATATATATATATATGTATATATATGAATTATATATATTCATTGTGTGAATATATTTATTCAAACTAAGCAGATATTATATATCTGTATATATTATATGGTAACTTACACATAGTAGACTATTCAAACTATTTTATAGACAACACAATGAAGGGATGTAATTTTATTTACCAATAGTAAGGGATTATTTGTTGCTTTCTCACTAGGGTACACATGGGACTCAATGTTCATAACTGTTTTTCTTTTCAAAAAAAAGATAATATTATAAAAACATAGTAGCTACTGTCACCTTTGTGTTCCATTTCTTTACCGTTAAATTAGAAGTACAGTTTGGATCTCTGCAGGTTAGAATGAATACAAAATCCATTCTGATCAATGGCTCAGTGATATAATATTTAAACTCACTACTAGATACTCTCAAGCTTACAAATAAAATATCCTGACGGAATAGGTGGTACTATATAATCCTCATCCTGGGATTCATTACATCTACCTCTCAGAGAGGACAGCTGGTGGATAGAAAATGGAGGTATTTCAACAGCAGGTTTGTCAGCTCATGAGCCAGCATTATTTACTTTAAAACATGCACTAAGAACACAGCCACCGAGAATTGTCAATGAATAGTTCATTGGTATGCAAAAGAGATTGTCAACAATTTGCTAATATTTTAATGAAAGACTATACTGCAAATAATTATAGGGACAGACTCATCCAAGAATATTTTATCTTTAGGTTTCAAAGTTGGCATTCAATAATGAGACTTGCCTGGAGACTGGAGGAAAAAAGATTAAAGAAAACAAGAGAGATTAGCATGTTTGCTGGATATGAAAAAAAGTAGGGGGTATGTGAATATTTTTATGAAGAATGAGGGAAATGCATTATATATTGATTTTAGTACTGCTATGGTGAAAGAAACTAATAGTTTTAAAAAAATAAATTTAGATCATACAAGCTATGACTATCTTTTTTGTGTAAAGGTAAAGAAACAGTGTTATCACTTTACTAAAAACTCAGTTCTGATTTTGGCCATAATGTATGTTCTTGTGTCTATATCACTGGTTTCCAGAGTGTGTTCCAAGCAACATTTATATCTAAAGGAATGATCAACATATTGAAGAATCTGCATATCTTAATCCTCACTGAGTGTTTAGAATGCATCTAAAAGGCTCTAAGATTTTCTTCAGTAAACATATCAATTAACGAAACACACCAATCCTCATCTTAGTTGACAAGTATGTTTACATATCTGTCTATTTATTCACCTATTTATTTATTTATTTTTTAACACCATTCTACATTGTGGAAACGGTCCTATCTGTAACACATTACGAATAAAACTGGAGTGGCTAAAGGTGTGATTGTCCCTTGAAACAGAAGGTGACAGCTTCCAGGCCACATCACTCCCTTTAAAATTGAACCCTATGGGCATACTGAAATGTGAAATGAAAATGTTTGGCTGGTGAATCCTAGCAAACTTTATTAGTTATTTGGACTACCACTTGCCATTGGAGTAAGATCACTGCCTGATCTTATGCAGAGTCAATTTCACAAAGAAGTTTTAGAATCTAAATATAACAATTTAAAAACCTTCCCACTAATCATGTTTTCACCCCTCCTGATGTGGCCCCTAAGCCACGCCCATCCGTATGCCTGTGATGGAGTAAGAGTTATGGCGACATGAACAGGAGGGCAAAGAGGATCTGGGGAAGAAGCTCACTGTGGCAGCCTTTGACCTGGGAGGTTTCACTGTGTCCTTTTATAAACCAAGCAAGCCTTGTTGAGTTTTTGTGCTGCTCTCTGATGAACTTCAAATACTTACTGTTTTCCCTTAGAGTTTGTATTCAAGATGGGGGTGAGAAAAAGAACAGTTGATCCTTGAGCAATACAGGCTAGAAGTGGGGGAGTCTACTTATAAGTAAATTTCTTTTCAATAAATATAATTGGCCCTCTGTATAAGTAGGTTCTGCATCCACAACCAAAGGTAAAAACCAGATTCAGAACTGGCAGGATATGAAACCCACCTCCACAGAGGACCAGCATTTCCTAGCTGCAGGGCCCACAGGGCGGCCTGTTGGAATTGAGTAGGCATGGATTTCGGTAGCTGCAGGTGGTCCTGGAACCAATCCCCTATGAATTGGGGCCGTTCCAGCTACTCTTCCCTACAGCGTATCCTTTTTTAGTGCTGGTTATAATTGGATCTAAGTCCAGAGGCCTATTTGATGAACACAGGGACTTTTATTCAGTGGGCAGTGAAAAAAACAAACAAACAAAAAAACAATAAATAAGAAAAGAAAGGCAGGTAGCCAGATTTGGGATTTGACATTTGGCATATGTCACCTTGTTTCTGGCTCTCCCACACTGGGATAATAGAAGGTCCTATAATGAGGATAATGTTTTGCAAAAATTAAACCCATTCACTTTAATTTACCCCCAAGGTAGGCTCCTGGGCAGTCCTCCCCTTCCTGGGCCAAACCCTGAAATTCATTGCTCTTGGGAAGGAGAAGGTGATGGTATTTCCTAGAACACAGAGGCCACCAAGAAGTCTTGAGTTCTGAAACTGAGTTTCTTTAGTGACTAGCTGTTTTGTAACAATAACAACAAAAAAAACTAGTCCTGTTAGGATAGAAAAGGTTTTTCCAAGTCTCTCCATACTGCAGGTTGTGATTCGTTAGTATGTGTCAGAAAATCAATTGAGTGGTATTAAGACAAGTTTTGTGTGTTGTTTTTGGTGGAATTTTTTGTTCAGTTTGTTTTTCCTTAGTTATTGATTAGGACACAACAGAATTAAGTAGACTAGGATGCCGATTGAATGCACCACTCACATCAAGAATACTGTTTTGTGAAACACATTGTACAGGTCACGGTTCTCCAGAGAAATGGAACCAATAGTATATATATATACACATACATGACAGGCGGGTTATTAAGGTAAAAGATCCACATCAGTATGGAAGCTGAGAAGTCCCACAATATGCTGTCTACATGCTGGAGAAACTAGGGGACTGCTGGTGCAAATCCTGGCATCTGAAGGCTGGAGAACCTGGTGTTCCAATGTCCAAGGGCATGAGAATATGGGTGTCCCAGCTCCAAAGAGAGAAAGAAAAAAAAGGAAGGAAGGAAGGAAGGAAGGAAGGAAGGAAGGAAGGAAGGAAGGAAGGAAGGAAGGAGGGAGGGAGGGAGGGAGGGAGGGAGGGAGGGGGGGAGGGAGGGAGGGAGGGAGGGAGGAAGGAAGGAAGGAAGGAAGGCAGGAAGGAAAAAGAAAGAGAAAAAGAGAGGAAGAAGGAAGGAAGGAAGGAGAGAGGGAGGGAGGGAAGGAAAGAAGGAGAAAGAGAAAGAAAGGAAAAAGGAAGGAAGGAAGGAGAAGGAGAAAGAGAAAAGAAAGGAGAAAGGAAGGAAGGAAGGAGAAGGAGAAAGAGAAAGAAAAGAAAGGAAGAAAGAAGGAGGGAAGAAGGAAAGAATGAAAGAAAGAAAGAAAAGAAAAGAAAAGTAAAGGAGAAAAGTTCATCTTTTCTCTCCCTGAAAATAAGAAAATGAAAGTTCATCTTTTCTTTGCCATTTTCTTCTATCCTGGTCTTTAGCTGATTGGATTGTGCCCAACAACATTGGATAAGCGTAGATCTCCCTTATTCAGGCCACAGATTCAAATACCAATCTGTGCAAGAAACACCCCCACAGATGTACCCAGAAATAATGCTTTATCAGATATCTGGGTATCCAGTAATTCAGTCAAGTTGACAGCTACAATTAACCCTCACTTACACATATGCATCTTAGCAGGAGAGAATAATATAATACACAGTGGAAATCCCAGAGGCAAAGGGGAGTGTGAGATGGGCTGGACAGGATGATGAGAACACCAGGGCTATGGTCCCTCTGCCCACTCCCTGTGTGGAACCCTAAAAGGGATGCCTGGCAGTCCCCCACCTTTACCCTTTTCTATTTTCTCAACCCTTCCATCAAACTAGGGGCAGCCATATCCAAGTGGCTTCGTGAGCAACGTTTGGTCAAGCAGAGGAGGAGCCTATTTTGTCTCCCAGGAAAGAGTCTTTGCTGCTGTATTCCAGGATATGGCATTTAGCAGGATATGGAGAGACGCTGAAATCAGAATGAAATGCTGAGGGGCCCAGAGAACTGTGGATGTTGCCAAGGATTTTGGGGGCAACCTCCTTGTCTGGGAACCATACGGTCGTCACAGTTAGGAGAGTGAGCTGAGGTGAGGTTTATTCAGCAGAATATGTTTCTCCCTACCACCTTTCAGCTGGCAACATCACACCACACATAAACTCAGGAACAGACCTCAGCAGCAGCCACCAGCAGAATACCCAAGGGAGGTCTCACGTCACTGCTCTGCAGTCCGCTGTGCAGCCAGCAAAACAAACATGTAAACAACAAACAAAATCCCCTGAAGCAGAGACCAGAAAGGATGCAGTTGCTCCCTGTATTGAAGCACGTCCCCCACCCTCACTGCCCCCACAGCTCTTTCCTCTCTATCACCACAAGGTTATGTAACTCACAAATTCTATCAATCATCCGCGTAGCATTTGGGGGAAAGAGCTGGCAGGCAAAAATCTGAATGATAGAACTTCTAAGCAGATACTGTTACCTATAAGACTAATAGGGGTTTGCTTATCAACTCACAGTGCTTCTACCACATCACCATCTGAGAACTTAGACAGTATTTTGTCTAAGTTTACAGAATCTTCCTCAACACTACTTTAGACCCAGGGACCCATTTTATGACAAAGGAATAGCAACATCAAGCATGATTATAATGTATTCCAAATCACTGGAAAGTGGTCAGCTGCAAAACACACTGAAGAGTTGGGGTGGTCTATTCTAGAATGCTGCGTATGCACACAGATAGCATATCTTCTATGCATGCTCCATGAGCTGGATTGCATGGATCTGTGGTCCAAATGGTCAAAGTAGGATTGGTCCTTCTCAACAGACTACTCATGTCTCGTTTGTGAAACTTGTGCTTCTTAACCTTAAAGCTTTAGCTCAGCTGATTAGAAATGCTTGTTCCCAAGGAAGGACAGCTTCTATCATAACACACAGTAAAAGTGCCACTGAACTGAAAACTGCACATTCCATCCTGTCATATGGGGCATGAAGAAGGTCCAGGAGACAAGATAAGGTGCTACTCTATTGGTGAAGCCCACGGACTCTATTGACTTTGGTTCTGTAGGGTTGTTACCTAACCAGGGGAATAGGAAAGAGAGTGCTAGAATCTAGGAAGCCCACCAGATCAGTTCCTTTTCTATCACATCCAAGGATGACTATAAATAGGTAATTACGGTAACAACGGCCCTATAAGGACAGGCAGTCATAGCCTCACAGAATCATACTCAAGACCGCTCCATTAAATGAGCAATTTAGAGGGCTTAGGAAAATTAGGTATTTAAGGAGTAGATGCTGAATAAAAATTGTGAGCTTGGGGAATACAGGCAGAAAAGGTAGCTCATTCTACCTCACCTAAATTAAGTCCTTGGTAGAAATTGAGCTGGTCGCTACACTGAAACTATTTGGACTTAAAGAAGGCACAAGTAAATGTGTGTCGTGAAAGGAGACGGCTGTATCCCATGTGCTCTACCTCACATCTTCTCAGTTAACCTTTTAGGGCTTTGGAGTCTGCTGGCTTCTGATTTTATCTCTTTGTCCAGCAATATTATGGTTTAGGCTAATGGGACTGAGAAGCTGGTTTTTGACTCAGGCATCAAAAAATGATCTGATCTTGCCGAATTCACATTGATGGGTGGTGAGAGCCCTACGCCTCTGCTTTACTCATCTTAATGCAGGGATCCAAAGCAACCCTAGCCAGGATGCAACTTTGAGTTTTAGTTTTAGCAAAGTGAAAACAAGATGAAAGATTCCAGCCAGAGGCAATGAGGTGATATAAAAAATGCATGCAAAGACTGGTTCACTGGTGCAAGCTGGAATCTAAATACTGAGAAGTCTGAACCCCAAAACCAAATCTCAGAGGAGGAAACAGACATTTTCACAAATGAAAGACACTGATCCCGGGGGTCAGATCTGGATGTAATGTAAATGGAAATAGGTCATCAAGAAAAGTAGAAAGGCCAAAAAATTATAATAAACACCAGAATATATTAGTCATATATGTATTTTTGCAGTATAACAAAAATATTGAATATCTCAGTGGTTTACCACAAAACATAATTTTCCTTGCTTGGCTAGGCTAAGCAAGGCTGATCTAAGCCGGGCCCACTTGGCTTTTCTCCAGGCCACAGGTAAGATTTATTTCTGCTCCATATATCTCATTCTGAGGTCCAACCTGCAGATGCAGTAGCCATCTGGAATTTGACCTTCTTATGAAGGAATACAGCAGCACCAGAGGAAACATGAAACCAAAGAAATGTTTATTCTCTATCCATGTCCTATACCTTTATATTCCATTGTTCCAAACAAGTCATAGCCAAGCCCAAAGTCATGGGAACAGGGGTATATACTCCACCCTAAGGAGTATGTGTTGATCAAGAATTTAATCTAGTACTACTGGGCAAATGGTGGCTTTTCCTGACCATTCTTTATGAAAATTCTTATAAATAAATGGGTGTATAGTATTTGTGTTTCTGTGATTAGTGCAATGGGCCAAGGGCAGAGCCTGGTGGATCCTCAGATTTGTGGCTCCTGCAGCTCAGCTATATCACTTTAACAAGAATGAATCAGACTATGACTCAGCTCAGCTGAGACTAATGTGCCCACCAAGATGCTAATCTATTATGCGTAATAAGTTGGCTGTTTTTCTAAGTAATCTGGACATTTATTTTGATTGAGCAGAACTTTTTCTTCTTAAACCACATCTATTAGGATGCTGGGTTAATAATTGCTTCTTGCTTGGTGAGTGTGAATTCAGAGCAGAAGGACTCCGTGGGTTGGTGCCACTCAATCTTATGCTATAAATCCCTAAAATGGGAAGGAACCCCTATGGAGGCATTCAGGCTTGTTTTGGGTCAGTGTGACCCCTGTCCCAGCATCAGAAAGCAGAGTGCCAATTTGATTCTGTCATATGGATTAATCTTGGTCACTCTCGGATTGAAATTATCTTTTTCGGGTATACATAAGACAACTCATGTAAAAAAGACTGGGTATTGTGTTTCCAGCATGAGTGTCATTTTGACTCTTTTAAAGTCATCTTTCTATGTAAGAGAGCATCCACATCTGTTGTTTTTATTTGTCAGAAATCTCTGAATTACAAAGGTATTCATTTTTATCAAGTACAGCTGTCATATATATGTAGGTTATGACCTGTATGCCTGTATATTCTAGTAATCAAGTTTTAAATATTCAGTCTCGTTGTTATGTGGTACACTTCTTCTTTGGGTATAGTAAATGTAGTTAATATGTAAAGTAACTTCTCGGGGAGAGTGCTTTTATTCCCCAATCTGATGCTTTTATGATGTTTACATAGATATAATGCTATAGCCATTGAAATATTTGTGATACCTGGCTTCATGGTGCTGTGTACATAGTGTGTTACAAATAAATTATTGGCATTTGAGAATGTTGCTTGAATATTTTGAGTGTCCGTGTTCTCATCTGCAAACTGGGAAAACAACATGCTTGCTCTGCTTGCCCTGTAGAAATACTGAAAAGGAAATTATATAATCCATGAAACAGCTGCTTGGTCTATGGGAGGGGCTCAACAACTGTTTGATGCGTCTGATCAAGATTTTGAAGTGTTTCTATAAACTCTAAAACAATACGTAATGTAAAATAAAATTATTCAACTCAGTATAGTATTTATTGTTGTTGTTATTTTACAGGCACCTTATATTTTCTTCTTTAATGTGTTAAAAGCCTTTTTGTCAGGAGGCCAAATCATGTTATGTTTCCCACCCCACCCTTTGTTTTTCAGCCCTATTGTGCTTGTATACAGAAAAATCTTGATTGATTTATATCTATTGTTCCATTCATCAACACATGACAATTCAAGTCAACAAACAATAGGAACAGAAAATATCACAACAATGGAACAATAAAACCAATTTTAATTTTACTGCAAAATCTCCCAAAGGAAGGCGGCAACAAAAATGCCTCTTTTGTCTTTAGTAATATGCATTTTTCTAATTTATTCTTCTAGCATGACTCTCCCTGGTTCATTTTAATCCTGTTGGAGTACTCTATAATGGTCATTAAATTTCAAAGTACTGCACAATTAAGGATTAGTTAACTATTAGACCATATAATGCCACTCTGATTTATGCAAGCTTCATTAAAATCTTTTTCAGCTGAGATCTGACTGGGATATGAAACATATCAAATTTAAGAATTCAAATTAGTTTAATGAGATTTTTCTTTCCTTAAACTTCAACCATGTGCTTGTATAGTGCTAGATGTTTCAGAGACGCAAAGGACTATAAATGGTAATTATGGGAAAAAAGGGAATTTGTTAGTTGAATAAGAGAAGAAAATTTAAATGTATAGCAAAAACAGTCTCGTTTTGTTTGTTGTTTTTTGCATGATTATAGTGGCAAAATGTAAGAGTGTTTGAGTCATACTGAAGTGGTCAATTTCCACAATCCTTCTAATTCTGTTTCTAAATTAACCTTTCTCAGTTTCATTTACTTTAATATGTGTTTGCTATTGATGTATAGAAAATAAATATCACAAATGCGGTAGCTTAAGACAACGTCCATTTATTGAATCTTAGTTCTGTGGGTCAGAAATTGGAGTGGGCTCAACTGTACCCTCCTTAGAGTCTTTCAAACCTGAAAATAAGTTATTGACTAGTCAAGCTCTTATCCAGAGCTTGTCAGGAAGAGCTCAGTTTCAAGCTCATTCAGGGTGCTCCAGAATTCAGTTCTGTGTGGCTCACATTGAGGTGCTATTTCTTTTCAGGCTGTCAACAGAGCGCTGTCTTCTAAAGATCATTTTCATTCTTTCTTTCTCTCTATCTTCAAACCATCAATGGCGTATCCTGACTATCTCATGCTTTAAATCTGAGTTACCTTCATGCTTTCCTCTTCTTTGGTATCCAGAAAAGATTGTAGGCTTTTAGGGACTCATCTGATTAGATTAGGCCTGCCTGGATATTCACTCTATCTTAATGTCAACTGCTGATAAATCTTAATTACATCTGCAATCTCCTCATAGTAGCACCTAGATTACTTTCTGATTGAGTAACTGGACAACAGAATCTTGGAAGGGTGGGGAGGGGAGAGGGGAGAATTTTTGAAATTTCACTTACAACAAGCTGTAAAATGGGATTGATAGAAGGACATAACCCAGAGGATTCTTATGAAGCTTCTATGACATTATGTAGGTAAAGAACTTATCACTAGCACATAGTAAACTTAATGAAATTCAGCTGCTACTATAACTGTTGCTATCAATACTATTAATATTATCAAATTTAAATTTGAAAGACTGGATAAATCATAAATGGACTGTCAATGTACATTGCTCTTCTATGTTACAGTTTATTTAAGTTTAACAGAGACTTATGGATAAAACTTAGACTATACCATTCTATATCTTGAAGAGTACTTAAAATTATTTTGTTTTAAAATAATAGAACACCAGCTAAAAATCAGCATAATCACAAAATAATACATATTTGTTCGTGAAAAAAATAAAAATACCCAGAAGAGACTGATGATGGTCGTGTCAGAAATGCAGCTCTGCTCACTCTTCACTTTGGGTTTATTCACTCATATTGGCTTTGATATGGTTTGGCTAGGTCCCCACCTAAATCTCATCTTGAATTATAGTTCCCATAATCCCCACATGTTGTGGGAGGGACTTGGTGGGAGGTAATGAATCATGGGGGTGAAGATTCTATAAGTGGCTTTCCCCCCTTTGCTTGGCTCTTATTCTCTCTCCTGCCACCCTGTGAAGAGGTGCCTTCCACCATGATTGTAAGTTTCGTGAGGCCTCCCCAGCCATGTAGAACTGAGTCAATTAAACCTCTTTTCTTTATAAATTACCCAGTCTCAGGTATTTCTTCATAACAATGTGAGAATGGATTAATACAGGCTTCTTTTCAGTGGCTCACAGTTTATGTTACTTTATTTTTTAAATGTCTCATATTTCAGTTATCCTCCAAAATAAAATAATAATGCATTTAAATAACAAAACATGATAATAAAATGAACCTCTATGAACACACTAAGAATTAAAAAGTCAAAAATATCCATCATTTAATTGTTTTTCTTCCTTTTTTCAGCCACTGCTTCCTACACAAAGTCTAATTCCGTCACAGATTTTCTGTATATACTTCCCTTGCTTAAAAAAATAAATTCACTAATGTATCACTCAGGAGACGGAACCACTGGTTATTTTATTTACACTCAGAATTTGACATAAATAATTGTTAACTAGGCTTAAATGCATTATCTAGATCATTGAAAATATAAAGAAAAGAACACTAAGGTACGGTAGTAGCAGCAGTTTCAGCTACCATCTCTAGGCCTGGGGAAACATAAGGAAGCGTTTGGAATTATTAAAGTTTAGAAGTCCTATAGAGCTGCAACTCAAAATGTGGTGGTCCTTTGAGGAGGGCACTGGTGTAGGCTGGAGCAGGTTTTTCTGAGCTCAGAGGAGGGGTTTGCATGGCTGGAATCCAGTCCCCTAAATAGAGAGTGACAACCAGTACTGGGGTTTCTGCGCTTCTGTGACAGCCTCAGCCCAAGGGAGTGTGGTCTCTAAGTTCATAGGAGGGGCACTGGAGAAAGGCCCGATCCCTAAGTGTGGAGTAAGGCTGTCTGGTACCAATATCTTTGTGTAAACACAATAAAGCAGGTTATTCCAATGCTGGGGGGGCGGGGGGGGGGGAACCTTCAAACTAGATAAACCTTTGCCACAGCAAAGAAATTCTCATGTTTGGAATGAAGAGGGATTGACAGATTAACTTGCAAGAAGAGAAAATGGGAAACAAACAGAAAACAAGAAAGAAGCCAACCTTTTCTTCCTCTTCCAGTCTTTCCCGGTACCTCTATCGCCTTTTCTTGGAATAGACTAATTTGGAAGTAGCTGTGTTTGCAGATTTCCAGTGTGAGCTTCACAAAGCAAATTTTTACTTGTATGACATTCCTCTTCATGACTTTTGTACATGTTTATTGTTATTTTTATCTTTCTAAAAAATATTCATAGAAAACTTTCATTTTTTGCACACTTTAACTTTTATATTTATCATATACTTGTTCTTCAGTTTGTGCTTTATCTTTTCACTATCTTCAAGGTTTTATGATGAAAAGAAGACATTTTAATTTTATTAGTATTTAAGTGAAACAGGCTAAAAGTAAAAGGATGGAAAAATATATATCGTTAGTCAAAACAAAGTTGGACTAGACACACTAGTATCAGAAAGTGACTTCCGAAATAGCATTTTTATTAGACTAAAAAAGAAAGAACATTCAAAATTGCAAAATAATGATAATGGAGTAAATAAGGAAAAATGACAAAATAATTTTAAACATATATGAACCTAAAAGCAGAGTTTCCTTAAACATGATGCAGAAAGCTGATAGAACTGAGAAGAGCAATCAGTGATGAAATTCACGTTCATAGGTGGGCATACTGCACACAATTTCCTCTGCAATTAATAGGGTGAGAGATTTGAGAAGATACTTCACTGAGCACATATCTGTACAGAAAATAAGCACAGTAAAATTTGCATTAGGAAAATGTAAATTGAGCTGACAATGTGATACCTCTACATACATATTAGAATTGCTAAAATAAAATATTAAAAAGAGAAAACCCTAACAATATGAAGTATTGCTGATAAAGTGGAACAATCAAAATTGGCATATATTGATGATGGGAATGCCTCACTTTAAAAAACTATTTGGCAATTTCTCATTTTAAATACAGGACCACCACATGATCCAAGAATCCCATTCCTAGGTATTTACAGATGAGAAATGAAAAATTATATTCACAAAGAAGTTTATAGGCAATTATTCACAATGGTTTTATTCATAAACACAAAAAGCTGAAAACAACCTAAATGTCTTTCAACCAGTAAAGGGACAAACTGCGGAATATTCCTAAAATGTAATATTAAACACCAGCAAAGAAGAAGAGACATAATAATACATGTGAAAATATAAACAGATCTCATAGGCATTATACTGAATGGATGAATCTGGAGTCAAAGGGCTAAATGCGGCATGTTTTCATTTGTATGATATTCTGGAAAAAGTAAAACTATAGTTTAGTAGTTTCTAGGGCTGAATGTAGGGGTGAATAGTGGACCACGAAGAAGCATGAAAAAATTGAGGGTATAATAGAATAATTCTTACCTTGTTTGCAGTGGTGATTACATCAATAAGGGTACATTTTACTGTTTGCATATTATGTCTTAATTAATATTTTTGAAAAAATAAAGACTGCCAAACCATTTTCAAAAATAGATGTACTAATTTACATTTCTGTGAGTCCTGTAAGAGAACTTTTCCTGTTTCATGTTCTTGCCAACACTTGATATTTTCAGTCTTTTACATTTTAGCCATTTTAATAGTGTGTAGTAGTATTGCATGTAGTTTTATTTTGTGTGTTTCTGATGACTAATGATTTTGATTGCCTTTCATACGTTTATAGAGCATTTGTATCTTTTATATAGTCACATAGCTATTCAAAATAGTGCACATTTACCTACTGAGTTGTCTTTTTCATTGATTTGGAGTATTTCCTTATATATTCTAATGCAACCCTTTTGGTAGATTGAATTTGGACTTAGAAGCTCTGGTTTGTGCTTTGCCCAGCTCAGTCACCTTCTGGCTCTATGACCCTGTTGATGTCATTTAAACTCTGCCCTATAGCTTGCTCATATACAAACAAATATATCGATTATGTATATTATATATTATAATTCTACATATTAAATATATAATTTAAGATCAAATATAATGTAAATATATAATATATTTATATGAAACAATGAAATCAAAGTATTATAAAGTATTAAATTATTATATTAATTATATTAAATATATCCTTTGCTACCTTAGAAAATGGTAAATGTTCTAATGAGTCTGATAATATTGCATAAAGTAGTAAATCGACATGCGTATTAATCATTTGTCAATGTATATTTTAAAGATTGCAGAAATGTCTCTCTTCACACATGGAACAAAACTTCTTCATTGATAATTCCTTATTAGGTCCTTAGTGCATACAATACATGTCTGGACATTTTCTGCCTTAGAGAACTCCTACACAGTGGAGGACTCAAACTGGAGGTAATAATGTATAGTACACATCAATATTTTTTATCACATTTTTTATTTTTAATTCACTAACTACCAACATGAGTTTTCTTGTGAAACGTCAGGAGACCTGTCGATACTGGACCTGCTTCCCACACACCAACACAGAGCTAGAGGAAAGCAGTGGTGTATGAACTCTGTTTTCTTATTTTCTGTATTCTTCATTTTCTGGTGTCTGGGGCCTCAGTGACTGGAGAGAAAGTGCCTTTCCCAGGAGGAGCCTCTTGTTAGAGAAGCAATACTTAGAGTTATTCTGTCCAGGAGTGTAACTACCGTACACAAACTAACCAATCCAGGGCCCATCACTGAACCACCTCCTGTATCTGGCTCTTGAACTCAGGAAGGTAATACTGCTCTGCCCTAGTTACCCCGGGCCAGACACCAGACAATTAGTCCTCTCCACTGCAGAACCTGCTGAAGTTACACCTGCCAATCCTGAATCGACTTAGCCTGCCTCACCTTGCCTTTCCCACAAAAATCACAATAAAGACTAGTGTCACACTTTTTTCCTGCTCTTCCTGCCTCTTTATCCTCAGCAATGCTTCCCTGTGTTGCTCTGCATGGCATGGGGTGCCCCATCCTTTTGAAAACCATGAGTAAAAATTATCTTTTCAATGACAGTTGTCTCCAGATCTATTAGCCTCAGCAAACCTAAACAATAATAAATTCTGCATTGTAAAACAGCTTCTCCCTTCAGGAGGTCTGTGAGCATTCTGTTTTATCAGCCCTTTCCAATCCTAAAGGAGTGACAGCTTTCTAGTCCCTAGGTCCTACCTTATCCTGAGTTGGGTGTTGGTAGCACTCACTGATTTGCTTACCCCAGGCCTGATTCACTCATTTCTGTGAATACTCTTATCCCAGAGGCATTTGTGTTCATAGTCTCTGATTGAACTATTAAAGAAAAAATCAGATGTAGCTGAAGTGAATGCATATCTATATTTTTAAGAAGTAAATATATTGGCCGGGCACAGTGGCTCACGCCTGTAACCCCAGCACTTTGGGAGGCCGAGGTGGGTGGATCATGAGGTCAGGAGATTGAGACCATCCTGGGTAACACAGCAAAACCCTGTCTCTACTAAAAATACAAAAAATTAGCCGGGCATGGTGGCAGGTGCCTGTAGTCCCAGCTACTTGGGAGGCTGTGGCAGGAGAATGGCTTGAACCCGGGAGGCGGAGCTTTCAGTGAGCCAAGATCATGCCGCTGCACTCCAGCCTGGGCAAAAGAGCGAGACTCCATCTCAAAAAAAAAAAAAAAAAAAGTAAATATATTAATATTGGAGATTATCTATGATGGAGGTGCTATATGACACCTCTGTTAGAGAAGATTGTTAGGTTGTGATTACAATTCAGCTTTCAGAAATACACTAAGATATTATTGATGGTCTCAAATGTATTAATTTTCACATGCTTTTCCATTCTTTTATTGATAATTTATAAGGCAAAGTTTCAAAAAAATTATGTATTGGGATCATATCTGAGGTATTATGTCAGCATAGAAACATTAAAGTGGAAATGTAAAGTTATTTATTTGGAATATGTGGACTAAAATTATTTGTAGGGCAAAATTACTAATTTTTGCTTAATTCAATCAATAATTTTATTTTTCTTATTAGACAGTCTAAATAATTATCCAGGTGCATGCCATGTAATTTTCAATTAAATGAGCAATCAGTCATTGATACTTTCTAGTTACCTGCTAGATGCCTATTACGTTTCTAGAAATTGTGGGAAGAATATGCTTTTTAAAACTTCAAAAGCTCAAAATCTAGGAAGATTGACAGGAATTACTCCAAAGAACAGGCACAAGTAATTCTACAGTGTATTTTCTAGCAACCAAAGTACAAAATACTATGTTTATTTCCATTCATATAACAGTGGAGTCAGTTAACGTTAGATTTATTTTTTAAGCTTGTGTGATGCTTACATACTTACCTGAGGTTGTTAAGTCTTCCAGAAGTAAATGCTGAGCCACATATTCAGGTGCAACTGATAAAGTGAGAAAATGCGAGAGTGGGGTAAGGGAAGCAGGATAGGGAAGAAGTAGAAAATAATGATAGACCGGGCACGGTGGTTCGTGCCTCTAATCCCAGCACTTTGGGAGGCCGAGGTGGGTGGATCACGAGGTCAGGAGTTCAAAATCAGCCTGGCCAAGATGATGAAACCCTGTCACTACTAAAGAAATACAAACAAACAAAAAAAAATAGCCGGGAGTGGTGATGGGTGCCTGTAATCCCAGCTACTCGGGAGGCTGAGGCAGAGAATTGCTAAAACCCTGGAGGTGGAGGATGCAGTGAGCCGAGATCGTGCCACTGCCCTCCAGCCTGGGCAACACCGAAACTCCATCAAAACAAAAAAAAAACAAAGAAAGAAAGAAGAAAGGAAGGAAGGAAGGAAGGAAGGAAGGAAGGAAGGGAATGGTCAATCTTCAGATTACGTCCCAGACCCATTCAAATCCTGCAGGGACCTCTGGAGTATGATTTTCACCAGATAAGTGGTCAGATAAGAGACAAGAGAGCTGGAATACTTAAATAGCACACAGTGTTTGGTTGGCTGATAAAGTACACCCCAAGATTCTTCCATCTTTCCACACAGGCGAGGTGACTTCACTTGCCAAAAGTCAATTGTTTGGAGAAAACGTCATATGTGAACCTTTAGCAGCAAAGCCCACAGAGGCTGGGGGATGGACACACAACACTAGTAAAAGGATAGAGGGCATCCGTGTGGGCAATACAGTTACAGTTTCTGACCACAATTTTCGACCCCTTTCTAGACACAGGCAACGGAGAGATGCCAGACATTCATTAATAATAAAGATTCTAGTAGAGAGATATGGAGTAACTGAAATACAAGGTAAGACTTTCAGTTCCAGCGTCAACATGTAATGTACTTACATGTGATGTAAGTCATCATTCCAGACTTAAAAGCATTGAAAAGTTAAAGACCTGAAAATTGACTTCTCTTGGGCCTATCAGGAACTGAAGATGCAGGGCATATTGCCACCTCAAAATCTGGAGAGAAAACTGAATCTGGAGAGTCACGACTGAGACTTGTTTATCCACAATGGAAGCCACTGGAGCTAAAACCGTTAGGAACACTTAAGTAGTAATTTTGATGAATTGCTGGTATAGTAAATTAAAAAAAGATAAACTCCCTGTCTGGCTAACCAAGAAAAAAAGAGACAATGCAAATTACCAATATCAGACATTTGAGACAACTTTATCATTATTGATCCCAGGGGAGTGAGAGGCTAATGAAGGATGAGTCCACATATCTGCTAATTGAGATGAAATGGGTCAATTTCTTGAAAGACATAAGCTACCAAAATCCACACAAGGAAAATATGTATAAATAACTTTGTATCTATTAAATAAATTTAATTAATAATTAATAATCTTCTAAAAAGGAAGCACCAGGCATAGAGGATTTCACTGGCAAATTTTGCCAACCATTTAAGTAAAAAAAAAAAAAAAAAAATCAGACCTTTTTTTTTACAATTTCCTTCAGAAAGCAGAAACAAAGGAAGTTTTCCTAATTCAGTTTAGGGATTTAGTATCACTTTAATACCAAAAGCAGAAAAAGGCATCTCAAGAAAGAAAAACTACAGATGAATATCTCTCGTGAACATAGATACAAATGCTCTCTGCTATATATCAGCACATGCAATCCAACAGTGTAAAAAAAGGACGATGTCCCATGGCCAAATTGAATGGAAGCATAAGGCAATAAATGCTGCAACAGAGAGTTCCTGAAAGTTCTATATGAGTGTTAGCGAGGATAATCTCACACTGATTGTAGAATCAGAGAAAGCTCTTTGGAGAAGTTGATGTGCTCCAAGATATGGAAGAACTATAGAAGGTCTCCAGCTGAAGATGTGGGAAGGTTATTTTAGAAATGGGAAGTCAGATATAGTATTTTAGAAATGGAACGTGATATATGCAAAATTGGTAAGAACAGCGAGGTGTGTATGAGCAATATCTCCAAAACTCCATGTGCTGAGTGGTGGGGATTTAAGACTGTGGGGCTGGTGAAGGAGGTAAAACTCAGCTTATGAAAATAGCAGAGAGAAGTGATAGAGTGGGTTAAAGCATCAACTTTGGATGACAAGGCCTGGGGTCAAACTACAGCTTCCCAATTCCTGGCTGTATGACCATGGATAATTATTTGAAGTTTCTGCGCCTGAGTTTTCTTGAGGAAATGAGGAGTCGCCTAGCGTTTTGATATACGTTAATGCATGTAAGTCTGTATTAGTCTGTTTTCAAACTGCTATAAAGAAATGCACAAGATTGAGTTATATATATATACACACACACACATGTATAAAGAGGTTTAATTGACTCACAGTTTGCATGGTTGGGGAGGCCTCAGGAAACTTGCAGTTTTGGTGGAGGCAGAAGAAGGCACATCTTACATGGTGGCAGGAGAGAGAGAGAGAGTAAGTGAGAGCACAGGAAAATCAACCATTTATGAAACCATCAGATCTCATGAGAATTCACTCCCTATCATGAGAACAGCATGAGGGAAAGTACCCTCATGATCTAATCAGTTCCCTTCCTCAACAGGTAGGGATAACAGGTCCCTTCCTCAACACATGTGGATTATAATTTGAGATAAGATATGGGTGGGGACACAGACCCAAGCCATATCAATGCCACTAAAGTCCCTGACACATAATTATGTCTTATTATTTGTTAGTTATTTATGTTATTATTCATCTATAATTTACGTATATTGGCAGGCATTTAGAGTGTTTTCTAAAGGCAACTGGGAGTCATTGAAATATTTAAAGCAAATAGTTTGTGCAAGATTATATTAAAGAAGTAGTTTGGAGAATCGCAAGGTGAATTATTGAGATGGATTTAGAGTCTTTAGTAGCTGTCCAGGACAGGAAGAATGACGTCTGGCATGAACACCATGCCATTGGGAGAGGGATTGTAGCAGGGAGACAGCTATGAGAGATGTTTAGGAGGGAGAATCAACAGGACTTGGCATCTGATTTAGTGTGGAGATTGTGGGAGAAACGCTGCCCCGGGAAGCAGTAAATAATCTGCAAAGAATGAACACGCCTACAAGACAGTTCTTTCCTGCTGCAAACATTGCTCTGGAGTGACAGCTTTGTAAATCACTGGAGTGAGTTTCTTCAGGAACATGGAGAATCAGAACATGAACACTAACCCTTTGTGAACAGAAATTTCAGAAAAGAAGACATTCGGAATGTGGCTTGAAGTTTGGCCAGGGAATGTGTAGCAGCAAAGAAGCGGAGAAAAGATTATGTTTCTCATGTTCCAGTGATAAATCTCACTGACATATAAACATATAGATCATTAGAACTCTCCTCTGTCACATGGTCTAATCTGCCAGGATTAAAAAAAAAAAGGTTAGGCACATATACACACACAGGCACAGAGGCACATGCACACATCATTATATTTCCTAAAAAGGGTTGTAGCATTGAAGATCTCCCTAAAATATCTAGCACCACCTAGCAACTTTCTATTCTTTTGAGATGTACAGTCAATAATCTCTAAGAAATAATTTGGTTCAATGCTCTCATTTTCAGATGAGAAGACTATAGTTAAGAGCTAAATTGGCCGGGCACAGTGGCTCACGCCTGTAATCCCTAATTCCAGCACTTTGGGAGGCCAAGGAGGGCAGATCACGAGGTCAGGAGATCGAGACCATCCTGGCTAACATGGTGAAACCCCGTCTCTACTAAAAATACAAAAAATCAGCCAGGTGTGGTGGTGAGCACCTGTAGTATCAGTTACTAGGGAGGCTGAGGCAGGAGAATCGCCCTGGGAGGCGGAGGTTGCAGTGAGCCAAGACTGTGCCACTGCACTCCAGCCTGGGCGACAGAGAGAGACTCCACCTAAAAAAAAAAAAAAAAAGAGAAGAGTTAAGTTACAATTTGCCTGAAGTTACTCACCACACCGAAGTAGAATTGTGAACAAGCTCCAAATATCAATGCTTGCACAATGCTGTTTCTTCTAAACTACTCGGCTGCTTTTTTCTACCTTTGCTTGTTTTGCTTATTCCCTTTCTGTCCTTTCCTGATCTCAAATACTCAATGAACACTACAAGTTGGGAGACAGGCTCAATGTTGCTGAAGCTATTTCAGGCAGAATGTCATATTCAAGCAGCTCACAGTCATTCAAGTGAATATGAAGATCATTCAAACTCAAATGACATACATGCCCACAATTCACACAGTTAGAGAAAAAAATCTCACCATCATATAATTATCTCCCTTCTCAATTTCCTCAGCATCCACATTTGGTTAGCAGGATTCTGATCTCCCCCCTTTACTTAGTTCGCCTATCACTTCCTCCAGAAATGCTGGGAGATAGGGCTGGGTGGGAGCATTCTGTCTGCCTGTTCAGCTGCTGTCCACCTTTGCTAACAGCTGCACCGCTGGCATGGGCACACTGTCACCTGTAGGGCACACTCAGCACTGCTGTTCTCCTCCAGCCCCACTCTGCATTCTGGCGTCTCTCAGACCAGCGTCCCCCAGATCAACAACCTTTGGTGTTCTCTTCTTGCCGCAGGGAAACCCTTTTCTCATCAGCACATATTTCAGAGGCAGTTTTTCAGAGGCGACTTTTTGAGGCCCCCAGGTAGAGCATGATTTTTCCTTGGGCAAACGGAGAGAGCAGAGCGTACAGGATACCGGGCTGTAGAGTGGGCCAGCACCACCTGATACTGAATAGTTGAGGAGCCTCTCCCTAGGCTTCAAGCACATCTCAGTCTGATCAGCTCATGGGCACTGAACCTAGTCTTTGTTTCAGAGCTGTCTAACTTTTCATAATAGGTCAGAATCTCCCAGAATATGGGTGACCAGTCTCCCACTCAGAACGCATTGAAGAATCTGTGAGGTGATGTTTCCTCATGCTAGAATCATCTAAAGGAGCCCCAGTCCCCCCAAAAAGCTAAGGACAGCTATGAGGTTCAAAAACAAATGCCCTCCTGGAAAGTATGAACATCCCTGTGCTACTCCTGGCTCTGCCTCTGCTAGGGGTGTGACAATGAACACCTTCCCATTTCTGTACCGTAGTGTTTCCAGCTATTGAAGAGAACTGTAATCTGATTTTTCATTCTCAAAGAGATTTTTAAATGCAATAATGAACATAAATATGTTACAAATGATTATGAGAAATCCCCTCAAGGACTCTACAGGAAAATAATAGGAAGTACTTATCTTTACTTTTCCTAAATATAATTTCTTGAGTTGAAGGGATTTGTGTTTGAGGGTTGAGGGGTAGAGGTTTATAGGGAATTGCAGAGAGTGACTAAATGATAAATTAAGTACTAAGCAACACTAAAAGCACAGAAAATGCCAGTACATGACAATAAGAAAGAGGAAATATTTATCATAGGAAGAATGCAGAAAAATGCCATGGCAAGTGTTCAAAGAATCCCCAAACATATACTTCATGTCTGGAAAAGACCTAGACATTGTTTTGTTGTTTGTTTTTGTTTTGCAGTCATTGCTCTTCTTGTTTAAACTCAGTCAATTTGCAAACAACGTAAGAGACATTTGGGGAAATAAAAATATAAGTGCTGCCGTGTAAAACCTGAATGCCAAAAATCACATGAGAAAAATTATTTATTCATATGAATTTCTAATCTGTGGAAACCTTCAATCAAATCCATGGCTGTCACTTTATATCCTAAGGGAAAATTATAAAATACATGAAATAATTTATCATAATCATGATCGTTATCATAATCATCCTTTTCTCCACTCCTACAAGGCACTCAGATATATATCATAATCAAGAATATTTAAAAACGAGTATCATTATCCCCATTTTATATGAAGGGAAGATTGAGGATGAGTTGTTTCAAGAGAATTGACCTAGGTTGTACCACTGTGAGAACTAAAATTGAAAAAAAATAGTTTATGCCTATATATTTACTTAAATTCTCTCATAATTTCTAAACTTTGTGTTATAAAAAACACATACCATAAACTATAAAAATGCATGGTTTGGTAGATTATTAAAAGTGACAGCTAAAACAGATATTTTCAACTCAAAATCAGGATATGTTTTATTTACTCTTTTCTTTATTTTATTTATATATATATATCTTTTGTTTTTTTATATATATATATCTTTTTTATATATATATTTTTATATATATATATATCTTTTGTTTATTTATATATATATATCTTATATATATATATATCTTTTGTTTTTCTCTTTCACGTTGAGAAGCCTTGTTCTTAATGATACAGAGGATTACATTTAGGAGATCCCATGTTTATTCATTGGTTTTGTTCCAATTTTCACACACAACCTTCTCAGAATAACCATGATAATTCCACCAGCTTTGATTATGTTTACCAAAAACAGTTTTCTTTTTGTCATTTTCTATCTCAATTCTCCTTCATTGTTTATAGATTTATTAATTCTACATTCCATAGATCCACCCATTTTAAGTGTAATTTGTTGAGTTTTGCTACTTGTTTACAGTTGTAAAATCTCTTCCGGAATTGTTTTAAAATATTCCAAATCGGGGTAGAGTTTTCTCATGCCCCTCTACAGTTAACCCCTAGCCCCTGCCCTGACTCCAGGTGACAACTAATTTGCATTTTTCTTTTTTTTTTTTTTTTTTTTTTTTTGAGACGGAGTCTCGCTCTGTCGCCCAGGCTGGAGTGCAGTGGCGCAATCTCGGCTCACTGCAAGCTCCGCCTCCCGGGTTCACGCCATTCTCCGGCCTCAGCCTCCCGAGTAGCTGGGACTACAGGCGCCCGCCCCTGCGCCCGGCTAATTTTTTCTATTTTTAGTAGAGACGGGGTTTCACCATGGTCTCGATCTCCTGACCTTGTGATCCGCCCACCTCGGCCTCCCAAAGTGCTGGGATTACAGGTGTGAGCCACCACGCCTGGCCTAATTTGCATTTTTCAACAGAGTTTTGCCTTTTCCAGAATATTACGTACCTGGGGTTATACAATATGTTGTCTTTTGTGTTTGGCATTTTTTTTTTCTTACCATAATTTTTCTTTTCTAGATTAAGCCATATTGTTTCATGTATCAATACTTCATTCCTTTATTACTAAGTTGTGGTCCATGTTTTGGATATTTGGGTGTACTACTTTTTTTATCCATTCATTAGTCAGTAAAAGCTTAGATTATTTTGTCTATTTGACTGCTAAGAAAAATTCTGTGGCAAATCTTAGCATGTAAGTATTCACGTGGTCATGTTTTCATTTTTTGGATGGTAGGATGGGGAAGGTAGAGTCTTAAGAGTGAAATTGCTGGGTCACATATAAGTGTATCTTTATTACATAATATACATATTATACATATATATATGTGTGTGTATATATATATAACCTTCCATATCATTTTGGAACACAAGGTTACTTTTTTGTATTCTCATCAACTCCACCAAGCCCCGATTTTTAATTGTTGCATTTTATCTGTACAGGCAGATCATGTAGCCATTAAAACATATTCTCTCTCTCTGTCCCTTTCTCTCTCTCTTACCTTCTGTTTTCTTTATTTCTAAAACCCATTACATAAACAGTGATTCCGAGGGGTCCTTTTTGTCAATCTTTCTCCAACTATTCTGTTTTTCGGAAATTTATTTTATAATAAACTCCTTAAGAAGGACTCATATGTCTTCCGTATTTCAAGGTCACTTTAGCTAAATATAAATTTTTTGGCTTACATTTTCTTTTCTTGTCTTTAAATATGTTATTCCATTTTCTTCTGCCATAAAGCATGACTCCCGAGTCTGATATCAAACTAATTTTCCCTTATGAATTACATAGTTGTGTGTTTGCCTAAATATCCAAAATCATTTTTTCCTCACCTCTTTTAAATTCTAGCAATTTTACTCAAACGTGTGTCTTGGTGTTGGTCATTCATGGTTAACATTCTCATAGACATAATACACTATTTGCATACGTGGTCTCAAATGCTTGCATCAATATTTGTTATGCCTGGCTTTCATTTCTTTTTTCTTTAGGGATTCCTTCTATCATTGTTGAATCTTCTTTGTATATCTTCAATATTTTTTCTTTTTCTGAAATCATTTTATAAATCTTATTTCTCATTTGTAACAATATTATTCCACTTTTCACTATTATAACTCTTTGAGCTTCATTTATTATGTTTGTTTATTGGTGTTCCATCTGGCTTACTCTTCATTTCCAAAATTATATCCTTTTATTTATAATTCCTTCTCGAGTTCTGCACCTACGTTTTAAAAAGATTCTGATAGACATTTTCCCTTCATGCCTTGTATGAATTTCTTGATGTCTTTTAAATAGTTTTGAAATGATGTATTTCACTTTTGACCTTTCTGGGATATTGTCATTGCCTGCAGAATGTTATTCCGCTCCTTATTCTCCTTTATCTTATAGTAACTTTGTATAAAATTTTATCTCTGTATGTTTCTGTTGCTCATTTTGAAACAAATTCAATTCTTAAGTTTCAAAATAGGATCAGTTTAGATAGCTACCTTAATATCACAAACCATACTCTTCTGTTGTTTTCTTGTAATAATACTAAATGTGCCAACCGGACTTCTAATTTTCCTGGCTTCATGTTCTTTCTCCACTTGGATATTTCTTCATTTTAAAATATTTATTGTCCTTAGACTTCTTTGTTTTGATTTCACCCATAGTAGTTTCTTCTTCAGCGTGGGCCCCCTTGCTGGAAGCAAGCCCTGGTAGCTCAGTTTTCAAGGTTCATAGGAATAGAGACTGGTCAAGCCCTTTAGACCTCCCTTGGATTGGGCAAATTCCTTCACAGTTTCATCTGCTTTCTCAAATAGACCCATTAGTCTTTCCAGTGAATACTTGTTGGGGATTTTGCGATTCCCCATTTCTCAGGTTCAACATGTTGTGTTGATTCCTCTGCTAGCATCCACACAGGCACTGATAATGTACAGGTCTTGTGGCTATTGGTGGTTTATTGCCACACGTATTTTATTTTCGAGTTCATAGAAATACATTATGACCTAGTTTTGTAGGGAGTGGGAAGGGGCAATTGACATGCATGAGTTTTTAGCTGTCTAATGTAGTTTCTCTGGGTCTTTAGGTAGAGCAAAATCTGTGCTCCTAATGCTGTTTCCATCTTTCCGGAATTCTCCCTTAACCTGAGATTTTAAATGCAACATCCATGCTCCCTTCACCAATGTTTTCTCAGCAATGTTATTAAACATTAAATCTGTGCATTCTTTGGTTTGAGGACAGGAGAAAAAAAATTAGAAACTCTATGATATGCACCCAAATCTTACATTGCTTTTGAATTAGCAAGATCATGCAAAAGAAAAAAAAGAAGATACTATTGTGAAAGAGATGAATAGAAAATAAGTTTGAAGTCAAATGTTTGGACCTGATTTTGAACATATTGGTTCAAACTACATAAAAATGCTGATATTAGATCATTTTGAACTCTAAAAACAGGAATTTCATATGATTCAGCATACTTCAGATGGAATAAATATTAGAACAACAAAAGACAACCAAAAATAAAATGAAGTTCCTTTGAGCTGGATCAGCTGGATGAGATAAATAGATTTTTTTTGGCGCTGAATATGAACTATCTTCGTTTATGTCCCATGGGCCCTTGCAAACAATGTGCATTCCACTATTGTTGGATGTAGTGTTCCATAAATGTCAATTAGATTCTGCTGAGTGATGATGCTGTTGAGATCTTGCACACCCTGATAATTGTCTATTTGTTCTATTGGTTGTTGAGAGAGCAGTGTTGATGTCTCCGACTACAATTGTAGATTTGTTTATTCATCCTTAGCTCTATCAGATTTTGCCTCTCATATTTTTCATCTCTGTTATTTGATGCATACACATATAGGATCTTTATGTCTTTTTGGTGGATTGACCCTTTTACCATCATATAACATTTGCCTCTGACTCTGCAATTTTCTTTTCTCTGAAGTCTACTTTATCTGATATTAAACTTACGTGTTCTTTTGATTACATGTACATTTTTCTTTCATTTTTTAAAAAGTACTCAACCTACCGAAGTCATAACATTTTAAGTGAGTTTATTGTAGACAGGAAGTGCTGGGTCATTTCTTTTATTCCAGTCTGTCAGTATCTATACCAATCGTTAGTATATTTAGACCATTTGCCCTGGACATCATTATTGCTATGTTAGGACTCAGAGCTGCCTTTTTTGCCTGTTTGTTGTGATTTTTGTGTGTGTGTTTTCTTTTTCTTGCCCTCTTGTGGATTACCTGAATACTTTTAAAAATTCAACCTGGCTTTTTCTATAGCTTTTTGTTTTTGGCTGTTCCTGCCATTGCAATATATAAACATAACTTATCACTCTTTATTGTGCCATCATTTTAGCAGTTTGAGTGAACTGTAGAAACTTTACTACTTTACATTCCTTTACCTTCTCTTCTTTATAATGTAACTGTGTTATATTTCCTCTCTCTGTATATTACAACCTCCTCGTCATGTTATGATGTTTGCTCCAATCATCAACTTAGAAAACTCAAAAGGTGAAACAAAGCCCTACTGTAGTTACCAATACTTTTGCTTACAATGTTCCTTCTTTCTTCCTGATGTTTATTGGTTATTAGTTCTTTCTTTATTGTTTCCTTTCTGTTTAGATAATATCCTTTGGGCATTTATTTAGCTCCTCTGAGACAAATACTTTTGGTTTTCCTGCATCTGAGAATGTCTTGGGTTTCCCTTTATTCCTGAAGGTTATTTTACTCTGTGCAGGATTTGGAGTTGACGCATCTTTTATTTCCGAACTGAGTGGAAACTTCATAACTTTTTTTTATTTGTTTCACATGCGCTTCTATTTGCTGAAGCATTTTTATGATGACTCATTTAAAATCATTGACAGAGTCTGGGTGCAGTGGCTCATGCCTGAAATTCCAGCAATTTGAGATTGAGACCAGCCTGGCCAGCATGGTGGAACCCCCGTCTCTATTAAAAATACAAAAATTAGCCAGGTGTAGTGGTGGGCGCCTGTAATCTCAGCCACTCGGGAGGCTGAGGCAGGAGAATTGCTTCAACCTAGGAGGTGGAGGTTGCAGCGAGCTGAGGTCATGCCACTGCACTCCAGCCTGGGTGACAGAGCAAGACTCTGTCTAAAAATATATATATATATATATAAAATATATACACACACATTATATATATACACACACATTTATATATGTATATTTGACAGAAAATCTTAGCATGTTTATCATCTAGTATTGATGTGTATTGATTATCTCTGTTTCATTCAGTTTGAGATCTTTCTGGTCCTTGGTATAACAAGTGATTTCCAATTGAAAACAGCATTTTCTTATTATGTTCTGAGACTCTGGATCTAACATAGTCATTCTGTGACACTCACACTATTTCAGTCAGGCTTTTGATGTCACCTTGTTACTGCCAGATGGTCACAAAAGTCCAGGTTCCAACTGGAGCCTTCACTGACTCCTGGTGAGGCGGTGCCCCCTCATTATCACAGGGTGTAAGGGGGAATGTCAATCACAGGGTGTAAGGGGGAATGTCAGCTCCCTGAGTGGGCTCTACTAACACCTGGAGGAAAGGGGCTTCCTTACAGTCTCGGCTCCCTGCGAGTCCTTTTCTGAAACCTTCTTTGCAGGGTTGTTGGATGCCTTCTTAACGGTCTCCAAAGAGTGGAAGGTGAAGCTCTTCACTAGGCCTTTGCTAATCTGGGTTTATGGGAGACCACAGGTTTTTCTGTGGTGCTTGATGGAAGAAGAACA
Organism: Macaca fascicularis; assembly: GCF_037993035.2. Classification (NCBI taxonomy): domain Eukaryota; kingdom Metazoa; phylum Chordata; class Mammalia; order Primates; family Cercopithecidae; genus Macaca; species Macaca fascicularis. The sequence goes on from NC_088382.1 coordinate 146,904,312, forward strand.
GTCATTGTCTTCACATTTTCTGTTTTACCAAGTTGCTCCTTTCCTGATCTTTGGCTGGACAGATCGGTTTTGTTGTTATTATTGTTATTGTAGTTATTATTTTTGTATTTGTCTGTTTGTGCTTGTTGCGATTTCCGGGTTACCAAGTTTTTCAGTTTAAATTCTGGCATATTCAAGGCAAAAAAAAACAAAACTAAACAAAACAAACACAGAACTTTCTGAGGTCACAAGATTGCTAGCAGTCTGCCTGCCACAACCACCTTCTTCTCTACTACTCTCACGCATGTACACGCGTGCATGTGTGTGTGTGTGTGTGTGTATGGGAAGGTCATTAGTTGGACTTAGAGGAATAGAGGAATGTACATCTATTCCATCTCCATAGGAGCAGAAGTCCCTCACCCTTCCTACTTTTAAGATCAGGAAGTTTGGAAATGCTTCAGCAAATAAAAGCACATGTGAAATAAATGACAAAAAAAAATACCGCTTTCTAGATGACATGAGTTGAAGCCTGTGACCAGATGGATATATTTCCTACAGAATAAAATATTGACTCATTCACTGGATTGAATATTTCTACAATGTATATATAGATCACAATATCACTTTGTACCCATAAATATACATGACAATTATTTGTCAATTAAATACATAAATAAATTCTAACCCAGACTTTCTTAATAATGATTGCATGTAAGAAGCTTCTGGGAGGCCTTGAAACTGTGCTGTTATCTATGTCGCAAGGGCAGGTTCCCATAATAGGTGTAGGCTGGGAAGGAACATAGAATTCTGCAATGAGTAAAGGAATTCTCAATTTATCTCTGGAGTCTAACCTGAGGGAAGCCCCCTTTGCACCACCTTCAGATTGTAGGATAGATAGTGAATGAAAGGGAGAAAAGCTGGCCTTAACTTGTAGGCTGCAGACCCGCATCCCTATTCACCTGTTACTGACCTGCCACTTGGTGGTTCTAGGCAGATTACATACAAGCCATGTAGATTGCCTAGAATACGTGCTCCCTGGGACTTGGCTCCCTAGCCGAGCTTTCAGGGAAACATGAAATCTGTGACAAAAGGCTGTGTCTGAGAATCATTCCTAAATTCATAGATCACTGAAGCTTATCCAAGGAAAGAATTGCTAAATGTAGATTGCAACCTGATCTTGCCAAAAGATCTTCCGTGTCTCCCATGCCCCTCTTGTCAGTCTCCCCATGGTAATGCTGCCAGAGGAGTCTTGATCTCATGACACCTCTGTGTGAAAAGCCTAAATTCTTAGCATGGAATCCATGACATGCCCTTTGTCTTCTCTCCTACCTCATCTCTCACTGTCTCCCACACTGAGTGCTCCCACCAGCTCCCCTGAACTGCTGACTTTTTCTTGTCCCTTTGATTGCCTGACTCGCCCTGACATTCCTAAGCCTCAGGAAGCCTCTGTCTGCCTTTCTTCCTTCTTGTGCTTAGTCAGTTCACACTTCTTTTTTAAGAACCCACTAAAATGGCCCCTCCTTTGGAAGGCCCTTCCTTTGGAAGCCTCTGCAGTCTTCAGGGAGGTTATTAAATACATACGTAAATTCTAATCCAGAGAGTTGCTTAATAGTGATTGCGTATAAGAAACTTCTGGGAGGCCTTGAAACTGTGCTGTTATCTATGTCGCAAGAGTAGATTCCCATAGTCTAGTGCCACTCAGACTGCCTGAGCTCAAATTCTAGTTTGTCATTCATTAGCTGTGTGAACCTGGATGAGCTACTTGGTTGTACCCCAGTATGCTCATATGCAAAAAGGGTTTAACAATTGTACTTCTCTCAGGAGGTTCAGGAAAATACTATATTATACTAATTATTATGCTCTATACTATATTATACTAATACACAGTATTACTAGTAAGTTTTTACTTTTTTGATTTTTGTTTTTCATTTTAGAACATAAAATTCTTAGGTCAGGAGCTGTGTTCCCTCTTCCATCCACTGTAATTTCTCATCTTCCATCTTCTTCATCTCCTTCTTTCTTTTCCTCTGCTCTCAAACATTTATTGGAAGACTAAGCTGTGCCAGCTGCTATGCAAGGCAGTAAACAAGCAAAACAAAACAAAAACAAGGAGGGAAGATGCCTTCACTGAGAAACGAACTTGCGGAGCTAATTATTAATATAATTCCTGACAGGGCAGTTACTTTAGGGACAAAGAGATGAATGGCAGTGCGGCTGTGGAGGAAGAAGTGGCATTCCTGACAGAGCTCATGTGAGGGGCATTATACAGATCAATATTTTATCTGAGTGGAAATGAGATAGACAAATGCGGGGAGCATTCAGGAAAGGACAGAGACAGCGGAGGTGCGTGAAGGGCACACAGTGGCCTGTCATTTGTCTTTGCCAAAGCTGCCCAGCGGTGTGGAGGACTGGGAGCTGTGGGTGGAGAGTATCCGGGCCAGGCCTGTTGGAAGCGCCTTCGATGCCACGCCAAAATCTTTGCATTATTTTGTTCTCAAACAGCCAAATAAAGGATTTTAAGTGACATAACCATTTTTTTTCCTGCTTCCATGTGTAGAACTGTGTGAGAGAGGAAGAGAGAGAGAGAGAAAGAGAAAGAGAGAAAGAGAGAGAAAGGGAGGAAGGAAGGGAGAAGAGAGGCATTAAGGAGTTGGGAACTGAGTAACATTTTCAGACCAGGAAAGATGAAGATGTGGACTAAGTTTTTTTTTTTTTTTTTTTTTAATTTATTTATTATTATTATACTTTAAGTTGTAGGGTACATGTGCATAACGTGCAGGTTTGTTACATATTTATACTTGTGCTTTGTTGGTGTGCTGCACCCATCAACTCGTCATTTACATCAGGTATAACTCCCAATGCAATCCCTCCCCCCTCCCCCCTCCCCCCTCCCCCCTCCCCCCTCCCCCCTCCCCATGATAGGCCCCGGTGTGTGATGTTCCCCTTCCTGAGTCCGAGTGATCTCATTGTTCAGTTCCCACCTATGAGTGAGAACATGCGGTGTTTGGTTTTCTGTTCTTGTGATAGTTTGCTAAGAATGATGGTTTCCAGCTGCATCCATGTCCCTACAAAGGACACAAACTCATCCTTTTTGATGGCTGCATAGTATTCCATGGTGTATATGTGCCACATTTTCTTAATCCAATCTGTCACTGATGGACATTTGGGTTGATTCCAAGTCTTTGCTATTGTGAATAGTGCCGCAATAAACATACGTGTGCATGTGTCTTTATAGCAGCATAATTTATAATCCTTTGGGTATATACCCAGTAATGGGATGGCTGGGTCATATGGTACATCTAGTTCTAGATCCTTGAGGAATCGCCATACTGTTTTCCAGGACTAAGTTTTAAGTGTGAGAATATTTGCTGAACACACAAGGGAGGTGTTTAACAGAGTAATGTAGTACTGGACTCAGTAGCCTCATTCCTGCTTTCTCTCTCTCTCTCTCTCTCTCTCTCTCTCTCCCCCCAGATTAATGCCACAAGTGTCTTCTCGCTCACTCCAAAAGTGATGATGCAATTTCTTACTGTCACTTAGAGTTCACTGTCTTCATTATAATTGTGTTTTTATCTCTTTGGCTCCAACCCTTTATGCAAGGGCTTCAAAGAATGGTTTGTTCTGCTTTCTGGTTTTATGTCTTTTTATTACACCATAGTGCAGTCTTAAAAACCCTTAGTCTTTAACATTTCCAAAACAATCTGCAAATATTAGCTAACCAATTCGCATCTTGACCCTGGGAGGCTGGGTCAGTGTGATTATTTCGGCTTTACAGATGAGCGAGCTGGATGGGGAAGGTTAAGGGATTTGCTTGAGTTTGCAAAATAAAGCAGAGAGCAAGTGCATCATTCACAAGAGGATCATTCCTGACTGATCATATTTCTGTTCTTGAGAAGCAGCTGGTGGAAAACGGGAGGATGGTATGGGTCAGGGGAAGTCAGAGGATAATTTATGGTCTTGGGCAAGACACATCATGAGCATGAGCTGGTTTTCTCACTGGATATAGTTATCTATTTATGTGTCTCCTGCCCGTTGAGTGATTCCTGAGGAAAGGAAGAGACAAAAACTCAATGTTATAGTAAGCACAATACCTGACATATAGTGTATGTTTAGTAACAATATATGTGTCTAGAATTTAGAAGGTGATGGAAACACAGACTGCTTTTCCTCCCCAAGCGTTTCTACCTGACTAGAGTATGATGAAGCGTATTAGTTGTATTTACATTTATGTTTTATTTGTGGCTGTGGAGTCAGCCTAATTTCAAATGGTGTTTTCATCGCTTACATGCCTTTCAAATTTGAAAACACTGTGTAATCTTACTAAGCACTATTTTCTTAATCTGTAAAACAAAATAAAGCAAAAAGAATAATAACAGTATCGATTCACAGAGTTTGTGTTGTGTCAGTGGGACCGAAACGATCTGTTCTCATTACTTCAGTTCCCGCTGATACAACAACTCTCTGAAACCGTCAATCCGTCCCTGTCTTGAATCTATGTATACACAAAAGCATTACTTTTCATTCTTATTTTGTATTCATTTATTATTTATTTTATTTTATGTATTTATTTATTTATTTTGAGACTGGAGTCTGGCTCTGTCGCCCAGGCTGGAGTGCGGTGGCGCGATCTCGGCTCACTGCAAGCTCCCCCTCCCGGGTTCAGGCCATTCTCCTGCCTCAGCCTCCCGAGTAGCTGGGACTACAGGCGCTGCCATCACACCTGGCTAATTCATTGTATTTTTAGTAGAGACGGGGTTTCACCGTGTTAGCCAGGATGGTCTCCATCTCCTGATCTGGTGATCCGCCCACCTCGGCCTCCCAAAGTGCTGGGATTACAGGCATGAGCCATCACGCCCGGCCAACAAAATACAGTTTTGAGGAAAATGGATCAATAACATATTTCCCAGAAGAAGATTACAGATACAGCATGCAAATTTCTTCTTGAATTTCTTGTTGAAGCAAGAACAGAACAGCAGAAGCCATATGAACATGGAACATTCTCCGGGTGACCTCATCCTAAAATAAGAAGGAAGAGGAAAAGGAAGTTGAACACGCAGCAAGAAAACACTGAAATCATTTCTAAAAGTACCCTGTACGTAGGTGTGTTCTTTTGAAATTAGAAGTTTTCTACATCCTTGAGTGCCACAAGAAGATTTTGTACTGGATGGGAGGAGGTTAATCTTTTAGACTGTGCCATCCATTTTTGGGTTTGGAGTATCAGAAAAATGCTCATAAAGCTCTTACGAGTTGCTTTTATTTGGGGGCATGTTGATACCGGGGGGAGCCTTGTTATCGGTCTATTTCCTTGACCATGATGGTACTGTCTAAATATGCAAACTTTCCATGGGCAATAGGCTATAAAATAAAATAAAAAATTATTACTAAAAGCATATTATTCTTGTCCCATCTACTTACAGTTTAAAAGCTCTGTCTTTAATCTTTTTTTTTCTCTCTGCTTTCATTATTAACTTGTACATACCTCCATTGCAGTAGACACATTTGAATTACATTTTCTGCTTGATAAATTTCCAGTTCCCTATCTTTTCTTAAAGGTAACCCTGGAACTTAGAAGAAGGCCTGAGTAATTGAAGAATCTCAAATATTTATTAAATTGGTTGAAAATTAAAAATGAAGTTATTCTTTAAACATCTAAAAATATATTATTTGCTTATTATCATTGCAACAACATGCACCCTAATTAGACTGTAAAATGCCTGAAGTCAATACTATTTTCAGAGGAATTGCCTCCAAAACCACAGCAAGTGATTTTGATTTAGATTTAGATTTTGCTTTTGAGTGAAAGAGAGGCCATGCTCTTTTTAGCTGAATTAGATTGACATGGCGCGCTTTTGGTTTTATATGCTTCTAATTGGCTGTGGTTGAATTCTGTTTGGGAAATGGTTGATGGGGTTTGCATCATGAGCTAGTGTTAGGGTCTATGGATATAAAAATGTATAATATATGGCCTCAGATATTGAGAACTTACAGGTTAGTTATGGCAAATGGCTTTTCACCAATCATCTCATAATGGAAGTATAAGTGCCTTAAAGGAATATTGACATTAAAGTGATTAATTAAATGGAGCTCATATAGCTAACTGACGGTAATGAAAACCAGTACACAAACAAACAAACCATTAAAAAAAATTAAGTTATGCCTTAGCAACCAGAAAAGGAGTAAGAGATATTTCAAATGGAGAAAACAGCATGATCAAAGGTAAGGGCATATTGGTCTGAAACTCAAAATTATTTATCAAGGAAAGGTTCACTTTTGAACATAACAGAAAATCCAGAGTTTAAACATTACTTACATAGATTAAAATAAATATCTTGTTCTTTCCAAGTCTCCTTTCTGTTATTCCCTGTATGCTGCCCTTTGACCTTGGGCTCTCCCTCTCATAATTACTGGATGTCACAGTAGTTCTCAGTCTCATATTACAGAAACATCAACATTCTTAGGTCATAAACATTATAGCATTGAGTCCTCTTTTGGAGACAAGGAACCCTGCCTGGAAGCCCCTTATTCTATTGGCTAGAATTGTGTTATAAGTCAATTTTTCAATCAAACACTGGAATTGAAAATGGAACTTTTATTATTGATTCAAAGTAATTAAGATTTGCTAGCAGGGCTGGGTCTATCTTCTCTAAAGAACCTGCTACCTGAACAAAAAGGTTCTTTCAGCATGGAAGAAGTAGATGTAAGGGTGAAGTGGGATTAGCTTTTTGGGAGCATCCAAAAATGATTAAGTAAAGAGTACAAACGAAATGCAATAATAGGGATATTAAGGAACTCTGAGCAATTTGACATGGACAGACAATAGGATCATTTGTCCAAGCCAAACATAAGGAGTTTGCATTCTGGGTGAGATAATTTGGGTACTCAAATTATTTTATCTTTTACTGGTAAGAAAAATGTGAAGCAGGCAAAATTCAAAGTTTAATTACTTAATTACAATGTTCTTAGATGCTTGAGATCCATGAGCCTATGTATTTTCCTTACACATATTAGGAGACAGGTATTATATCCACTTTTCACATATGAAAATATTGAGACTTGTGAGAATCAATATACTCAAAGCTTCATCAGCTAAAAAATAGTATAATTGAAATTTAAACTTAGGTTGGTCTGGCTCCAAAGCCTGTGTGGGTTCTAGTTCTGTGGAGGATGAGTTATCTGTGCATACCCCATCAGAATTTTACAAAACCGATAAGGAAGATATTGTGATGGAGTAAGTTACTGTATTTTTCATATACCTCTTCCTGTCTCTGGTTATGACATGAAACAGAGTTACAATAGCACTCAAAGGGATTTTCTCTGAGGCAAGGAGGTGTGGACTTCGGTGACAGAATGCTCTCCCTACCTTCTGGGTCCCTTCTTTGCTGTCCACCATGATAGTAAAATTTAAGTTTGTCTCTGTCTTCTATTTTGAAGATGGCAGGGGTTAATAGCCTAGGGAGAATTAAGAGGGACACATTCTTCAGTCATGGCTACTCAAGGAGCTTGTAGATCTGGCGACTGGGGCTCCTTCTCTGGGACCCCATACATTAGAGAACGTTGCTCCATTCCTCCTCTGCTGTGCCCCATCCCTTCTTGCCCCATCCCCTGAGGACAAGGTGTTCATGGGACAATTGGACCTACTGAAGCACCTATCCAGAACTCATTTCTTCCTTTCTAAACTACAGTTTGGAGACTCAGGTCTCTGAAATGTGTAAACAGCCGCATGCCCACTTGCAGGTACACATGGATCAGTATGCAAGAGTCTTTTCTTACAGACTAACCTGTATGTGTACATACCCTTCAGCATGATGGGTATCAAAAAAGGCATGTGCTTTCAGAAACTGGAGTGCTGTGGAACTCGGCTTGGATGTGAGGAAGAGCTTGTCCACAGATATGTCCACCAGATCATCTTAAGATGACATGATGCCAGGGGTCAAAGAGAAGGCAGGGGACCTCTATTTGTACTCTGTCCCGTCCCGCGGGATCATCAACGTAGACCCTAGAAGAGGGAGTGGGAACTCGGGGGCACAAGAGACACGAGAAATGGAGACAAGACAGAAGCCTGATCAAGTCTCGTTTATTGGTGGCAGCGTAATGCCTTACATAGACCAGCAGGGGCGGAGGTTGGGCCAGGGCGATGACGGTGGCCCTGCGGTGGGCGTGGCCAGGTAGGTTTTGGTTTCTTCGGTCGGACGTCATGTTGCGCCTGCGCCGTCGGTTGGTAATTTTCCCGGGCGCGGAATGGTGCCTGCGCTGTAAGTTGATCATTTTCCCGGGCGCAGGAAGATGGGTGGTGAAGAACCCGGAAGAGCGCCATTTTGTACTGGCCTATGAGATATCAGTACAGGGAAGAAAGTAAATCTAGGGAGGAGGCACAGAGTAGAAACTTATAGAGCTCAGGCATCAGTTGTCAATTATTATTGCTATGGCCGGGCCAGGCGGGGCTCCGGACAGTACTCTTGCCTCATGCCCTCTGAATATTATTAGTGGACCTAAGGCTCTCTCTAACTTACAAAGAAGAAGGAGTAAACAGAAGCTATACAAAGTTATATGGAATAAGGGCCAGTACATTAGTAATGATAGCAGCTAACACCTATGTATCACATGCTGTGGGCTGTGCTCATTACATGTATTGGCACATGTATTGGCACATTTAATCTTTATCACAACTCAGTCAATAGACTGTGATGTGAATTTAACCTCTTATGTTGTGAAAAACACGGCATGATTTGACAGCCCCAGAAATTTATAATTTAGGGCACCATTATATTCTCCATTTTAGAGATAATGGCCTTGAAACACAGAGATAAAGCAATTCACCCATAGACACCTCGTCAGATTTATTCCCAAGCCATCTGCCTCTAAGTCTAAGACTGTGTTTTAACCATTGCGCCGTTCTTCCAGGTGGAAAGAAATTGAAAACATTGTGTCAGGAATAAGTGTGTACTTCATTGTCTTCTTGTGTCATATTTTTAGGGCCTTTGACTTTAAGTGGCAAGTTCTAGAACCTGAGAGGCAAAGAAACTCAAAACCGGCCTTGCTTCTGCCTAGCTCTGATCCATTTCCTACCCACAACCAGAGGAGCTCTTGTAAATAAATCTGTACCACCTCTTGCTTAAGAACCCACAGTGGTTCCCTATTGCTCATCAATGGATGGAATGCCAACTGTTTAAACTGACTTGCAAAAAGTTTTAATATTTGGTAATCTGTTTAACTTCTAAAACGCCAGTCTTTTCCTTGTCAACTTCCATTTCCATATTCTGCTGTTTTCACTTCCTGACACTCATCATCTCTCCTTTGGGCATCTGCTCACAGGGTTGTCACTGCCTGGATCTGCTCACATGCCCCTACTCTTTTCTTCCACCCCCTTCTCCTAGTTAATCCCACTTCTTCCTTTTTTCTTTTTTCTTTTAATTCATGTCCCTTTTTTAAAGAAACTTACATTGACCAATCTTGCCTTGTACTGTATGTTCATTAGCACCCTTGCAATGTTCCGTTTTGTAGCCCTCAGCAAACTTGGCTGACATTGCTTGTTTATTGTCTGTGTCATATACTATACATAGCTTCATAGGAGGGACTATACATACATAAACTATACATAGCTTCATAGGAGGGACTATACATACATAAACTATACATAGCTTCATAGGAGGGACTATACATACATAAACAATACATAGCTTCATAGGAGGGACTTCGTATTATTTTTCACTGAGTCCTCCACAGCCTAGTACACAGTCTGTAAGCAAGAGTTGAACAAAAAACTGAAAACTGTCATTATTTAAGGCTTAAGTTAACAAAATTTCAACAGCTTCTTCCAAATCATGAACTCGAATTTTAGTAATAATTAGCATTATGTTTTCTTTCTTATTCTATCTCCTTTGGCAATTTGCAATGGTAGCAGTTATGGTGAATGTACACAGAGGAAAAAATAGTAGGAAAATAAATGGGGTGCTCCTGGACACTTAGGTGATGAAAAATACACAATTTTTAAAAATCAGGGTTAGATTTAACACATTCTGACTTGTTCAGATATTTTTTTGAAACCATACGCCTACCACCATATTTTTCTGCCATTTTCTTTTCTATTTCAATTTTAGCAGACACATACAGGTCACCTCCAATTTTAGGTATGGTACAAGAAATTTAACATTTTTTTCAGAAGCAAGAAAATTTATTATTTGCATTTTCACTGACTTTTAGCATAAAACTACATACCCATGAGACATCACCAACAAAAAAAAAAAAAAAAGAAAAGCAAAACCATATAGTCTGAGTTTGAATATGACTAGATTAAAATTAAAACTATATGTTTTAGGAGAACACCACAAAATGACCTAAATTCATCCTCAGTTTATAAAAAGTATGGAGCAGTATTACAGGGAATAATGAAGAAGGTAGATAAAAACAGTGCCAAAAAACTTACAAGTGTTTCCAAATATTTACACTTGCTTAGAGATTCTAGAAGAAATTACTGATTTAAGCATTAGGTAATGAATGAGCACTTTTAATAACAATGCAATACTGACACAAAGAGAAACAATCGGAAGACAGCTGCTTCTGTTCTGAAAAGCATGTGGAGTGTACACATTTGGCTTCAAAGGATAAAATGAAATTCTTGCTGGAAAAAAAAAAGAAAAGAAAAGAAGCAACAAGAGACACAGAGTGTTGGGTAGAAGACAAAGATGAAGATTGATGATCACTTTTATAACGGTGATGCCACAAAATATTGGGACCCTGGGAGCCATCCTCAACCCAAACCTATAAGGTTCGGCTATCCATCTCTCATTTTCCTATAAAATGTGCACATAATGTTTTAAAGCTCTAAAAATTACTCTGAGGCATAGAATAAATAAGCTGTACTGCTGTTATCTCTACATTTCCTAAGTGCCTTGTGTTATGAGAAGTAATAAAAGCTTACAGAGACATGGGAGGAATAGGAAACAGCAATAGAACAAGGCATAAATCTCCCAACCCTTGTCAGGAGGAGTAAGCCTGTTTGGCCATCTGTAAAATGGGCTTGTGTAGCTGAATGAATTTGTATGGTCCTGTTAAGATCAATCTATTCATTATGTAATAAATAATAATTTAATGAGCCCTCCTGTGAAACACAAATTATTTAAGGCTCTAATACACAATCCAGATGTTAGTGTCAAGGAGAAGATAACAATCAATTAATCATAAATAAATAAACACATGATTTAAGAAAAAAAGTAGTCTATATAATACAAACATAATAGAGTTATGTATTAAAAAGTAATTGGTTGAATAAGGAGATGGTGGATTTTAAAGAGAAATCTCAATTGAGTATCATTTGAGCAAAATGTGAAGAATCACAAAGATATGACTATATTCAATTGTTGGGGAATACTGTTGTAAAAAGGAGGGGCATTATGCAAAACAGAATATAAAATAAGAAAGAACCTGGTGTAGGCCGGATGCGGTAACTCACTCCTGTAATCCCAGCACTTTGGGAGGCCGAAGCAGGTGGATCACCTGAGGTCGGGAGTTCGCCACCAGCCTGATCAACATGGAGAAACCCCATCTCTACTAAAAATATAAAATTAGCCAGGCGTGGTGGCAGGTGCCCGTAGTCTCGGCTACTTGGGAGGCTGAGGAAGGAGAATCACTTGAAACCGGGAGGTGGAGGTAGCAGTGAGCCGAGATAGCGCCATTGCACTCCAGCCTAGGCAACAAGAGTGAAACTCCATCTAAAAAAAAAAAAAACAGGGAAGAAAGAAGAAAGAAAGAAAGAAAGAAAGAAAGAAAGAAAGAAAGAAAGAAAGAAAGAAAGAAAGAAAGAAAGAAAGAAAGAAAGAAAGAAAGAAAGAAAGAGAGAAAGAACGAACCTGGTGTATTCAAGAAAGCAAAAAGAGGCCAGTGGTGTGTACTGAATGAGGAAGAAAATGATAGGAAGCATGTTTAGCAAGATGCAAAGGACCATGCTACACAGACCTTTTCAAGCCACGGTAAGCAACGTGGTTATTACACTTCCTGTCTGGAGATGTCACTGGAAGGCTTGCAATGGCAGGTAGCAATTTGACTTCGGTTATTAAAATGCCGCTTTGGCCACTGTGTGGGAAATGGATGCCCCAAGCTAGCAGGAATAAAAGCAGACAGGACAATGAGCAGACAATTTTGGTGGTCCAGATAAGAGACCCTGGTGAAAAGCAGCACACAGCGAACAGTGAAGATAAAGTCTTATCATACTTGAGAAGGATTCTTGACATAGAGAAGATCAAAATGGTTCATAAATTGCAGGTGGATTCGGTTAATGTTAGAAATCAAGGGTAACTATAACTTTGGGGGCCTGAGATGTGAAATATTAGGAACAAGCCAGTTTAAGGTAAAGAACAAGAATATTTCTGGTTGGCCATGTTTGGTTTGAAACCTCCGTCCAACATCTGGACAAAGTGGGAGCTTGAAACATAGCTGCTGTGGAGTTATCGGCATATACAAAGTTTGTAGAGACATGCACCGGATAAGAACCCTACAAAGAGGGAATGGAGAAGGCTTCAGGGGCCATGACAGAGGCCTTCCAACCTATAGAAGTTGGGAAAAGAGAAAATAGCCTTCAAGGGAAAACAAGATCTAAATAAACATTCCCTAACTCTAGAACTGTTGGGAGGCAATCGTCTCTGATCTAAGTCTCAAATATTAAGAAGTGACTATTCATCTGGCTGCTATTGTGAATGAACAGCAAAGAGTATTGAACATATTAAAGTGAAAGAAGCATTTCTTTTTCTTCAATAAGCTCAATAACTGATGGGTGAGAAAAAAAGTTATTTTAAAACCAGAGTGCTAAGTTCAATGTGAGATGCAGATCTGACATAGGGACTGAGATTACCCAGGAGAAGAGAGATTAGCTATTTGGAGAAAGGAGACAGAGAGTGCCTCTTGGATAAGGTATATAAACTAGGCAAGAGGTGCTCAGAAATAAACCCTAGGATACATGTCCTAGGTGAGATTAGGTCATGTGCCACATAACAATGTTTCAATGATGGATGGGCTGCATATAAGACAGTGGTCGAGTAAGATTGTAATAAAGTTGAAACATTCTTGTCACCTAGTGACACTGTAACCTTCTTACCCATAGCACATTACTCATGTGTTGGTGGTGGTGCTGGTGTAAACAAACCTACTGCAATGCCAGTTATATAAAAGTATGTACTATCTGGTTAATATGATGCTATGTTATATTACTTGATAATGATAATAACCAACTATGTTACTGATTTATGTATTTACTATCCTATACTTTTTATTTTTAATTTAGATTATACTACTTCTACTTACTTTTTTTTTTTTATTAACTATCCTCAGGCAGGTCCTGCAGGAGGTATCCAGAAGAAGGCATTGCTATCGTAGGAGATGACAGCTCCTCATGTGCCACTGCCCATGAAGACCTTCCAGTGGGACAAGACACGAAGGTAGAAGACAATGAAATAAATGATCCTGAGCCTGTGTATTAGCATAATGTGAGTCTGTGTCTGAGTTTTTAATTAAAAAATTAAGTCAAAATTAGACAATTTAAAAATAGAAAAAAGCCTATAGAATAAAGAAAATACTTTTGTCTATGTGTACAGTGTGTTTGTGTTTTAAGCTGATATTACAGGAGTCAAAAAGTTTTAAAGTTTAGAAAGTAAAAAAGTTCTGGTAAGCTAAGGTTAATGTATTATTGAATTATTATTAGTAGTAGTATTAGTATTATTATTGAGAAGGAGTTTTCCTCTTGTTACCCAGGCTGGAGTGAAGTGACGTGATCTAGGCACACTGCAACCTCCACCTCCTGGGTTCAAGGGATTCTTCTGTCTCAGCCTCCTGAGTAGATGGGATTACAGGCACCCGCCACCATGCCTGGCTAATTTTTGTATTTTTAGTAGAGATGGGGTTTCATCATATTGATCAGGCTGGTCTCAAACTCCTGACCTGAGATTATCTGCCCGCCTCGGCCTCCCGAAGTGCTGGGATTACAGGCATGAGCCACGGCCTCCAGGCTATTGACTTTTTAAATAGAAATTTAGCATAGCCTAAGCGTATAGTGTTTACAAAGTCTATAGTAGTGTACAATAATTTGCTAGGGTTTCACATTCGCTCACCACTCATTCACTGACTCACCAAAGCAACTTCCAGTCCTATAAGCTCCATTCATGCTAAGTGCCCTAGCAGGTCTACCCTTTTTCTTTTCTTCTGTATTTTCACTGTACCTTGTTTATGCCCAGGTATGCTTAGATGTACAAATATCTATCACTGTCTGACAACTGCCTACAGTATTCAGTATCGTAACATACTGCACATGTTCATAGCCAAGAGCCCTAGGCTAGACCATATAGCCCAAGTGTGCTGTAGATTAAATTATCTAGATTTGTGTAAGCCACTCTGTAATGTTTGCACAATGGCAAAATTGCCTAACACATTTTCCAGAAGGTATCCCATTGTTGAGTGATGTATGTGGGTCAGGGTGTCTACTTGAGGATTCACATATTGAAGTATAACCTAAACTAGATGTCCTCTTGCCAATGATGTTATCTCCACCCCCGTCAGATGCTGAGACAAGCATCCTTCCTGTTATCCCTGTTTGTGCAAAGATGTGTGCCTGCCTGTGAGTGTGTGTGTGTTCAATAGTACGATTATTTTCCACTTAATTAAAAAGATCAAATATAAACATCTAGGCCATTCAAGCTGAAGCATCTCAGTTAAAATAACTCATCTCTCTGCTTTGGCTCACATTCTCTTTGCCCATCTCTCTGGATGGCCCAGTGGGTAAGGGCACAATGGTATTAGCTCCAGGCCTCTGTTATGGTGCCCTAATGCACTGCGCATCTGCCTAAGTCCCATGCTAAATCCTTCCAGAACCACCATTTCTTCATACCTGATAATTAACAGCTAAAGTATTTAATTCCATGCATCATAATTGGCTCTTGGGGCTGGGCACAGTGGCTCACACCTGTAACCCTGCACATGGAGAGGCTGAGATGGGAAGATTGCTTGAGCCCAGGAGTTTGACACCAGCCTGGAAAGCACTGGAAGATTTCATCTGTACAATTTTTTTTTTTTTTTTTTTTTTTGAGATGGAGTCTCGCTCTGTCGCCCAGGCTGGAGTGCAGTGGCTCGATCTCAGCTCACTGCAAGCTCTGCCTTCCAGGTTCACGCCATTCTCCTGCCTCAGCCTCCCGAGTAGCTGGGACTACAGGCGCCCGCCACCTCGCCCGGCTAATTTTTTGTATTTTTTAGTAGAGACGGGGTTTCACCGGGTTAGCCAGGATGGTCTCGATCTCCTGACCTCGTGACCCGCCCGTCTCGGCCTCTCAAAGTGCTGGGATTACAGACTTGAGCCACCGCGCCCCGTCTTTTTTTTTTTTTTTTTTTTTTAATTAGCCAGGTGTGATAACACATGCCTGTGGTCCTAGCTACTAGGGAGACATAGGCAGGAGAAAGACTTGGGTCTGACAGGTTGAGGCTGCAGTGAGCTGTGATTGCGCCATTGCACTCCAGCCTGAGTGACAGAGCAATACCCTATCTCAAAAATCAAAATCAAAATAATTATTTATTGGAAATTATTATATGAAGTATTGTATGATTGAGAGAACTATTCATGTTATGCAGAAGGAATATGAGGCAAGAAGCAAAAAAACATTGCTTTGTTTTCAAAATAAAAAGATGAGGTGATGATATAAGCGTACTGAGTTGCCATGGGAATCAAGAAAATTAAGTGAATACAAAGATGCAAAACTAGCGCACACCATGCACGAAGCATTCTTCCAGGCAGGCAACTCTTTTAGGTAGGAATTTCAGAGGACTGCAATTGATACTGAGAGAGGTCAAGTAAAGGACTCAGTCACACAGCCAGCAGTTGGGGAAGCCAGTCTCCCTGCGCCATGTCTGAAGGCTCAGACTGTGCTCATCTTGCTGTCCAACACTGCCTCCCGGTGGTCTCCCTTACCCTCCACGTCAAATCCGTCACACACCATACTGATTTTAGCTTCTGATTCTCTCTGGTTCACTCTACTTTTTTATTACTATTGCCCTAATTCAGCCCCTCAGCAGCAGCCAAACTGGCCTTCTCCAGAGTTCCTTCTTTATTTCACCTGCTACAAAAATATGTGCCTTTCACAATGTAGAACCTATAGTCCTGCCAGTTTGAATTTTTTTCAGTGACTTCCCACTCTTCATGAAGAATTTCAAAACACATTAGGCTAGTGACTAAGACAACACGCAGATTATCTTTAGCCTAGCTTTTCAGCATTACATGGTACAAAGAAGCTAATCTCAACTAATGCCCCTACACACACATATCATGAGTCATTGGTAAGTTTGAATGCATTCTGGGTACCTCACTTAAGTGGTGGAGTCTAAGTATTATTAATAATACATTATTTTATTTTTTTCGTGCAATGACTATTTTTGTGCTTTCTTTGTTGTAGGATGCTTTAGCTATTCTTTTTTTTTTTTTTTTTTTTCCGATGGAGCCTAGCCCTGTTGCCCAGGCTGGAGTGCAGTGGCGCCATCTCTGCTCACTGCAGTCTCCGCCCCTGGGTTCAAGGGATTCTCCTGCCTCAGCCTCCTGAGTAGCTGGGATTACAAGCACGCATCACCATGCCCAGATAAATTTTTTGTATCTTTAGCAGAGATGGGGTTTCACCATGCTGGCCAGGCTGGTCTCAAACTCCCGACCTCGTGATCCACCCGCCTCGGCCTCCCAGAGTGCTGGGATTACAGGCGTGAGCCACTGCGCCTTGCCTTTTTTTTTTTTTTTTTTTTTTTTTTTTACACAGAGTTTCACTCTTGTTGCCCTGGCTGGAGTGCAATGATGCAATCTCGGCTCACTGCAACCTCCACCTCCCGGGTTCAAGCGATTCTCCTGCTTCAGCCCCGCAAGTAGCAGGGATTACAGGCACCCGCCACCATGCCCGGTTAATTTTTTTTGTATATCTAGTAAAGATGGGGTTTCATCGTGATCGCCACGCTGGTTTCGAACTCCTGATCTCAGGTGATCCACCGTCCTCGGCCTCCCAAAGTGCTGGGATTACAGGTGTGAGCCACCGCACCCGGCCAGGCATTCTTGAATATATTTAAATCTACATGATTTAAAAATCTATATTTAAATCTATGTATTTGCATGTATCTGTAAAGTGTTTATTGAAACTGGATTTAAGAAATGAATATAAATGCCAAATTATAGCAGTGTTTATGGATAAAATGGAAAATTTTTATGATTTATTGAAATGAAGACAGGAACAATAACCTGAATAATAACTCTAGGATAAGCAAATAATGTAGGATCTGGCACATTGCTCTCATGTTCCTGATGGAATGTAGTGTGGTGTACTGCCCGGAGCGGGGTGGGGAGGTACTGAACCTAGAATATGTTGTAAAATAGTAACTAGGGGATCTCTTATTACATGCTGTGACTTCTTCAGGTCGAAACGGGAAGTTCTCATAACCTGGATATTTTGGAACCTCATGCACCATAGTATCTGTAAAATGACATATTACTCTGAAATTCAAACTGGCCTGGAATTAAATTCTATCAGGCTCTCTATGATCTCCTGAAAACTGAAAAGGGATTAATAGCAGAGGCAGGATTTCCTGTTTACCATTTTACAACATACAGTCTTTATTTATGTCTTTGAATAGGTTTTTGTTTTTCTCACTGACTAAAATGCTCTGTGGAAAGCTAAATAATGGCCACAGTGGTATTTAAGTTTAAATCTCCAGAAACTGTGAACACATTACCTTGCCTGGTAAGAGGGATTTGTAGATGTGATTGTAAGTTGAGGATTTTGACGGGATGCAGTGGCTCACGTCTGTAATCCCAGCACTTTGGGAGGCCAAGGCGGGTGGATCATGAGGTCAGAAGTTCAAGACAAGATGGACCAAAGTGGTAAAAGCCCGTCTTTACTAAAAACACAAAATTAACAGGGCGCGGTGGTGCATGCCTGTAATCCCAGCTACTCAGGAAGGCAGAGGCAGGAGAATCACTTGAACCTGGGATGCGGAGGTTGTGGTGAGCTGAGCTCGGGCGCCACTGCACTCCAGCCTGGGCAACATGAGCAAAACTCGGTCTCAAAAAACAAAACTAAACAAACAAAAAAAGAAATCTATTTTTGCATAATAAGTAAGTTAGAAATCTGGTAGCACTTTTGTATATTTGAGCCAAAAATGTTACTGTTGTGATAAATGTTTATTCTCTACAAACATTGGCAATAACAGGAAAATCAGAGAGTGGCTGAAATTTTGCCAGGCGTAGCACTCATCGTGTTCACTGTTGATGAACTGTAGAGAACAATTAGTTTGAACTCTTTTTCAATCAGATAAATCACATAATAAGGTTGAGCCAGGACATGTTGTTTGTCTAATTTGTTGAAAGCATTTGTAGCTGGATTTATGGACTCTTTGCTGTATTTGCTTCTCGAGAAAGCAGAGTGATGGTTTAGGTGGAACGTTCTGGGAGGCATGAACCGGTGTCAATCCAAATAAATATCTCCAATGCAAAGCAAATGAATGGAATGAGCCATGTAGCTGACTCAGAGTTCTTTAAGTAATTGGGACATTCTCAAGTTTCCTGAAGCAGTTTCCTAAGGTCATTCCAAGCCTCCAATTTAGTCATCATCTCACTTTATTTTCAAAGTGTCAGTTTGGATGACACCTTCATTAAAACCATTATGGATTTAATAATGATGATAATTCCAGAAACTGACAGCTTAGTGGCATTAGGGAAAGATGGGCTTTTGCTAATTTATACATTTTGGTGTGCTGTCAAGATGGAAGGCTGCCCAATTCACTCTGCCCCAGCTCATTCCTGGCATCTTTTTCTTTAACATGATCAATGTCATAACCAGCCCCCGGTCAACTCAAGTATTAACAGAAACACCTTAGGCTACCGTGATCTTAGTTTCCTCACTGTCCTCACATCTACCAGTTTTCACTTTCCATAATTTCTAACTTAAAGATACCTTTCAATCCTTCTCCACTTCTGCTGCCACTAACTTCAGAAGAAGACATCAAGCCCTTCTAAAGAGGCATAGGCTGCCTGGCTTCCTGATGTTTCCAAAGTCACCTGTCAAAGTCACACTACTCACAAAAATAAGCAAAAAACAGTGAGACCACATTAAGGACACCCACAAATAATAAAAGCGTAAGAGTGTACAAAAAGGTTTGGGACTTGTTTCAGAATTGACATATAACAATGGGACAAAATCAGAAGTTCAGAAACAATTCAAAGAGAGAGTTTGTATTTCTTTATTGAATTTGAAGACTTTTTTTTCTGAAAGAGAAGAGGTAACATTTCAAATCTCAGAAATGGGATGGATTTATTAACAAATAATCCTAAGAAGACTGTTAAATTATTTGAAAAAAGAAAAAAAAAAAACTCTGATACTTCGTTCAAGTATCTACCAATGTAATTTCAAATTTAAAATATTACTAATAAAATTTTAAAAGCACTATGAAGAAAATAAGTAACTTTAACCAAAGGATGGAGAATGCCTCTCTAAGAATAATACTATAGGGAAAAATCATAAAGAAAAGTATACCTAGATTTGATGAAATAAAACTATAAAATTGTCATACATTATAAAATATAAAATATTTAAAACCAATAGCAAATTAGGAAAAATGTATTTCAAACACATAGGAAAGATATAGAGTTAATATATTTAAATGATATTAATAAATCAGAAAAGCAATTCCCTAATAAAATGAGCAGAGAAGAAACACTCACACATACAGACATACTACACACACACTTAAAATTTCATGGAACAGAAATGTATGATAAAAATATTAACAAGTCTTTAACTAGTAAAAGCAAATAGCTCAAATTTTTAAAAATAATGATTGTTTTTATTGCTTACCAAATTGGCGAGATTAAACATAAAATACCTAGTGCTGATTCAGATATACTGTTCCTCCCACTTAAATTGAAAATATTCTACATTGTAGATTTTTGAAGAAAAATCTAAATTTAAAAATCTATTTTGAAGTTTCTTCTAGAAATTGGCTACTACCTAGACCAACTCTGCATTGCTGTCTCAGAATATAAACAGCAAGATGAGCAGCTGAAGGTGTATAAATATTTTCATCCAAGTAACCTAGCACAGTGAGCCCTCTACAGTGAGCCTCCAGCTGTACCCAGTGCTGGGATGGCTCTAGAAAAAAAAAAAAATGCCCAACCCATCCAGAATGTAAAACTGGGGCTATGGAGGCCTTCACCTCCTGTCTCCTAGTCTCTCAGTTCAACAGGCTGCCCTTGCTTCTCCATGAGGTTGCCTTAATCATGCCACCATTAACTGTACAAGCAGAGCATGAGTGTGCTTTGATCACTAGTTGATCCCTAACACCAACCAGAATGTCTGGCTCTTTAGATGTGTTTAAAAAAAAAATGTGTAGTGATTTCATAGATAGTTTTGGCCATTCTTGAGCATATCTGTAAATAACTCAATTAGTTGAAAGATCAGGGCTCTTCAGAAGCATATTCACCGAAGCTGAAGTTCTCCTGAATGTGGTAAAGACACAATCATGACCACTATTCGAAGCCAATGCTTGAACCTGCTCAGACACTCTCTGTTGCTCACACCTGTGTGAGGACAAAAAGGGGTATTAAGAAAAGCATCCACAGATTGTTTATCTTTTTCCAGAGCTAGGGAGCTCAAGTTAGAAAACTCTGTGGCAGCACCACCACTGAACAGTGTAAAAGGGCAGCCCCGGCATTATCTCTGTTGTTTGTAGAATGAATCTGTTCCTGAGTTTCTAGGGTCTACAATTGGCATTGTCTCCATGATACTCAGAAGATATGCAGCTGCAGGTTGCAGTTGCTGTTAGAAGTCAACATTGCAGATAAAATAAAATACAAATACAAAATTGTATCCTAGGAAGGACATTAAGAAGACTTTATTGAAATTTTCCTCCCTCTTTTAGTTAATGTAAAAGAAACTAACAACCTTAGGTTGAATGTGTCTTGACTAAGGTCACAGAAAAAGCTCCTTCCTTCTGTCCCTCCTTCTTGTTTCTTTAACAAAAACTCCTTGTAGTAAAGAGAAGGATCATCGAAGTCCCAACCTCCTCAGAGCTGGTTGGTGGAGGCACTGAAGGAGGCCAAGGGGCTCAGACACTGACATAGATTTTTGATGTGTGAACAGGAACCAAATATTTTCTTCACACTTATGGCAGCTTATTATCTAGATATGGGTAGGACACTGTCTACATTCTAATTTTGGGTAATTGAGAGAGCGCACACTAGACCATTTTAGAGGAATCTCCTAAGTATTTCTAACTCTTATAATGTAAGCTCCAGTGGGAAAAATTATGGCAAAAAGAGGAGAGAGAGAGAGATCACAACTCACCTTCAAGTTATTTAACCAGGAATCCAACATGTTCAGGAATGTTTGTAATAATATATGGAGCACAACCACCAGGGGCAAATTTTGATCACAGACAGAAAATCCACCTGAGAAAGAACTCATCCTGAGTTGGTTATTAAAAATGGAAATTATGTAACTCAAACTTCTGGCAGTTTATCACTGTGGACTCAAATTATGGATCCTTGGGAAAGTGGCTCACATCAGACACGAAAATACTAACTGCCCTTTCTCTAAAACTTCCAGGCACATAAGAAACATCAACCTCTAATTGCAGCACTAGGTTCCGGGATTTCATAATGATGGTAGAAGATGACAGTGGTTTGGACAGTTCTGGGACACACCTCTGAAGCACATGTCAGGCACTCTGCAGGAATTCTGAGATGTGTTGGTAATAACTGAGAATTGGCAGAAGAATCTTCTTTACCAGCACTCAAAAGGAAAGAATACTACATTAATTCATCTGATACTAGGATGCTGATTGGGACCTGGTTCCAAGTATGTTGTATAAACATGTGTCGACATGTCTTATTCTCATGTCAGTCCTTCCAATTTAACCTCCTGATTCCAAGTTAATGGAGATATCAGAACAAGACTAGTTTCTTTCCTTTCTTTCTTTTTCACATGGGTACCTGGAATGGTAACTGCATAGTCTTTCATCCAAACCATGATAGTTTTCAGAATGAAAAGGTAATCTGTGTAAAATTAAGCTAGAACAGTGAACTAGAACAGCTCAATCAAAGGGATATATGTAGTCATTCTGGAATTTGGCACTAGCAAGTTCTTAGAATTTCAAAGCAGACTCTGGCTGGTAGTCAGGCAGATACACCATGTTCGTTTGTGTACTGAACCTAAGGCATATTCTTTAGCACAGTTTTGCAGAGAAGTCTACTCAGGGATATCAAATACTAACGTCAAAGTTCCTGTCACTAATAGTGTTGAATATTTTTATATTGCCCATTGTCACAGAAGGAGAGGTGGTTGGGAAAGCAGAAATGAAGAATACATGTATTTTCTGGACTGATATCATCTAATAGAATCCCAATCTCAACTATTCTAGTGTCTGTTGTTATGGTTAATTTTATGTGTTAATTGAGCCATAGATGCCCAGATATGTGGCTAAACATTGCTTCTGGATGTGTCTGTGAGGGTGTTGCTGAAAAAGATAAACATGTGAATTAGTGGTCCGACCCTCCCACCCAATTTGTTGAAAGCCTGAATAGAACAAAAATGTGGAAGAAAGTGAATTAACTCTGCCTGGACCGTTTGGACTGGAATATCAAACTTCTCTTGCCCTCAATACTCCCGATTCTCAGGTTTTCATGCTTGGACTGGAATCTACACCATTGGCTCTTGGCCTCTTAGGCCTTTGAACCCCCACTGCTAGCTTTCCTGCCTCTCCTCCTTGCAGAAGGTAGATCTTGAGTCTTTTTAACCTACATAATTCAACGAACAGACACTCTATAATAATCTCTTCCTAAATATCTGTCTCCATCTTTCTGTCTTTTTCTGTATATCTACATATCCTATTGGTTCTGTTTCTATGGGGCATCCTGACTACTACACTAATACACTTTTTTTTTTGTTTCAGGGTCCAAAGATACCTGTGCAATCCTATTAAGCAATGCTACAGCTCTTTTGCTTGCATTTTCTCATTTAATGAACAAAACCATTCAACAAAATGTGTTTTCTTTTTGTTTTGGAATACTTCATATATTTTCTAGATGATATGTCTAATCCACATGTTTTCATTGACAATTGATAGTTATCAATCAGCAAAGAACCCAAGCATGAAGATGGCTATGAAAATCTGGTCCAGGAGCTGGTTTTTTGAAAAGATCAACAAAATTGGTAGACCGCTAGCAAGACTAATAAAGAAGAAAAGACAGAAAAATCAAATAGACGCAATAAAACATGATAAAGGGGATATCACCACCGACCCCACAGAAATACAAACTACCATCAGAGAATATTATAAACACCTCTACACAAATAAACTAGAAAACCTAGAAGAAATGGATAATTTCCTGGACACTTACACTCTCCCAAGACTAAACCAGGAAGAAGTTGAATCCCTGAATAGACCAATATCAGGGTCTGAAATTGAGGCAATAATTAATAGCCTACCAACCAAAAAAAGTCCAGGACCAGATGGAGTCACAGCCGAATTCTACCAGAGGTACAAGAAGGAGTTGGTACTGTTCCTTCTGAAACTATTCCAATCAATAGAAAAAGAGGGAATCTTCCCTAACTCATTTTATGAGGCCAAAATCATCCTGATGCCAAAGCCTGACAGAGATACAACAAAAAAAGAGAATTTTAGACCAATATCCCTGATGAACATTGATGCAAAAATCCTCAATAAAATACTGGCAAACCGAATCCAGCAGCACATCAAAAAGCTTATCCACCATGATCAAGTGGGCTTCATCCCTGGGATGCAAGGCTGGTTCAACATACGCAAATAAATAAATGTAATCCAGCATATAAACAGAACCAAAGACAAAAACCACATGATTATCTCAATAGATGCAGAAAAGGCCTTTGACAAAATTCAACAGCCCTTCATGCTAAAAACTCTCCATGAATTCAGTATTGATGGAACGTATCTCAAAATAATAAGAGCTATTTATGACAAACCCACAGCCAATATCATACTGAATGGGCAAAAACTGGAAGCATTTCCTTTGAAAACTGCCACAAGACAGAGATGCCCTCTCTCACCACTCCTATTCAACGTAGTGTTGGAAGTTCTGGCTAGGACAATCAGGCAAGAGAAAGAAATCAAGGGTATTCAGTTAGGAAAAGAAGAAGTCAAATTGTCCCTGTTTGCAGATGACATGATTGTCTATCTAGAAAACCCCATTGTCTCAGCCCCAAATCTCCTCAAGCTGATAAACAACTTCAGCAACGTCTCAGGATACAAAATCAATGTGCAAAAATCACAAGCATTCTTATACACCAGTAACAGACAAACAGAGAGCCAAATCATGAATGAACTCCCATTCACAATAACTTCAAAGAGAATAAAATACCTGGGAATACAACTTACCAGGGATGTAAAGGACCTCTTCAAGGAGAACTACAAACCACTGCTCAGTGAAATAAAAGAGGACACAAACAAATGGAAGAACATACCATGTTCATGGATAGGAAGAATCAGTATCATGAAAATGGCCATAATGCCCAAGGTAATTTATAGATTCAATGCCCCATTAAGCTACCAATGACTTTCTTCACAGAATTGGAAAAAACTGCTTTAAAGTTCATATGGAACCAAAAAAGACCCCGCATTATCAAGACAATCCTAAGCCAAAAGAACAAAACTGGAGGTATCACACTACCTGACTTCAAACTATACTACAAGTCTACAGTAACCAAAACAGCATGGTCCTGGTACCAAAACAGAGATATAGACCAATGGAACAGAACAGAGCCCTCAGAAATAATACCACACATCTACAGCCATCTGTTCTTTGACAAACCTGACAAAAACAAGAAATGGAGAAAGGAGTCCCTATTTAACAAATGATGCTGGGAAAATTGGCTAGCCATAAATAGAAAGCTGAAACTGGATCCTTTCCTTACTCCTTATATGAAAATTAATTCAAGATGGATTAGAGACTTAAATGTTAGACCTAAAACCACAAAAACCCTAGAAGAAAACCTAGGTGATACCATTCAGGACATAGGCATGGGCAGGGACTTCATGACCAAAATACTAACAGCAATGGCAACAAAAGCCAAAATTGACAAATGGGATCTAATTAAACTAAAGAGCTTCTGCACAGCAAAAGAAAATACTATCAGAGTGAACAGGCAACCTACAGAATGGGAGAAAACTTTTGCAATCTACTCATCTGACAAAGGGCTAATATCCAGAACCTATAAAGAACTCAATCAAATTTACAAGAAAAAAACAAACAACCCCATCAAAAAGTGGGCAAAGGATATGAACAGACACTTCTCAAAAGAAGACATTCATACAGCCAGCAGACACATGAAAAAATGCTCATCATCACTGGCCATCAGACAAATGCAAATCAAAACCACAATGAGATACCATCTCACACCAGTTAGAATGGCAATCATTAAAAAATCAGGAAACAACAGGTGCTGGAGAGGATGTGGAGAAATAGGAACACTTTTACACTGTTGGTGGCACTGTAAACTAGTTCAACCATTGTGGAAAACAGTGTGGCGATTCCTCAAGGATCTAGATCTAGAAATACCATTTGATCCAGCCATCACATTACTGGGGATATACCCAAAGGATTATAAGTCATGCTGCTATAAAGGCACATGCACACGTATGTTTATTGCGGTACTATTCACAATAGCAAGGACTTGGAATCAACCTAAATGTCCATCAGTGACAGACTGGATTAAGAAAATGTGGCACATATACACCATGGAATACTATGCAGCCATAAAAAAGGATGAGTTTGTGTCCTTTGTAGGGACATGGATGCAGCTGGAAACCATCATTCTCAGCAAACTATTGCAAGAACAGAAAACCAAATACCACATGTTCTCACTCATAGGTGGAAATTGAACAATGAGATCACTTGGACACAGGAAGGGGATCATCACATACCAGATCCTATTGTGGGGAGGGGTGGGGAGGGATAGCATTAGGAGATATACCTAATGTAAATGACAAGTTAATGGGTGCAGCACACCAATAAGGCACATGTATACATATGTAACAAACCTGCACGTTGTGCACATGTACCCTAGAACTTAAAGTATAATGAAATAAAAACAAAAAGAAAGAAAATCTGGTTCTGTCAGTGCTAGTGGATCCAGTGGCATATGCTCATCAAGGAGAGTACAGGGAATAAGCTCTAAGATGGCATGATTTTTCCTGTCTGTCCTAAAAATATTAATCCTAACTTTTCATTATTTTGGTTGAGTGGTTAATGTATTTTAAAGGTGAGAGTTTAAGTGGGAGATAATTTTATAATGCATCATTGTTAGAAAGTGTTTCTTTGGAAATGCTTGTCTCATGTCAAAGGTAATTATCGTTTTTGAGACTTGATGCAGTTTGGCCCATGTTCCATGATGTACACTGGCTTCAGTAGAATGAAGAGAATACCAATTTTTTCAGTAAAATAAACATACCTAGTTAGGAATTAGGTGGAATTTGAAAGTGAAATGCATGAAAACACCAAGTAAAATGACAAGCTATACCATTCTTGTTGTATTTTTTAAAATTTTTCAGTTATATTGGGATGGAGAAGAACAAGCCACACAGTTTAACTTGTCTGTCTAAATGACTATTTGCCTTTCTCTCCTTTTTCTTCTAAAAAATACCCCTTTTAGTATCCCAATGAAATATGAATTTAAGTCCCACCCACTTAGAAAATGGAAGTATTAGCCTTTTTTAAAGAAAAAATATTTCTTGCAAGTTTTCTTCACTGATTAAATATGTGCTTTGGGTCTACAAACATGGGTCCAATTCCAAGTTGATCCCTTGAATCTGTGTGTCCTCATCAATTTCCCTTAACCTCTCTGGGCTTTGATTTCTTCAGCAGTTAAGTGGTGAGAGTGTTTACCATGGTCATCTTCTTGTGAATTTGTTTTTACATGACATATATAAAATACTTATCAACATGTGTGACACCAAGTAGATGATCAGAAATTTGATATAAAAGGCTACTCTAATACTAATACTGACCCTAGTAAAATCAATATTTCCTACTGGAGTGCCCAGGGACATTGTGTATCAATTTATCAAAGTTCTCAGTGAAAATGAAGATTCCTTGGTCTGACACTACACTGACAAAGCATACGCTTGAAGGTGACAAGGCACAGAAATCTTCAGTTTAACAAGATCTGTGTGTCTTTTTTATACACATAAACATTTTAAGAAGACGTGTTCTAGCTTTCCATAGTAATCCGGACTTCATCACTTTTTTTTTTAACTTCTAGTGTTTTTTTAAATGTTTATTTATAATTCAATCTTTCAAATCTTTTATTTAGACTTCCATTAAAATGAACATTACATAAAGTTTTATAGAAAAACAGAAAAAAAGCAACCATCCCAGGGGGAATGCAGCCAAAAATGTTATGTTTTCAGTCATCACAAATATGTTATCAAGGAAAACTACAGCAATGAAGCAATTATACAAAAAAACTAATGGAAAACATACCAATTATCTAAATTGTTCAGGTGAGAGAATTTTTTTCTTTCTGTTTAATTTTACTTTCTTTAATTAACTGACTAATGAGCAGAAACCCTAAACTTGGTTTATCACATGATGTTAAAATCAAAGTTTTGTCTAACACAAATACCAAAATGAAATACTAGACAAACGCGACTTTGTTTTTCAAGCTAAATTTTTGAGAACTAGTTAGATGCATAAATGCTTTTCCCATAGAAAGAGTGTCAAAGTGTTGAGGATTGAATATGACAGATTTTTTTAATTGTGTTTTATTTCAATTCTTAAATAGCTTGATCAGGATATGATTGACATACAATAAGCAATGCATATTTAAAGCATACCATTTGATCAAATTTAAAATGTATCCATGCCTGTAAGACCACTTTCATAATTAATATTTTTAATATATTGATTAACTCTAAGAATTTCCATCTGCTATTTTATAATACATCCCTCGTTCCTTAAGCCCTTTCCTCTCATCCCTAGGCAACTGTTGATCTTTCTCTTTCACTATAAATTAATTTGTATTTTCTTTTTCTTTTTTATTTTGTATTTGGTAAAAGGAGAGATGAGTTTTAAAGAATCATTTTTGGGGCAGAGCTCTACTGTAAGTGCTGACCACCCACCATAGAGAGAGAGAGGTACTACTTTTCTCCCAAATCAAGTTAAGGAGACAAGGATTTTACTGCATGCCTTCTGTAGGCGGGGGGTCATGGACTTCTGATGTTTGAGTCACTCTGGTAAGAGCCAACAGGTAAGAGGCTGAATAGAGCAGCTGAAGAAAGGGCTGGGTTTAGGAAGAAAGCATGGTACCAAACTTTCAAAGCTAAAATATTTCACAAGTATTCCCCCATGGGCCAGATACAGACAGCATAATCTAAAGAAATTCTTTACAAGAGGCTCCCTTAGAAGGAAGAGGCACCTGAGCAGGGAAGCTAGAGTAGAGTCTTGCACGCCTAGGGACTATGAGAGAGTCAATAACAGCCAGCCTAAAGAGGGATGCTTTCTCATGCCAAGAAAAATAGAGAGAAGCATCTGAGGGATTCTGCCCCTGGGGTTTCATATGGTTTGGCTCTGTGTCCCCACCCAAATCTCATCTTGAACTGTATTGTACTCCCATAATTCCCATGTGTTGTGGGAGGGACCAGTGGGAGATGATTGAATCATAGGGCCGGGACTTTCCCCTGCTTTTCTTGTGGTAGTGAATGGGTCTCACAACATCTGATGGTTTTAAAAATGGGAGTTTCTACTTTGGGAGGCCGAGATGGGCAGATCACGAGGTCAGGAGATCGAGACCATCCTGGCTAACATGGTGAAACCCTGTCTCTACTAAAAATATAAAAAATTAGCCAGGTGCGGTGGTGGGTGCCTGTAGTCCCAGCTACACGGGAGGCTGAGGCAGGAGAATGGTGTAAACCTGGGAGGCAGAGCTTGTAGTGAGCCAAGATTGCGCCACTGCACTCCAGCCTGGGCGACAGAGCAAGACTCCGTCTCAAAATAAATAAATAAATTAATTAATTAATTTAAAAAATGGGAGTTTCTCTGCACAAGCTCTCTTTTTTGCCTGCTTCCATCCACGTAACATGTGATTTGCTCCTTCTTGCCTTCTGCCGTGATTGTGAGGCCTCCCCAGCTGTGCGGAACTGTAAGTCCAATAAACCTCTTTCTTTTGTAAGTTGTCCAGTCTCTGGAATGTCTTTTTTAGCAGTGTGAAAATGGACTAATACAGGCTTCAGTCTTAAATATCTGCCACATGCAGAGTTTTGGCAAGTTCTAGATCACCACTGAAGCGTCAGCCACATGGAAACGTGCATGTCCCCCTTCTTTGTTTTGTTTCCCTCGTTCAACCCGGGAGGAGCCTTTATTAATTTCCTGTTCCTGCTGTAACAAATTAGCAGCACACAGTTAGTTGCCTAAGTGTGATTAACATACAATAAAAATGCATAGTTAAAGCATAACATTTGATCAGATTTAAAGTGTATCTATGTTTGTAAGAACACTTCTATAATTAAGGTATTTAATGTATTCATTAATTCTACAAATTTCCTTTTGCCATTTTATACTACATCTCTCCTTCCTTATGCTCTTCCCTCCCATCCCTAGGCAACTGTTGATCCTTCTGCTGTCACTCTCCATTAGTTTGCCATATATATATATGCCTATATATGTGTGTGTGTATATATATCCTTTTACCATATATACACACCATATATATACACACACACCATATATATACCATACCATATATACATATATGCTAAAAGGAAAGATTAGTTTCAAAGAATCATTTTGGAGGTAGAGCTCTACTGTGAGTGCTTCTGGAGGTCAGAAGCCTGAAATGGGTCTCACTGGATTCAAATGAGCATTGGCAGGGCTGAATTCCTTTGGGAGATTTTAACAGATGATCTGGTTCTTTTTCTTTTCTAGGTAGTAGACGGCACTCACACTCCTTGGGTTGGCCACATTTTCCATCATGAAAGCCAACAATGCCAGGCCAAGTCTTTCCTGAATTCTCTCTAGAAGGTAGCTATGGTCACTACTATACCACCAACGCTCAGGTTATCTCTCTGGTTCTTCCTCTTTTCCTTCTATCTTCCACTTATAAGAGCCCATGTGACTACCTTATTTCCACACAAGTAATTCAGGATAATCTCTTTATTTTAAGGTCATAGAATTAACAACTTTAATCCTCCTTCTCTATGTAACTTACATTATCACAGTTTCTGAACAGTAAGACATGGACGTCTTTGGGGGTCGATGATTCTGCCTACCACAGGATCAAATACCAAAATGAGAAAAAGGAAGTCAAAGTTCTGAATTAGAGTGGAGAAAGTCTTGACTGCAAATTAAATTCTGAGTACTGAATATTATATAGTCCTAAATATTGGCAAGATGTTTTCTTTTTTTTTAAATGAGTGATCAGAACAATCATGGAGCTATCCAAAATTTCATCCAGGGCACTGGAAAAATTAAACTCATGACCAGATGTAAAGAAATAATGGGAGACAAAAATTATAAAGTTATTCTGCAATCATATCTCACCACTTGTGCATGTGATATATAATAGTTACATGTATATTTCCCATGACCCCATACAAAGTAAAATAAGACCCTAACTGAATTAGCAAAAGACAGGTATCTATCACCATTTGAAAACTGACAACATGTGGACACACGGATGTGTTCTATCTGAAGGTATACAACATTTCCTTATTTATATATTTCTTTATTTATTTACTGTAACTTTTACTGATAAAGCATAGTTGTACATATTTTGGAGTATATGAAATATTTTGATACATGTGCACAATTTGTAATGATCAAGTTAGTGTAATTTATCTTTTCTTTGTGTTAGGAACATTACAATTCTTCTAACTATTTTGAAATATACAAAAAAAATTGTTAGCTATAATTTGCCTACTGTATTACCTAACGCTAGAATACATTGCTTATATCAAATTGTATTTTATACAAATTTATCAACTCCTCTTCATACCTCTACCTCTTTCCTTTCCCAGCTGCTGGTAACCATTCTTCTACTCCCTACCTCATGACATCCACATTATTAGTTTCCGCATGTGAGCAAAAACAGGAGATATTTGTCTTTCTGTGCCTGGCTAATTTCACTTAACATAATGACCTCCAGTTTCATTCATGCTGCCTCAAATGAAAAGATTTATTGTTTATTGTTGAATAACAAAATGTTGTGTATATATACCAGAATTTCTTTGCCCATTCATCCATTATGGACTCTTAGCTTGATTTCATATCTTGCCTATTATGAATAGTGCAGCAATACACATGGAAGTGCAGATATATCTTTGATGTACTAATTTCCTTTCTTTTGGACATGTACCCAGCAGTGGGATTGCTGGATCGTGTGGTGCTATTTATTTTATTTGTTTGAGAAATCTTACTTTTTCCTGTAAAGGCAGTAGTACCTTTCATTCTCACCAAAGGTGTATGAGCAATCCCCTTTCTCCACATACTCTCCAGTATTTGTTATTTTTTTGTCTTTTTTGGTAATATTTTTTCTAACCAGGGTGAGATAATATCTCATTGTGGTTTTAATTTACATTTCCCTGATTATTATTGTTGTATTTTTGTATACTTATTGGCCATTTTTATGTCTTCTTTGGAGAAGTGTCTAGTCAGTCTATTCAGTTCTGTAGCCCATTTTTAATCAGAATATATATGTAACTATTGAGTTATTTGAGTTCCTTATACCTTCTGATTATTAACCCCTTGCCAGATGCATAGTTTGCAAATATTTTCTCCCATTCTGTAGCTTGTCCTTTTACTTAGTTAACTGCTTTCTTTAATGTGGAGAAGCTTTTTAGCTTGATGTAATCCCATTTATATTTTTCCTTTTGTTGCCTGTTTTTTTTGAAGTCTTAGCCAGAAAATATTTTCTCAGTCTAATATTTTGTAACACTTCCCTAATGCTTTATTCCAGTAGTTTCATAGCCGTAGGTCTTATATGTAAGTCTTTAACCCACTTTGAGTTTTGTGAATGGTGAAAGATGGGGATTTAGCTTCATATTTCTACATATTGACATCCAGTTTTCTCAGCACCATTTATTAAAGATACTGCCCTTTCCACTATGTAGGTTTTTGGACTCTTTCTCAAAAATGAGTTAGCTGTAATTGTGTGGATTCATTCCTGGGTTCTCCGTTCTGTTCCATTTGCCCATGTGTCTATTTTTATGCCAATACCTTACTATTTTGTTATTGCAGCTTTGTAGTATAAAGTCAGGTAATATGATGCCTTCAGCTTTTTCTATTTTGTAACTTTTATTAGATTCAGGGGATGTGCGAAGGTTTGTTACAAAGGTAAGAAACTCCTGTCACGGGGTTTATTGTACAGATTATTTCATCACCGAGGTACTAAGCCCAGTACCCAATAGTTATCTTTCCTGCTCCTCTCTCTCCTCCCACCCTCCACCTTCAAGTAGACCCCAGTGTGTGTTGTTTCCCCATGCTGTGTCCACGTGTTCTCATCATTTAGCTTTCACTTAGAAGTGAGAACATGTGTTATTTGATTTTTTTTGTTCCTGCATTGGTTTGCTAAGGATAGTGGCCTGCAGCTCCATCAATCTTCTCGCAATAGACATGATCTTCTTCTTTTTTTTAATCCACATAGTATTCCATGGTGTATATGTACAACATTTTCTTTATCCAGTCTGTCACTGATGGACATTTAGGTTGATTTCATGTCTTTGCTATTGTGAATAGTGCTGCAATGAACATTCATGTGCATGCGTCTTCGTAATAGAATGATTTCTATTCTTCTGGCTATGTACCCAGGGTTGAACAGTAGTTCTGTTTTTAGCTATGGGAAGAAGCACCATACTGCTTTCCATGATAGCTGAACTAATTTACACTCCCGCCAACAATGTATAAGTGCCCCATTTCCTCTGCACTCTCATCAGTATCTGTTATTTTTTAATTTCTGACTGCTGTGAGATGGTATCTCATTGTGGTTTTGATTTGCATGTCTCTAATAAGCAGTAATATTGAGCTTTTGTTCCATATACTCACTGGCCACATGTATGTCTTCTTTTAAAAACTGTCTGCTCATGTCCTTTAACCACTTTTTAATGGGATTGTTTGCTTTTCTCTTGTAAATTTGTTAAGTTTCTTATTTTTGCTAGATATTAGATCTTTGTCAGATGCATACTTTGCAAATATTTTCTCCCATTCTGTAGATTATCTGTTTACTCTGTTGATAGTTTATTTTGTGTTTATTCTGTTGATAGTTTCTTTGGTGTGAAGAAGCTCTTAAGTTTAATTAGATCCCACTTGTCAATATTTAGTTTTGTTGCAATTGTTTTTGGTGTCTTTGTCATTAAATCTTTGCCTGTTCCTATGTTCAGGATGGTATTGCCTAGGTTGTCTTCCAGGGTTTTTACAGTTTTGGGTTTTACATTTAAGTTTTTAATCACTCTTAAATTGATTTTTGTATATTGTATAAGGAAGGAGTCCAGCTTCAATTTTCTTCATATGGCTAACCAGTTATCCCAGCACCATTTACTGAATAGGGAGTCTTTTCCTCATTGCTTGTTTTTGTCAACTTTGTCAAAGATCAAAGGGTGATAGGTATGCAGCCTTAATTCTGTGCTCTTGATTCTGTTCCATTGGTCTATGTGTCTGTTTTTGTGTCAGTACCATGCTGTTTTGGTTACTGTACCCCTGTAGTATAGTTTGAAGTCAGATAATGTGATGCCTCCAGCTTCATTCTTTTTGCTTAGGATTGCCTTGGCTATTAGAGATGTTTTTTTGGTTTCCTGTGAATTTTAAAATCATATTTTTCTAGTTATGTGAAGAATGTCATTGGTAGTTTGATAGAAATAGCATTGAATCTGTAAATTATTTTGGGCAGAGCGGTATGGTCATTTTAATGATGTTGATCCTTCCTATTCATGAGCATGGGATATTTTCCCATTTGTTTGAGTCTTCTCTAATTTCTTTGAGCAGTGTTTTATAATTCTCGTTGTAGAGATCTTTCACCTCCCTCATTAGCTGTACTCCTAGGTATTTTATTCTTTTTTTGGCAATTGTGAATGAGATTGCATTCCTGATTTGGTTTTTAGCTTGGCTGTCATTGCTGTATAGAAATGCTAGTGTTTTTATACATTGATTTTGTATCCTAAAACTTTGCTAAAGTTGTTTATCAGCTGAAGGAGCTTTTGCGCCAAGACAGCCTTTCTAGATATGGAATCATGTCATCTGCAGAGGTAGTTTGATCTCCTCTCTTCTTATTTGGATGTCTTTACTTCTTTCTCTTTTCTGATTGCTCTGGCTAGCACTTCAAATACTATGTTGAATAGGAGTGGCAGCTTTGTGTTTTGTGCTCAGGATTGCTTTAGTTATTTAGAATCTTTCTTTTTCTATATGACTTTTCTGATTTTTTATTTCTGTGAATACTGTCACTGGCATTTTTATAGCAACTGCATTGAATGCCTAGATTTTTTGGGGGAGTATAGATATTTTAACTTTATTAATTTTTTCCAGTGAACATGGTATAGCTTTATTCCAATGTGCTCAGAGAAGATGCTTGATATTATTTCAGTTTTTGAATGTTTTAAGACCTCTTTTGTGGCCTAGAATATAATCTATCCTTGAGAATAATCTGTGTACTGAAGAAAAGAATGTGTATTCTGTAGCTGTTAGATGAAATACTCTGTAAATATCTATTAAATAATCTATTTGGTCTGTAGTTCAGATTAAGTCCAATCTTCTTTGTTGATTTTCTGTCTAGAAGATCTGTTCAATGCTGAAAGTGGGATGTTAAAGTCTCCAACTATTCCTGAAGCCTATCTCTCTCTTTAGCTGTAATAATATTTTCTTTATGTATATGGATGCCCCAGTGTTGGGTGTGTATATTTAAAATTGTTATATCCTCCTGTTGAATTGACCCCTTTATCATTATATAGTGACCTTCTTTGTCTCTTCTGATAGATTTTGTTTTGAAATCTGTTTTGTCTGATATGAGTGTAGCTACTCCTGCTTTTATTGATTTCAATTGGTATAAAATATCTCTTTCCATCCTTTTTTTTTTCAGTCTATGTGTGTATTTTTAGGTGAAGTATGTTTCTTGTCGACAACAGATCAATGGTTCTTGCTTTTTCATCCATTCAGCCACTCTATGTCTTTGGATTGGAGAGTTTAGTGCATTTACATTCAGTGTTATTATTCATAATTAAGGACGTAGGGAGTCCTATTTTGTTGACGTACCTATTTATTGCTATAATTTTCCCTCTAAGACCACTTTTATCCCATAGATTTTGTTATGGCATGTTTTCATTTGTATTTATTTCAAGACATTTTTCAAATTTGCTTCTTAATTTCTTCATTGATTCATTGGTTGTTCAGAAGCATTTTGTTTAATTTCCGTTTATTTGTATATTTTCCAAAGTGTCTCTGGTGACTGATTTCTTGTTTTACTGAGTGTTGTCAGAATAGACAATAATATGATTTCAAACTTTGTGTATTTTTTGTGACTTCTTTTGTCACCTAACATGGTCTGTCCTGAAGAATATTCCAAGTGCCTGATGAGAAAAATGTGTATTCTGTAGCAGTTGAACATAGCATTTTGTAAAGGTCTGTTAGGGCCATTTGGTCTACAGTACAGTTTA
This sequence comes from Macaca fascicularis, assembly GCF_037993035.2. Taxonomy (NCBI): domain Eukaryota; kingdom Metazoa; phylum Chordata; class Mammalia; order Primates; family Cercopithecidae; genus Macaca; species Macaca fascicularis. Next base: position 146,939,952 of record NC_088382.1, read on the forward strand.
AGTCCAATATTTCTTTGTTGAGTTTCTACCTGGATAATCTGTCCATTGTCAAATATGAGGTATTGAAGTGTCCTATTATTATATTGCAGTCTATCTCTCCCTTTAGATTTATTAAGAGTTGCTTCATATACTTTGTTTGGGTCTTAGTTGTATATATATCTAATATAGTTATGTCTTATTGCTGAATTGATACCTTTATCATTATATAATAACCTTTGTCTCTTTTCATAGTTTTTCAATTAGAGTTTATTTTATCTAAGTATAGCTACTCCTGCTCTTTTTGGGTTAATGTGCATGGAATATCTTTTTCTGTCTTTTCACTTTCAGTCCATGTGTCTTTATAGCTGAGGCAGCATACAGCTGAGTATTGTTTTTTAATTCTTTAAGCCACTCTGTGTTTTAGTTGTACAATTTAGTCAATTTACTTTCAGTGTTATTACTGATAGATGAGATGTTAGTATTTTCATATTGTTACTTATTTACAAGTTATTGCGTAACTCCTCTGTTTCTTCATTCCTTACTGTCTTCTTTTATGCTTAAGTGATTTTCTCTGGTAGTAGTTTTGATTTGTTGTTTTTTATTTTTAGTATATCTTTTATAGGTTTCACTTTGTAGTTACCATGAGGCTTACAAAAATAGTCTATATTTATAACAAGTATTTAAATGTCATACCCACTTAACTTTCATTACAAAAATGTTAAAATGTAAAGCACAAAACAAAACTACACAATAACTTTCTTCTCTCCCCAGATTTAAAATTTTTTATATTCCTATTTACACTTTTGTATTCACCATCTCCTTAATAAAAGGTTGTGTTATTATAATGTTTAGCAGTCTTATCTTTTAGTCTTCCTATTTAAGATGTAAGTCATTTAAAGGTCATGATTATAACATTATTGTAACAATCTCATTAGTGTTCAATATTTTTTGTTTGAAGAAATTTCTTTAGCATTTTTTTTTTTTGTAGGACCAGTCTGACAACAATAAATTCCCCAGCTTTTATTTTTCTGGGAAAGTCTTTCTCTCTCTTTCATTTCTGATGAATAACATTTTTGGGTACAGCATTCTTAGTTGACATATTTCTGTCCTCAGCACTCAGAATATATTATCCCACTCCCTCTTGAAAAACCTGTTGCCAGGTGTTTTGAATCTCCCTTACATGTTATTTGCTTCTTTTCTCACTGTCTTCAGGATCCTTTCTTTGTCATTGACCTTTGTGAATTGTGTTATATTATGTCATGCAATATTCTTATCTGGGTTGAATCTGGTGACATTTGAAGTTCCTGTTTCTGGATATTCATGTCTTTCTTCAGATTCAGAAAGTTTTCTATTATTACTTATTTGAATAAATTTTCTAGCCCTCCATCTTTCTCAATTATCTGTTTAACTTCAACAAACCAAATATGTGCAATTTTGATGTTATCCCATAGATTCCATGAACTTTGCTTATTCTTTTTCACTCTTTTTTTTCTTTACTCTTCTCTGTGTATTTTCAAATTGTCTGTCTTTGAACTCACTGATTCTTTTTCGTGTTTGATCAGTTCTGCTTTTGATATTCTCCATTACATTTTTTTATTTAATTGATCGTATTTGTCAGCTCCAGGATTTCTGGGTTTTTTAAAATTATTTCAATCTCAGTTAAATTTATCTGATAAATATCTGAATCAATTCTTTATATTTTATTGATGTTTACTAAACTTCCTTAAAATAGCTACTTTGAATTATTTGTCTGAGAGATCATACATCTCCATCAACTTAGAGTTAGCTCCTGGTATCTTATTTTGTTCACTCGATAAAGTCATATTTCCCTGAACTTTTCTGATGCTCGTGGGAGTGTGATGATGTCTGCTCATTGATGGATTGCTTTAGTTTTCACAGTCTGGCTTTTTTGTGCCTTTCCTTCTCCAGAGGGCCTTCCAGCAATACTAAGCCTACTGATTACTGTGTTCCCTGAGCTTGTGATCATCACAGCCATCTTAGTACTACAGGACACTTTAAGCCCAGGGTTTTTGTGAGTGTCACAAGGCTTCCAAGGTATGTGACTTTCCATCCCAGATGGACATGGGAAAAACATAAAGAGGGTATTGGAGCTGTATGTGAATGCTGGAGAGGGACTTGAGTTGAGAAGACTGTTGTAGTGGCCCAGCAGATCTCTGAACAGTGACGAACATTTTAAAATTGGAGATCTCATTAAAGAATGACCAGTATTCTGACTTATCTTCACAATTAAAGATCTGGAGAAAGTGGTATCTAATGTCTGCCACTTGGCAGATATTTCTGGAGGTAGACTGAAATCCATTTAGCTTTACCAACTGCCTGAATTTTGAATGAAGTGTTCTAAAATTTTATAAAATATATGTAGAATTGATGGCATAGCTACTTTTTATCACATAAACATGCACCCTTCCCCAAATAAAGCTCATATCTAGGCTATCATGAGAAAAATAATTTTACGAAGCTTTTAAAATCATTCATAATCATTTATATATTTTACAAAAAGAAAACAGGAGAGCTAGATAATGTGTTATTTATAATTACCTAGCAAGTTAATGTATGAACCGACATTTCTGGAGTCTGCATGACCTACTACCCTGTAAACTGTTTTACATGATAAAAATAAGGCTGGAATACTAACAGTAAAAGAGGTGGTGATCCCAGTGAGACACTGACATAAATAAAAATAAGGGAGAAATGGGTTCTTTAAATGAAAGTATAGTTTATATTTACTATTATGCTAAGCCTGGGGTTTAGCTTTAAAGTACTGTACCACAGTGCTGTTTGTTATTATGCATGATACAGTCCCATAACCTTTAGAGTTTATAAATTATGTTTCCATATGTGACCTTACTTGACTCTCCAAAACTCAGTGAGATGCACTTTATTAATCCTCATTTCACAGATGATGGAAAAACAAAGCTGAAAACCTAAAGGATTTTTGGAAATAAGTAACTCACTTTAAATGTTAGAAGGAGTATATCAGAGAAGTGAATCATGCCAAGGAAATGAAGAGACACAAGTGGTGGAATCTGCGCTACAACCCCAGCACACCTTCTAAGTCTGAATCTCAGCCCATGTATTACCCGCTACAATTGTCTCTCTAATGGTATTGAATTAATCAAGGGGTCGATTTTACAATAGGCAAAAATATAGATCAGAATATCCATTCATGATTTGCAGTGTACTTACCACTTGCTGATCATTGTGCTTGTCTTATATCATCTTTTTAATCCTCAGTTCTGCTTTATAATGTAAGTATCATGGTTGTCATTTTATACATAAGTCAAAAGAAGACTCCAGAATTATGCATCTAGTGTCAGACTCACAGCTTGGATACTGATCTATCTGAATTTAAAGCTTATGGTCAGAGTCAGCTGCCAGTTTTGAGTTATATCTCCCTTAAAGAAAAACATTTGTCAACCACCTACCAGGATGTGGTCAGGGCAATTTTATAAACACTCTTCATCAGGAGTGATTTCTTGCTTGTCTTTTCAGTCTCTACTGCACAGTTATTGTAGAAGATGTCCTGGTGATCCTTGAAGAACCTTCCTCTCTTTTCATGACCAAGACTCAAATTCCCCCAGCTTCCAGGACGATAGTCTGTTGATGACTTATAGCTGAGTCTCTCCCTGGAATCGGCCTTCTGCAGAAGGAAGTTGCATCACCCAAATGTACACTCCTTGCACAGAAGCAAGCTGCAGCCAACGTCTAGTTGATACAAAGGTAAAATGGCCCAGGATACATATGTCATTTAAGGACATCTCAAGGGCCTGTTCCAACCCCAGAACTCTGCATGTGACCAGCTGAGCCCTTTGTTGTAGCTATATCACGTTTCAATGCCTCTAAACAGTTCTACTTCTCTCACTACTTAGCAGCATTATTCCTGAGAGCACTTCCTAATGAACTTCTCACACATGCATTTTCACTTTAGAGTCTATTCCATGGAGAACATGACCTAAGAGACTTTGAAATATGAGTGGACTAAAGAAACTGAATCTAAATGGGATTTTGGAGCTGCATTACTTGTTGACTGGCTGGCATAAAGGCCCTTACCGTTGGTGGTGGTTGGATTACTAACAGGCTCTTGCAGGCTGTAACACTGCAAACACAAAAATTTTCAGGCTATAAGGTGGAATGAGAACCAGTAGAAGGGAATACAGTCTTTTCTGCAATATCTCAGGTATTTGAATTCAGTGAAGAAAAGTAATTGTAAGAAAAATGGACTGAATGACTCTCACTAAGTGCTTTGAAAGTGTTGAAACAAGTCAGTAAAAGGCTTGTGGTCGTTAATCAATAATTCAAGAAAATATGTGGAAAACAGACAGCTTCCTTGGCACCATATAAAGAGATTCACCTCTCTTGGAGTTAGAGCACATGTATGTAAAGACTGGGATAACATGTAATTATAAAGGTAATGGAACCCTGAGAAGGTTGAATTTTCAGTCCCCTGTAAGGCTGCTGTGCCAAGGTCAGAGGCCTGATGAGGAAGAAAAAATGTGACTCAAAGACTAGATAGAGAGATATCTGGATGACAGCACTCAAAAACCTTGAATATTAAGATTCTTCTGAACACTCTGCATGGATGCAGGCTAGTGATGCTCCTTTACTTAGAGACAATACAGAGACATCTGACCTACATGACAGCACACGTGCCCCTTCAGGATATACTTTCATTTCTCCCCCTAATGCCCAGCAAATAACTAGAACTCCACTCACTCTGACCAAAAGTGCTGGGTCTGAAAAGGGAGAAATGAAGCTCCTGTTGAACGTGCTTCAAAATCCAAGCAACATGGACCTGTGGCAGCTGGGTGAGTGTGCTTTCAGACTGGATCCTTAATATGCAAAAGTGAGTAGCAGCAGAACATAAAGTTGAGTGAGTGAGTTTATCAACATGAGAGCACTCTCAGGACAAAGGGAACTTTATACCCTGGTAAAGTTCTTGGAGGTGGTATGATCACATGGCTAGGATATCATGAAGACTTGGGGAAAGTGATGGTCCATACTAAATAAAGTGCAAACTCCAAATCTGCTATGGCAGACCACAGAAAGAGGGATGGATCAAAAGATGTAGTAATGCTGGAGCGGGTATTCTTTATAAGACCAGAAACCCAGCAGTCAATTCTCCTCTGAAGAAAGGCCCTGAAGACATTGTTTACCAATGCAATGTCAATATGCTGGTGAGGGGGGCACCAACGTCACTGGGAAGCTTATAGGTGGCCCTTGTCTTTGTCGGAGATACTGTTATAGACTTGGCTTCCTGAAAACAGTAGAGATAAGATTCCAAATAATAGAGATGAAGTGGTGACACCTACCCATTAAAAAACCAGGTAGGTGTAATTATCTCAATAAGTTGCAAGGTTGGTGGGGCAGCCAGAAAGATCTGAGCACAGTGTCTCACATCTGTATTCCCAGGACTTTGGGAGGCCAAGGTGGGCAGATCTCTTGAGGCCAGTTGTTTGAAACCAGCCTGACCATCATTGCAAAATCCTGTCTCTACTAAAAATACAAAAATTAGCCAGGCGTGGTGCACATTCCTGTGATCTCAGCTACTTGGGAGGCTGAGATTCAAGAGAAGCACTTGAATCCAGGAGGCGGAGGTTGCAGTGAGCTGAGATGGTACCACTGCACTCCAGCCCAGGTCCCAGAGTGAGACTCTATTTAAAAAAAAAAAGACCTGACCCACTGAGAGCTATTGAGATAATTAATAGAACAGGGTGATTTCAGGGGCAAGTGAGGTAGGGGGATGTCTGGAAAGGTTATTGCTCAATTTGTAGTATCAAAATAAATAAAGCTGGATCAGTACACTGGTAGAAAGTAAGAATCCTTCACCATTTCCAGATATGAGGCAGTTTTCAAACCAGAATTGATAGACTGAAAGGAAAACCAAGACCTCATGAGGAAGGACACTGAAATATCATGGAAACGTGTCAGTTCTCTTTCTAATCATGTACCAAAGTGATCGTTGATAATTTATTCGGTTAACTTTACAGCAGAAGTAAATAAGAGCCAGGTAACACACAGAATGTTGGCCAAGTTTTGGCTCACAAGGAATGCACTAGGCCCACAAACCTACCCAGTGATCATTACTCGTGTTTCTACATATATCACTGGATGGACATGCTTGGTAGTTGGAAGAAACATCAGTTCCTTGACGTCTAGAATAAACAGTATTATACTAGAAAAGGCCAGGTGAAAGTATCTGACACTCTCTCTCCTTAGTCAAAATAGTAAATAAAAAATAACATTTTATCATAGGAGGAATGGTAGAGATTACTCGCTACTCTTAAAACCTAAAGCAGAGGTCCCCAACCCCTGGGCCATGGATGCATGCCAATCTGTGGCCTGTTAGGAATGGGGTCACACAGCAGAAGGTGAGCAGAGGGTGGGTGAGCAAAGATGCATGAGTATTTGCAGCTGTTCCCCATTGTTCACGTTATCACCTGAGCTCCAGCTCCTGTCAGATCAGCGGCGGCATTAGATTCTCATAGGAGTGGGAACTTACTGTGAACTGCACATGCAAGGGATGTAGGCTGTGCACTCCTTATGAGAATCTAACTAATGCCTGATGATCCGAGGTGGAACAGTTTCATCGCGAAACCATCCCCCACACCTCCAATCCTGGTCCGTGGAAAAACTGTGTCCATGAAACGGGTCCCTGGCGCCAAAAAGGCTAGGGACCACAAACCTAAAGTGTGCAGGGATTGTAGTCTTCATTATAGTCTCATTTAGTGAAAATCCGGAATGACCTTGCAGGATAGCAGGGACTACTGAGAACACTCACAAGTAGTCGATCCTATTGTAGCTTTTGTGCCAGATATGGCCTCCTGACTGGAACATATTAGTTAAAATTCAGGTACATGGTATGCCGTCATTGGTTTTGAAAACACGTTTTCCTATACCTATCATAAAGGAGAACTACATGCTGTTAACATTCATATAGACAGTATATGTTTATAGCCTTTCCCTAGAGCTGTGTTAACTCTTGCATTCTCTGTTACAGTATACTCTGAAGCGACCTGGGACACTCAAATATATTGCAAAACATCACATGTGTCTACTATATTAAAGGTATCATGATACTGGGAACAAATTTGCAATAAGTAAAAGTTTTTTGAAGACTCTTGTACTCCCAAAGGTAGGAAAGAAATGCTACAAAGATTCTCAGATCTACTGCACCAGTGAAGTTTTTATCACTCCAGTCATGCTCTTTTCTGAGACGTCCATTCCAGTGTAGATGTCAAATTATTGCATTTCACATGTTTCATCATGAAGAAACAAACACAATGCCTGATAAACCACATTGGGCTCCCAGGTATCAGGGAATTCTGAGAATACTGCTCAGGCCAATTTTCTGATCAATATGAAAGACTACAAACTTTGAGTGAGGTCCAGTGTAGTAAAAGGTTTTGTAGCAGATCAAGGCTCTGATGCAAGCAGCTTTGCCATTGAATTACGTGCCCCTGCATACACTATGATAGCTACGGATGGAAAAGATGTCATGTGTGACTTCTGGCAAGCCACAATAGGTGGCCATCGGTCAGAATTGTGGTCATCTAAAGATTTTCCTGGGGTTTGAAAATTCACCTCAAATCTGACTTCCATGGTTGTTAGTGTAACACACTTTCTCTCAGGCTGTTCAAATACGGGTCTCAGGTATTTTATTTTATTTTATTTTATTTTATTTTATTTTTTATTTTTGCCAGATAGGCCTCTCCAAAGGCTGAGTGTCATGAACACATGGGGGTTCATGTGTTTTATGTGTTCATGTGTTTTATTATTTCAGAGTGAGTAGCTGAAGAGTAAGTAGCATGCACCCAAGACAGAAACCAATGCCTTTTTATAACTCCATATCAAAAATTAGGTCCCACCAATTCAACCGTATTCTATTCATTTATTCATTAAACATCATTAAGAACAACCCACATTCAAGAGGAGAGGATTGTATCAGGACATGACATCAAGAGACAGAGATTGTTGAGGGCCATCTTACAGGCTGCTCACCACTGGTGCTGTGTCCCCAGTAGGTAGAATACTCAGGAAAAATAAACCAAAAGGTAGAAATAGGAGTGGTCCTACTTATCATCTCCCTTGTGATCCACTTCGGAGGATTTCTGCTTTTCTCTTTCTACAACACTAGGCTCTGTGGAGCAAAAGGTCTGGATTTCTCTAGGAAGATTGCTCCCATCAGGCAATTGTACAAGAATATCTTCAAACCTTAATCTGTAGCTATTTTATGGACATTGTGGGCTTCCTGTTCCCTCAGAGCTGTAGGCAAGTGGCAGTGCCATCAACCTGGCCAAGGTAATTGACTCTGATTATCAGGGCTATTGTTCTACAGTGGTGTGGGAATGAGAGAATGTGTTTATCACTGAGGTGACCCACTAGTGTATGTCTTGATCTGTGCCCAGTTTTGATGATTGACAAGTATTAAAGCTACAGCCAAAGGAGAACATGATCAATAGTTCAGGACCCTAAGGAAAAGGGTGTGTGTTACCTCTACATGTATGCCATGTAGAATGGCAGAGCTGCTATCTGAGGATAAGGGGTGCCTAGAATGAATAGTAAAGAAGGGATGGGATGTGACTGTTTGGGCTGCAGCTCATCCCACTTTTGAAAGGTTGCCCAGGAAAAGAGACTAATATGATCCTGCAGCATTCCTGGTGAGGTGAACTTATTTTATAAAGCAAGTAGAAGTAAGTGGTGCAAGAGACAGACTGTACCTGTTGCTATGGTGTGCTATAAAGAATCCTCAGCTGGGTGTGGTGGCTCACTCCTATAATCCCAGCACTTTGGGAGGCCGAAGCGGATGGATCACCTGAGGTCAGGAGTTCATGACCAGCCTGGCCAATATGGCAAAACCCCATCTCTATTAAAAATACACACACACACACACAAATAGCTTGGTGTGGGTGTGCACACCTGTAGTCCCAGCTCCTTGGGAAGTTGAGTCAGGAGAATCGCTTGAACCTGGGAGGTGGAGGTTGCAGTGAGCCAAGATTGTGCTACTGCACTCCAGCCTGGGTGACAGAGTGAGACTCCATCTCCCAAAAACAAACAAATAAACAAACAAAAATCCTCATACACTCTACAGAAGCAAGGCACCCTTTTCTCCAGCCACTGCAAGAGTTTTTTGCTAATGATTCACAACAGATTTTCTTAAAATTGCTAGTGACCAGAAGTTACGGAAACAGATTAACTGCCCCTCCTTGGAGAGTAAGGGGCTTGTTCCAGTGACTTTCCAATGTGGACTATGGATGCCTGAGCTACTTGATTCAATTTGAATTATTTTAAGGGTCCATCCTAGCTCCTGAGCTTTCCATGGGATCAGTGAGGCTTTTGTTGCAACCACATGGAAATTTAACTTCTTTCCATCCAGTCTTAATGAATGTTGTTGCTGAGTAAACTGTTTAGTAAATTTCTGGCATACAAATTACTCTCTCTCAGTTTCTGTTTTCTGAGGAAACCCGATCTGAGACAGTTAGATTAAAATTTCACTGTTTTTCCCCCAAATGTATTAAAATTAAACATCTTTAGAGCATTGCATTGTCCATGTCTATTCATCCTTCATTCCACAGAGTAACCCACCCAATAGACAACTGGGAAACATTTGTTCAATAAACGTGTGTTTTGTTTGTTTGTTTATTTGTTTTTTTGTTTGCTTTTAAAGAGAGACTTCATGCCATTTATTAACCCCTTGGATTATGGCCCCTTTACTAATGTCCCTGAACCTAAGAAAGTAACACTTTTGTTTGTTTGTTTGTTTGTTTGTTTGTTTGAGACGGAGTCTGGCTCTGTCACCCAGGCTGGAGTGCAGTGGCGTGTGCTCAGCTCACTGCAAGTTCTGCCTACCGGGTTCATGCCATTCTCCTGCCTTAGCCTCCCGAGTAGCTGGGACGCCCGGCTAATTTTTGTATTTTTAGTAGAGACGGGGTTTCACCATGTTAGCCAGGGTGGTCTCGATCTCCCGACCTTGTGATCCACCCGTCTCGGCCTCCCAGAGTGCTGGGATTACAGGCGTGAGCCACCGCGCCAGGCCAAAAGTAACACTTTTAAAAACAGAAACACATAAAAGCAAAATATTACATATGTTCTCAAGGGGTAAATTGAACCACTTACGCTTATCTTTGGTCCAACTAGAAGCACTTTGATTCCAGGTTACTTAAAGATGATTCCAAAAGTTGTAATCAATGAAATAATGGTATAAAGATAAGGGGCAGAAGCAGTGGATAAGACACAGAAGGGAATAGAGCAGATATGATGAGATGCTTGCTGCTTCTGAGAGGCTCCATGCAGCCTCTTTTCATAGCAGTATTTGCAAACGTGCCTGGCAAACATATCATTTTAAAACTCAGAGCACTATGGTCAAGACCTAGGGAAAACCTTCATAGGAGAAGACTTCAAATCTGTATTTTGATAATCTCTGGTGAATCTTAAAATCAAGCATGTTGGCAACAACTGTATTTGAAGAAGTCATGCTTAACGACTGCCAATGAGATAATAAGAAGGAGGGAAAATACAACATCAGGGGCAGTCTTGGGAGACAAACCAGATAGTCTTTCTGGAGAAGTCTATGCACATGCATGTGAAGAAAAGAAACAAAGGTTACTCCATGAGAAGTCTGGACAGGATACAAGAAGGCACAAGAAAACGTGTGCTTTGTGAGGCTGGGCCAGGCGGGTCAGTTCTTTTCTCTGGGCCTCGTTTCATCAGCCTTAAGGGTGTTCTTGCACTCAGGGTTTCCTAAGTGTCCTTTCGTGTCCAAGTTTTTGTGATCCTCTCTTGAATGTCATTTTGTTTCTAGGAGTTTAAAGGTCAGTACTGAAGAAAGCGCCTGGCTAGTTATTCACTGATTATTGTTTCGGATTCTTAAGAGTTGTTTCTCTTTTCTTTAAAATGAATTTAATATACCTATATGACACAGGGTTTTTTTATTATACTTTATGTTCTAGGGTACATGTGCACAAGGTGCAGGTTTGTTACATACGCATACATGTGCCATGTTGGTGTGCTGCACCCATTAACTCGTCCTTTACATTAGGTATATCTCCTAATGCTATCCCTCCCCCGTCCCCCGACCCCACAACAGGCCCCGGTGTGTGATGCTCCCCTTCCTGTGTCCAAGTGATCTCATTGTTCAATTCCCACCTATGAGTGAGAACATGCGGTGTTTGGTTTCCTGTTCTTGAGATAGTTTGCTGAGAATGATAGTCCAGGTTTTCTACTAATAGCTAATAATTAACTATCGCTTGTGTGTACCAGGCTCTGCACTAAGGGCTTTAAATTTTACAACTCAGTTAATGCTCACAAGAACTCTTGAGTTAAATCCTTTTTGTCTTGTTTTGTTTCGTCATTGTACAGGTAAGCAAACTATGTCTTAGAACAGCAATCCCTGATCTTTTTGGCACCAGGACCAGTTTCATGGAAGACAATTTTTCCACTAACAAGTTAGGTGGGGATGGTTTTGGGATGATTCAAGCACATTTCATTTATTGCACACTTTAGTTCTGTTATTATTGCATTGTAATAACTAATGAAATAATTATACAACTCACCATAATGTAGAATCAGTGGGAGCCCTGAGCTTGTCTTCCTGGAGCTATGTGGGGTAAAGAAAGATCAGACTGTTACTGTGTCTATACAGAAAGAAGTAGACATAAGAGACTCCATTTTGTTCTGTATTTGAGCTGCTGTTAATCTGTGACCCTACCCCCAACCTTGTCCTTGCAAGAGACATGTGCTGTGGTGACTCAAGGTTTAACGGATTTTGGGCTGTGCAGGGTGTGCTTTGTTAAACAAGTGCCTGAAGGCAGTATGCTTGTGAAAAGTCATCACCATTCTCTTAATCGCAAGTACCCAGGGACACGTACACTGCCAAAGGGCCAAAGGTCGCAGGGACCTCTGCCTAGGAAAGCTAGGTATTGTCCAAGGTTTCTCCCCATGTGATAGTCTGAAATATGGCCTCGTGGGAAGGGAAAGACCTGATTGTCCCCCAGCCTGACACCCGTGAAGGGTCTGTGCTGAGGAGGACTAGCATAAGAGGAAAGAAGGCCTCTTGGCAGTTGAGATAGAGAAAAGCATCTGTCTCCTGCCCACCCCTGGGCAATGCAACATCTTGGTGTAAAACCGGGATGTTCTGTTTACTGAGAAAGGAGAAAACCGCCTTAGGGCGAAAGGTGGGACTTGCTAGCTCAATGCTGCTCTTTATGCACTAAAAAGGTTTATGGAGACGTTTGCATATGCATATCAAGGCACAGCACTTTTCCTTAAACTTATTCATGTCACAGAGATCTTTATTCATATGTCTTACCGCTGACCTTCTCCCTAGGATGATACTATTATCCTGCCACTTCCCTTTTTCTAAGATGGTAAAGATAATGATCAATAAATCCTGAGGGAACTCAGAGACCGGAGCAGGTGTGGGTCCTCTGTATGCTGAGTGCCAGTCCACTGGGCCCACTTTTTCTTCCTCTATACTTTGTCTCTGTGTCTCATTTCTTTTCTCAAGTCTCTCCTTCCACCTAACGAGAAATGCCCACAGGTGCGGAGGGGCAGGCCACCCCTTCAAACTAGATGGTTCCACTGGGGGTGATGGGAGACAGAGACAGATCATTAGGGCATTAGATTATCATAAGGAGCACGCAACCTAGATCCCTTGCATGTGCAGTTCACAATAGGGTTCACGCTCCTATGAGAATCTAATACTGCCACTGATCTAACAGAAGGTGGAGCTCAGTGATGAGAAGCAGCTGAAATGCCCACAGAGCTTTGCTCACTCGCCCGCCACTTACTTCTACTGTCCAGCATGGTTCCTAACAGGCCACAGAGTGGTACCACAATAAATCATTTATTTCCATAATAAATCATGAGAAAAGTTCTTGTCATTGTACCACATACACTAAGCTAGGCACCTTACTTATTTTGCTTCACTTCATGTTCATGCCTGCATGTAACTGGAGTATCATTTATACTTTTTTAGAGATCAACAAGTGATACTAAAATAAATTAGTGAGATTGCACAAGTTCTCACGATTGAAACTAGAATTGGAAAACACGTCTTAGAAACCCCAAGGCCAATGTGAATTCTGCTATACCAACTTCTATAACATGAGATATGTAGTTTAGATCTGCCCAATTCCTGATACATTGCAGGACTCAATAATCATTCATTCTTGCCTCTCTCCTATATCAACCCCCAATAACAGACTCCCATCTACTGAGAAACTCTTGGTTGATATTTGAGACAATGTGTAGAAATGAGGTACACAGGATCTCAATTATGTATGGGTTTAGGGGTATATGGCAACTTAGGGCAGCTGTTTTACTTTGAATAATTGTGAAGGTTGATTTTATTTTTTGCATCAATTACAGAATGTTGTTTAGTTTTGAACCTATTCAGAAGAAGCATATAGTCAAGGAATAAGACTCAAATCTATTGATACATTTGGGTGAATACTCTCCATATAGCACACAGGCAGAATTTTTTTAATTGAAAAGTTATTGTCATAGAGAATGAGTGGATTTTTCTGCTCTTCCAATCCCTTCAATATGTGGGCTTGCTGATATTAGAAAGGTCGTTGACATTTATCAGTCACGCATGTTTCTATGTGGCACATTTAGAATCTGTAAATCATCCTTGCCCTCTAAAATATATATTTTTGTTGTTGTTCTTGATTAACAGGCATTTTCTTATCTCTAAATTAGTACTGTCTTGTTACATTTGTCCATAGATTACATTCACCCTTCAGGCCCCACTAGCCTATCAAAAATGTTTCCCCTTATCTGATCCCAGAAAGCATTTTACCTGTGGCAATTTCTTCCTGGGAAATCTATTCATGATATCAAAATATTGTGGCTGTAACTATAGCTCACAAAAAAACCATAAAAATGAATGTGACCTTTTATTGGCGCAGCTTTCTCTCTTTGTCCTTTCTTTCTTCCCGTATGTAATTACCGTTAGAGCCCTGTGCACATAGATGCTGGGCATGTTGGCAATTAACTTTTGTCAAAAGCTACCCCTAGCAATAATATATAAACGAGCCAAATTTTTAATTCAACAGGATAGTAAATAGTAGTTAGTTTCATAGTGCTTATGGCAGAGGGAAGTGGAAAAGACATAGAATTTGGAATTGAACAAATGTAAGATTAAATTCTAGTGTGTTTTAGGGAGAAAAAGTATACCTTTTGAGAAGTAAAATGTCTCATTATACAAAGTCTTCTAAGCTTGTGTTTAGATAACAATTGGCCTAGATTTGCATAGTTGTATAGGTTTAATATTCCAACTATGTTTACTGTTGTTACCTGAGAGCATGATCAAATTTTAAAGGTACATCTTTGTGGAAATACATCCTTCTTAGGGACCTTGTACCTAATCCTCAGCTTAAAGATTTTCTGTTTTGTGAATACATCTTTCTGATATATTACATCATAAATATTGATCTGCCATATTGACTATCTTTTAAAGCTAATATGATGCATTGTTAAATAAAGTTATCAGGTAGAGTAGCATAGTAACTCTACAATAGTCAGGAAGAAATATTGGCAGTGATTAAACATGCAATTGCTTTCATGAAAAAAAAAAATGGTTTCTTTCATGGACTTCTGCCTGAGAGCACCACTTCTTGTAGCCTTGCCTTTAAAAAAAGCAAAGAGAATAACTTAACATTAACTAATATTGACTTCAAGGGGAGTGATATTTCTCAAAAACAGAAAGTTCAAAGCCTGGTGTCACACTGCTTGAAAATTAGTGTTGACAGGCCCAGATGCCCACATCTACACTGCATGTTCTGCTGCAGAAAATATCCATGGAAATCATGGCCAAACAGTATCATTTCTGCATCCACTTGGACGGTGTGCTTTTAATAAACGGTGCAACTGTTTAGAAGGGTAACGGGACAATAGTGATGTATTTTAATGACATACAAGTTATATTTTTTCATAGTTTCATTTTACAACCATAGCCAATACATCATTTAGACCCCTGCTTCGTAAAAAGAAAAAAAAAAAGCCACATGTAAAAGTCTCCCTCAATTTGTCTTCTCTTTTCTACCATATCATCACCTATTATTCCCATCTGTCTCTCTCAGAGGGAAGATGTGTCTGATGAGAGTCAGTGTAGCAAAAGTCTATGAACTTGAGGACAAACAGATCTGATTCTCATATTGGCATTTCTCTTTATAAGTTGAATTAATTTTGATTTGTTATCCAAGTTGCTGAATCTCATTTTCCTCATCTTTCAACTAGGGATAAATATATGACAGTGTAAAGACACTTAGATATGTGTCTTTGAAAAATCACTTCCCATATATATAAAGGGCTCAGTCATGGTAAGAGTAGTAATGCTAATAATTATATTAGGAGAGATGGCTGTCCAATTAACAGGTTCATTTAGAAGCAAGTCTCTAAATTGCATAACTAAGTATGACTAAGCATATTTCATAGGAAGCTATGAAATGTCAGTATGACCATATTATACTGACATTTATTATTCTTGTGTCTTTAAACCCATTCTGTCTTAGACTCTTTGGGACTTCACAGTATCCATTATTCCTTCCCTTCTTGTGACTTTTGTTTGTTTCTTCCTCTTGATTTTCAAACATTCTACATTATTTATGTTACTTTCAGTTGATACCTTATCTCACTTCCTGCTGACGACAGTCTTTGAAAAAGGTGCCTCTGCTTGCTCCCTTTTTAAAAAAAAAAAAAAATCAGGTTTACATTTGTTTGCTCCAAGAGATAGCATTGCTTTCCAAATACCACCCACTTGTCTATAACTTCAAAATGTATTTGTTCATGCTCCCACCTCTACTAATCTCTGGCAAATCTTTCCTAATTAACTATCTAGATTAGCAATTGACAATCAACAAATGGATGTCCTCTAGACACTTCCAACTCACCAAGACCTACCTGATAATAAGCTATTATCTCTGAGGATGATCCCTGGCATGTCTGTCATCCAAACAATTACTCCTCAACCCCTCAACCTCTCCTGTTTTCTCAGCCTCAAAATTGTGGTCAAACACATTAAATCTATTTCTACTTGCAGAATGTCTATAATGTCTCTCCTTTCCTTTTCATCTGTAGAGGTGTTGCCTCCTTTTCTTTTTTTAAATTGTAGTTTCAAAGGGTACATACACTGCTGTGTTACACAGGTATATTGTGTAATGCCAAAGTTAAGGCTTCTGTTTAAACTCTCACCGAAATTGTGAGCATAGTACCCAACGGGTAGTTTTTCAACCCTTGTCCTCCTTTTACCCTCCCCTCTTTTGGAGTCCCCAGTGTCTAGTGTTTCTATCTTTATACTGGTGCATACTCATTGTTTAGCTGCCACATATAAGTGAGAACATGCAGTATTGGATTTTCTGTTTCTGCATTAATTCACTTAGGATAATCGCCTCTAGCTGCATCCATGTTGCTACAAAGAACATAATTTCATTCTTTCTGTGACTGCATAGTATTCCATGGTGTATACATACCACATTTTCTTTATGAAGCCCCCAGTTGCTGAACACCTACGTTGATTTCACGCCTTTACTTTCTTGAATAGTGTTGCAATAAAAATACCCGCACGCGTATGTTTGTCCCCCTGTTCCACCTTTGTATTTTTGTTCAGTCTCCTCTGTGTTGTTATCTTCTTGCTAAAATCACAAATCTTACAATTTGAAATGATCTCTTTCTTCTTAGCAATCCATACTCTCAAAGCAACGTAGCATACTTATTTTTGTCTATATTTTTTCATTTTTTTCTAGAGCACATAGCTCTTTAATATTATAAAATATATTTAATTCGTATTATTTATTTTAAATAGTTTGGGGTCAAAATGTTTGTTCAAAATTTCTCTTACTCCTGAACAATTGCACAAGTACAATTGTAAACAAAAATCAATTGTGATTAAATTGAGCATTTGTAACAAATAGTAAAAAACAACTTTAAATAGTCACTATGTATCCTTTTAAACCAATTTCAATGTGATTTGGCCCATGGATAAAAGCTGCAGAGCTAGAGGGTTATATTAAGTGGAATTTCTGATGCATATACTCCTCTTTGTTATTCTGTTTTTGTTTATTCATATTCATCTCTAGTATGCCACAACAATATTCATCTAGCCAAAAACACATTAAATATATGCTACAAATATTTATTTGAGGAGTTAAACTTCTATGATTTCCTAGTGGGGTACATGGAGAATCCAAAGAGCAAGCAAATTTGGTTGTGAAGAAATATCATAATTTTGGAATTCTCTTAGAGCTGGGGGACAGGTGAGAATATACGGCTCACAGAGGTCCCAAAACACGTTGCCAAGACACAAAAGCCAGCCCAGTTTGTATATGCGGGGAACAAGGGAGCTACCCCCTAGAATATTCACGGACCTTCCTCTAGACTGTGTCCCTACCCCAGCCCCTACTTACTGCATGAATTTTATTATTTTTTCCTCGACTGCATTAGAGTGGTTGCAAAACATCTATTATTGTCTTGCTAAACATCTGGTGCATTCAAGTAAAAACAGGCACACAAAAATATGTTGGCTTTGGTCTCAAATGGAAAGAGGCAGTTGTTAGGCTGCACAGAGCGGTTTGTTGTTAGGATACTATCCAGCCTTTCATAATATAGCTTTTCTTTCTTGCATTCATTCATTCAAAATAATGTAAATAGCACCTTCTATGTTCCACTAACTGCACTGTCCAAAGTGTCAATTTATAGAAAAACAGAATCTGGACATAGGCTGTGTAAAGTGTACAATATGGTAAAAGAGAAAGAAACAGCACTGCAAGCCTTTCTACTTGTGATTATGTATTTGTCTACTTGTTTGAATAAAGTCTGCCTCCCCCACTAGACATTAAGCCCATGAAAAAGGGGGTTGTCTCTATCTTATTCATCTCCTTGCCTATTAAACAGCACAGTGTCTGAAATACAGATGTTTAAAATATTTAGCATATAAATCATGAATAACTAATTTAGCCAATAATTTCTTTAGTTATTAATAAAAAAATTCCTCTAAGTGAAGTTACCTAATGTAGTTATTGCTTTAACAGATAGTTACCCAATACTTTACTTATTTGGAAATTGATAACCTGACACTCATGACTCAGATAATAATATTATTCTCAGGTTCCTGTAAGCACTGGTCCTCTTCAGTCAATCAATTGGCTTATCTAATTCTGTCATAGAATCCTGGATTTATCCTTAGAATAAATATGCCACCACACTCTCTTGTAACTAGAAATAGCACAAAAGGTGTCTGCACAGGATATGCATCTTGAATCTTTCCTAGGATGGCATGACCCCATGAGAAGGTATCGCCTAACAGCTTCATTGGCAGATATAGGTCAAGTTTATAGCCCTTAGGAGAGCTGGGAGGCTGTGCCACATGGGTAAGCAGAGATACGGCCAGTCATCCTCTCAGACCCAGGTAAAAGTCCTCTACCACATTTGTTGCTAGGAGACAAAAAATAAAAAGTGTTCTCATCCACATCTGGTAGCAATTTTTAAATAGAAATAACAATAAGAAGAATAATGATAATAATGATATTACCTAAATCAGACAGATGTGTAAGAGATTGTAAAATCATCATCTCTACAGTTTCCAAGCCATTTAGTTCCCTGGCTGGATAGAACAAAAATGCAAAAGCATTTTCAAATATTGTTCAACATAATACCTATTTATTTTATTAATATCATATTGTATAAAATAAAATAGTAACTAAAAATTTATGCAGAGAAAATTGTTTCAAAAATCAAGTTTGATTATGACCAGAATGTTATCCCACCCAACCATTTTTCCATGACTGAATCTATTCTGATCTCCCAAGAGACTATTTATTCTTTATGGGAATCTCAGCAGGAAAGCATACTATTCATTTTCACTGACAATCCTCCAAATACTGTAAAAACAAAAACAAAAAATCCAAAACCGAAACCGAACCAAACCAAAATAAACCCATAGGTTGTCTTCAGAACTCATATTCTTACCACATACTCTGATTGGTTATCTGTTATTAAGAAAAGCAATCTATTGAAAGTTCAGAAGAAAAGAATGTAAAGCTTCTATAAAAGCATGTATTATTAATGAATCCACTGGATAAATTCAGCAAATGCACGGTGGCAGATTTTAAATAGTAGAGAGAAATACAAGTAAGTGGGCGACAAAGTGAAAATAAAGGTGAGATATTTAAGAGCAGTGGCAAATCCAGAGGTATGAGAGGTAATCAAAGGAAAGATGCTGCGGGTTGACACCATGGGAAAATGCAAGGGTATAAGCTTGGGAAGCTTCTTGTTAAAAAAAATTCCAGCCGGCAGCGGTGGCTCACGCCTGTAATCCCAGCACTTTGGGAGGCCGAGACGGGCGGATCACGAGGTCAGGAGATCGAGACCATCCTGGCTAACACGGAGAAACCCCGTCTCTACTAAAAATACAAAAACTAGCCGGGCGAGGTGGCGGGCGCCTGTAGTCCCAGCTACTTGGGAGGCTGGGGCAGGAGAATGGCGTGAACCCGGGAGGCGGAGCTGGCAGTGAGCCGAGCTCCCACCACTGCACTCCAGCCTGGGCGACAGAGCAAAACTCCGTCTCGAAACAAAACAAAACAAACAAAGAAACAAAAAACAAAACTTCCCAATGGGCGTACAAAGAATCCCTGCAACATGTGCACACACAAATACTCATGCACACTCTTCCAAATCAAATCAAAGATCGTGTACTATTTCTTGACCTCTTCCAAATCAAATCAAAGAGCGTGTACTATTTCTATCTCTTTCAACTGTGTCGGAAACAGTTGTCCACCTCTAGAGGTACTGCCACTACAGTATTCAAAAGATGAATCTTGACATCTTCATACTGGATGAATTGGATGCTCATGTAGATTAAAATATCGTGAAACTGCACCACCACGATCGTATGTAAACCATTCTATTTTCTGGGTATCAACAGGTTGGATACCTTTGCTGAAATTTTCCTCCATTTGATTTTAGCTACCACCTACCTGGTCATAGCTACACATGGCCTTCACAAGTCTCATTCTGCAGTTATAATATTTTGTCATGTTTTATTACTGAAGGGATAGAAGAAGGTTGCAGAACTACAATATACAGCCCTTGGGTTCAGTGAGGATGAGCATGTTACATTTTGCAGCTTATGAACCTTAAAGAGCTCCTGGTAAAGCATGGGTACAAGCTTCAGGTTGGTTCTCTAGCCCAACGCTTGCATACCATGATTACATCCCACAATGGCAGGACAATTGGACTTGGCATGTAAACTCTAATGTTGATTCTAGTTCTATGATGTATGTGTTTCAGTCACTGAACAGAAAATCTCAGTTTCATCTTTTGATCAAAGAGAGAGAATAAAATTCTTACCTCATAAGAATGTTATGACAGTTGAATTATTTACTAGTTGTAAAACATCTTTTAATTGTTTTATAGGTAAGATATTATTATTCATGCTACAGTTCTTTCTAGATTCTTGTCATGATGATAAGCTTTGCTAGGCCATATATTTTAGGTAAGAACTAGAAAAATTGAGTCTAATCATGTCTTTAGACACTCAACATAGATCTTAGAATTAGGTTTTCTATCTGAAGAGGAAAAAATAGTAACTCTTGTTCTCATAATTTTATTTTATTAAAACAATTGTATATTTATGTATTTAACAAATGTTGATCAAGTACTTGTTCTATCCAATTGCCTGTATTAGATTTTACATAAATGTGGTTGTACACATGCATACCCATATGTGTAAATATGCATGTACATAAGACATAAATATTTTACCTATGCGTACTTCATATATGCATATTTATGGGTATATGTAAACACAGAAAGGAGTGTGTGTGTATTTGCGTGTATTATTTAATATAGGTACCTCAACACAGCAAGTGTTCAATATATACAATTGTTATTTTCTCCCCATGGTTTGAGAAGATTTAATGCTTCTGAAGCTTAAAGCCAGGTTAGTTAGTTTTCGTGAGACAGGGTTACAATAACATCTCCTATAAATACAGAGACATCAAAAAAAGTGACTGGTCACAAATTTACCTCCTCGTGGAGATGGGGGGTAGCATGAAGACATATTCTGTACACCAAAAATAGTGCATCTAAATACACAGAGGCAAGAAACGTAGAACACTTTTTTTTAGTTTACACTGAGATATTTAGCAAAATTGAGCATGTTTGCTTCAGTTAAATGTTGAAAAAGGAGCAAAACTCTTAGTTGTATATCAGCAAACTCAACATTACAGTGGCTTAACTCCTGTGTAAACATTAGGAGCTCAGAAGCCCTGGGCTGCTGTGACAGCTTTGCAGTCATCAAGGATGGGGACTCTTTGTACTTTTCTTTTTTAAGCATCAATTTGTATTTCAAAATTACCACTGGATATCCAGTCATCTCCACATTACAGGAAGGGGAAAAAGAGCAGAAGGGCATGAGCTGACTCCTTCTTGAATAAGATGCTTTTGTGGAGGCTTCCAGGTTGCCCCTCGAATTATAGTCAGCCTATATTTAATAGAACACACCTTACTGAAAGGCAGGAGTACGTCTACTTTAACTGGGTGTATTGTTACCTGGATAAAACTATGAATCTGTCATTAAGGACAATACAAGTTGTTTAGGCAGTTAAAAGTCTTGGACAAAAAAATACCTTCAGAGATGATGTTGTTTCTAATGGTCACCTACTATACTACAGACGTTTTATGGCCAAAGTTGGAGTCATTGACCTATGATGTTTCATCTAGTCTCCACACTGAAAATAAGAAATATCTTCATCATTAGAAAGATTAGAAATCTAAATTTTGGAGGTGTTTAAATATTTGTCCAAGATCACATCAGGAGCAAATGACAGCGTCTATTTTTAACCCAGATCTTCCTGAAGCCAAACCCTCATCCTACCACGTAACACAGTCTTTGTAAATTAATGCAGGAAAGACTCTGTTCCCATGAAAGGGGCAATACTTTTCAAAAGTGTTGCATAAGTAATAATCTAAATACTCTGCTTTGGCTGATAAATCATTGAATAATTTCACAAGAGGATAATAATGTATGTCTCCATAAAAACAAAGTTTCGGGTAATTATAATTTTACTTAACAGCCACTTAACTCATGTTCACTGGAGCATACTTTTCCTAAGTTGCCACTGCATATTTTATAATATTAATTCTGAATATTTTGGTGGTCATGAGGGCTTCAGATTTTCTCAAGAAAGCTGGAGTAATGGCTGTACTGGCACCTTTCAGAGCTCTGGGTACTAAGGTGCTGTAGCAAACAATGTAAAAATGGATGCCTCCTTCAGTCTGTGGCTAGTGTCATCCAAATTTACAGATACAGCCTCTTTCCTAGGACAAGGTTTAATTTCATAGAACTGAAACTATCTTTTCTCTTTCTTGAAAGTATTTGCAAGACCTGGGTCTCTGTTTCCTGTTTCTTATACTCTAAGATACCCTAAAAATACAAGGGCTGTCCCTTCCATAAGGAAGGCAAAGCTTCTCACCTATGCTTTGGAGTTCTTTCTCTTTCACCCTTCTCAAACTCCATTGACATTCTCTTCTCTCTCTGTTATATTTAGCCCTTCCTTCTAACTTCCACTTCTTTCAACTAGCTATAACATGCATAAATCTTTCCAATTTGAACACAAGCATCTAAAAACGTTTCATTGACCCCATATACACCTCCAGCTAGGACTTCTCTCTTCCATTTCACAGTCTACTGTTATTTTAAATAGGTGCCTCTAACCTCATACTCCATTTCTTCCCCTCCCAGTCTGACTCCAATAGGAATTCTTCCCCATTACTCAGATAATAGCTCTGCCAAGGTTGCCAGTGACTGGTGTGTCCTTACTTCTTCAACCAAAATTGTTTGATCCTCACATTTCTTGAACCCTAAGCAAGACTTAACCCAACTGATCACTTCCTCCTTTGAAACACTTTATTTCCTCTGCTGCCATCTTATCCTACTTTTCTGATTTTTCTTCTAAGTCTCAAGCTACTTCTGTTTGTCTCACTCTAACTCCTCTCTAACAGTTTGTTATTTATTGGCACCTCTGCAAACTCAATCATAGACCCTGTCCTTCTCAGGATAACTTTATCCACAACCACAGCCTTAGTTGGCATCTGTGCACAGGTGGAGGCCACATTTGTAAGTCAAGCTACTATTTTCTTCCTACACTTTCCTTAATTATCTGAAAGTCATGTAAGATTCAAGGTGTCTAAGAACAGACTCAACATTGTTCATTCTCACATTTGTCCGCTTCCAGTATTTCAGGGAAGGCTACCTCCATTTGCTCAGTTGAGGAAATAGATATATTAGTGTTTCTCATTTTCACCTCTCATCAGAATTCAAAAAGAATTGTTTTATTAAGTTCACCTAAATATATCCCATCTTTTTTTTTTTTTTTTTTTTTTTTCTACCCTCACCAGACCACACTGATCTACATTATCATTTTCTCTCATCTGGATGCCTGCAGTTTTCTCCTAATTGAACTATTCACATTCCCTCCTCTATTTGCGAGGCCTCCCTCCTCCTCACCCTTACCCTGTTTCCATCTGTTCTCCATAATACAGCCAGGAGAATGTAATCTCATCACAAACCCACACACTGACAATGGCTCCACACTGCTCTGAAGATAAAGACCAAAATGCTGAACACGGCTGCGACTCTCTACTTTCCCCGACCCTCACTTCTCTTGCCCCATCAGACACCGTCTTCCCTATGCCCACTGGGTGTATTCCAGACATTTGGAATTGATACTGCAGGGTCCTTTCTATTGCAAAGCTACTGAGACACAGGAGTTCTTCTCCTTTTGGTGTCCTCTTTTCTAATCCACTTCCAAACCAACTTCACCTCATTTATGGACTCTGCCTTGACCTGAAAGACCTTTGCTAAATCTAGAAAGTTTTTCCTACCCTCTGCACTAAGTCAGATCTCACTGTTATACAAAATAGTAGCAAGTGACACTTGCCATACTAAAAAACAGGGAAAGGCAGCCCATCTTAACTGACAATACATTTGTTAACAGTGTGCAGGTTCCATGATATAAAAACCTCACAAAGAACAGGGCTACCTTCCTATTTAACATTGTAGGTCTGGTGGAATCACCGTTCTGTTCTTCTTCTCCTGAGGAATTATTGTCCTATCTATTCCTTTTTCTTTTTCAACAGTTTCTGACCAAAATGGCTTTCTCAAATTCAGAGGTTTCTGAAAGGGAAGGGCTGCCTTACTTCCTTAGTTGTCGTGAATTCTTCCTTACTGGCTATGTTTGTCACCCTGCTGAGACTGGTTCCAGTGAGCAACCTCTTCCTTCCTTCCTTCCTTCCTTCTTCCTTCCTTCCTTCTTCCTCCTTCTTCCTTCCTTCCTTCCTTCCTTCCTTCTTTCCTTCCTTCCTTTTTTCTTTCTTTCTTTCTTTCTTTCTTTCTTTTCTTTATTTCTTTCTTTCCTTCTTTCTTACTTTCTTTCCTTCTTTCTTTCTTTCTTCCTCTCTCTCTTTCTTTCTCTCTCTCTTTCTTTCTCTCTCTCTCTCTTTCTTTCTTTCTTTCTTTCTTTTTTTCTTTCTTTTTTTCCTTTTCTTTCTTTCTCTCTCTTTTTTTTTTCTTTTTTGATGGAGTTTCGCTCTGTCACCCAGGCTGGAGTGAGTGGCACCATCTCGGCTCACTGCAACCTCTGCCTCCCAGGTTCAAGTGATTTTCCTGCCTCAGCCTCCTGGGTAGCTGGGACTACAGGTGCATGCCAACACTCCAGGCTAATTTTTTGTATTTATGGTAGAGACGGGGTTTCACCGTATTAGCCAGGATGGTCTTGATCTCCTGACCTCGTGATCTGCCTGCCTTGGCCTCCCAAAGTGCTGAGATTACAGGCGTGAGCCACTGCACCCAGCAACTTCTTCTTTCATTCCAAACCCAGTGAGGCCATAATTAGTATTAGCTCTGCTTACACCTTCTAAAATGGAGCAATATTACCTTTAAAATGGCAAAAATTGGTCTTGTGAGGGGGAATTTTCTCTATTTATATACATAAATTACAGATATACATACAGCACACAAATGAACATAAATGAAGATATAGCATATCTATAATATTAAAGTTTGATAAGGTGAAGGAATGAGTACAGAAAATGATGTCTAAGAAGACTTCTTGATGGGGGCAATAACGAAAAAGATTGCAAAACACTGAACTAGATCCTGCAACCACTTCCCCTCATTTCCATTCCCTGCTCCCGGTAAAAGGAATCCCACTGCTTTTAAAGAGATGGCTTGCCAAGTCCCAGCACATTTGAAAATTCTTAAAACTTGGTTGTGAGCAGAACAAAGTCTGATGCAAACCATTTTTTTTTTGTTTTTCATTTTAATTTTTTAAGATGAAGTTTCACTCTTGTTGCCCAGGCTGGAGTGTAATGGTGTGATCTCAACTCACTGCAACCTCCACCTCCTGGGTTCAAGTGATTCTCCTGCCTCAGCCTCCCGAGTAGCTGGGATTACAGGTGTGTGCCATCATACCCAGCTAATTTTTGTATTATGAGTAGAGATGAGATTTCACCATGTTGGCCAGGCTGGTCTCGAACTCCTGACTTCAGGTGATCCACCTGCCTCAACCTTCCAAAGTGCTGGGATTACAGGCATGAGCCACAGTGCCCGGCCCAATTTTTATCTTTTTAAGAATCAGCTGCACTCTTCTGTGATGAAAACCACAGCAATGTCCAATCCCAAAGATTTTACAGCCCTTTTAACATAGATATGGAACATCTACCTAAATTACATACACCATGATGAGAATTGATCAAGTCTTCGAAGATTTCAGACATTAAACTTCATGTACATCTTTATACTCATATTTCTTTAACATAATACATGCCTCCAAGCAGAAACTAAGTGTCTGACAATAAATAAAACAGTAGGCACATTTTATTGAACATCTACTATACAAAGACACTGGGGTAGTATTTTAATCTTCTAGACTGAAAATAACCCTTGGGAGTTGGTATTATTACTCCCATGCTATAGATGAGACATATGAAGAGGCTATGTAAACGTGATCAAAGTTACACAGCTAGAACAGGACAGGCCCAGGTGTAGAAATAAGGTCTGTTTGTCTCCAAGTCTCCCCACTTTGCATTATAGGATCAAACACCACACATGAGAATGGACTAATTCTGGTGTATTAAACTTAACAGAGCTATGTCTTATCTGTTTCATGTGCTATCTCAGTTTATTAACATTTATGAAAAGCCATTTAGCAACCTAGCTCTGATTAAGAAAATCAATACCTGTACTTTAACTCCCTTCACTGGGATGAAAACTCTTCATCTAATGAATCAATAATCAATTTTTAATGCTCTGGCAGGTTGAGTAGAGAAATGCAGTAAAACTCTTAGAAGTTGGCTCTCATTACCCTGACAATCCCATGTGGGCTAATTATAAAGAGTAAGGTAAAAGTCGGTGAAAAGTGGGAGGATTAAACTGGGAATTTGTGGGGTGGAGGGAGCTTTGACAAGTCTGCCATAGCCTCCCAGACCATTCTGTCTATATCAGGTCAAAGAAAAGGATACCAACACACCAGGATAATTATGGACTCGCCACTGCTCTCTTGGAAATGCCAGAAAGGCACAGTATCAACAAAGGCCTCATGTGTTCTACTCTAGTGGGTTGTAGACAGATTTTGATTAAGGAACCAGATCTTCAGAAATGTATTTTAGCCAGAAGCACAAGATTTCTCTAGTCCATTTATTAGCATCAAAATAATACCACTGTGATCGTTAATTTTATGTGTCAATTGACCGAGCCATAGGATGCTCAGGTACTTGGGTGAACATTATTCTCAGTATGTCTGTGAGGAAGTTGTTAGATAAAATTAACATTTAAATTAGTAGATTGAGTAAAGAAGATTACCCTCACTCATGTAAGTGGGCCTCAACCAATCAGTTGAAAGACTTAATAGACCAAAATATTTGACCCTCCTCTGAGAAAGAGAGGATTCCTCTTGCTGATGGCATTCCAGCTGGAACATGAGTTTTTTCCCTGCCTTCATACTTGACCTGAAATATCAGCTCTTCTGGGTTTTCACCCTCGAGATCTTGGAATTTGTCAGTCTCCATAGTCACCTGAGCCAGTAC
Source organism: Macaca fascicularis (assembly GCF_037993035.2). Lineage (NCBI taxonomy): Eukaryota > Metazoa > Chordata > Mammalia > Primates > Cercopithecidae > Macaca > Macaca fascicularis. Next base: position 146,967,033 of record NC_088382.1, read on the forward strand.
TGTATAATAAATCTCTTTATGTATGCATGTATGTATAAATAGACAGACATACATATTTGCCTATCTACATACATAGAGAACCAATTGATTTATATAGATAAAAATACATTTTATAGGTTTTTTCTCTCTCTCTGTGTATATATAAAAACACACACATATATATGTATGTATGTATATATATGTGTGTGTGTATATATGTACGTGTATATATGTATATGTGTGTGTGTATATATATACACACACACACATATATGTGTATATGTGTGTGTGTGTGTGTGTATGTTTGTCATATATTGAAATGGTTTGGCTCTGTGTCCCCACCCAAATCTCATCTCAAATTGTAATTCCCACATGTTCAGGGAAAGACCTGGTGGGAGGTGATTGGATCATGAAGGCAGTTAACCCCATGCTGTTTTCATGATAGTGAGTGTGTTCTCAGTAGATCTGGTGGTTTAAAAGTGGCAGTTTCCCCTTCACTCTCCCTTTCCTGACACCATGTAAGATGTGTCCTGCTTCCCCTTTGCCTTTAGCCATGATTGTGAGTTTCCTGAAGCCTCCCCAAACATTCAAAACTGTGAGTCAATTAAACCTTTTTTCTTTATAAATTACCCAGTCTCAGGTAGTTTCTTTATAGCTGCGTGAAAACAAACTAATACAAATGCTTTTCTCATAGATTTTACTTTTCTATGAAATCATGACTAATACAGTTACCTTATATTTTTGTGAATATGTTTGTTGTATATTCATGAATACAGGATTCGTGGAACTTACTGTATTTTCTTCAAAAATTATTTAGTCCTACCTGAACATAATAAAATCGTCCATTTTTCTGTGCTGTAGTCCGTGCACTCCAGCCTTTACATAGGAACTTCCTCTAAATGCAGATTCTCAAGTCATAGCTCAGATCTATTAAATAAGAACCTGCATTAGTAACAATGAGCAAGTGATTTGTATGGACATTTATGTCTGATAAATGTTCTCCAGCAAAGGGAACTTGAATTTTAGCATGGCTATATATTTTGTGACATTAAGTATGTCAATGTAGCCATCTGGACTTCATTTTTTTTTTATTTCTGAGGATTTGGTCAATCAGGTACTTAGGACAGAGCTTGGCATACAATAGAAAATCATCATGATATAGCTAGTAACAGGAGGCACAGATAGTAGTATAAGAAGTAACAACAACAAATTACAAAAATAATAGCGTACGGAGAGAACCATTATTTAACAAGAAAGGATCCTGTATCTGGGTTTGAGTACTAGCCTGGATGGTTGAATGACTTTATGTCATTTTAGCTCCTAAGCCTTGTGTCCCCCACTTCTAAATGTACGCTGCTGGACTAAGTGCATTCGTGTGTCTTTATACAGGGAGGTTTGACTCTGCTTAGAGAGCAGTTGTACCCATTTCATCACTGACTTAATATATCCTTCCTAAGCTTAAATGTTCTGCTTTAGACAGTATCTACTTGGCCAACCTATAAGCACCAGAAAATAATAATGGGCATTACTTAAGCATGGTTGACATCAGTGAGGAGAGGAGAAGCCACCCACAGACACCTTTGCCTCTAATTCATTTCCAACCTGTGGCAATAGGCAAATAAGCAGATGCTTACTCATCATAGTTAACATGCTATAACATCACACCACTGAAGCAAATGTCATCTGACACTTCATTGTCTAAATTCTATTTCAAGATCACATTAGGGATACTCCTGAGGCGTTGTCTTACTTGAAAAACGTTATTTCAATTAGTTGCATATCACTTTTTACAGGATTTCGGTCAAATGAGGGGCAGTACTAAATCCAAACCAAACAATATGTGTCTGCAATAAATTTCTGTTCCTGAATTATTCATATGTAATGGCATAGGTGACTCTTCAAGCATTCTGAATTAAGTAGAATTGATTTCTCACTTTTTTAATGCTCTGTTGTACAAGCCTTTTTGTACTTTTACTTCTTCTTAACAAATAAAGTATTGATTCATCTCCACCGAACATGTTTTATTTAAACTTTGGTCTTTGTCAGCAACTTTGTCATTGGTACCCACAATTCCCTTTCCTAACTTCCCAATTGTCTTTAATTCTGAAGGTGAAATCCGTTAACCTGGCTGCTTAGCATGAAGTAACTGCAGAGTGGGTTAAAAATTTGGCAAGAACAATAACACAGTGACTTTTCGCCTTCCCTTTGAGTTTTTACTCCATTACCACTCCCCACATCCCAAAAATATCCTTCAAATTTTTATTCCATTCGGGTGATTTAGGAATTAGCATCGGACTTTAATTGTATTGTGTTATTGGAAAACCATCAAATCTCTTCTTTCTAAATTCTTGAACAAGCATGTCTGTAGGTAGATGGGTGCGGGAAACTGGGCAGAATAATAATCCCAGCATGAAGCACGCAGCCTGAATCAAAATTAAAACTTGATAAATATTTGTCAAGAAAATGAATGAATTTAATTTTTACTGGGGTTTGTTTTATGTCTTCTAAAAACAGTTGACAGACTATGAGTCAGGAAGCAAAGCATCTAACTTATAATTATTAGTTAACTTGGTAGTACTCAAGTTTTATATAAAAATAAAATCTTGAAGAATTGAATTAATTAAGAAAAAAGTGGAGATTCAGGAGACTTTCTGTCCAAACCCAGATCTAATTATGTGTAACCTTGGCCTTTGGCCAAGTTTTTCCCTCTAGAGTAGGAAAGTATTCTGGACAGTATCTTCCTTGCCTTCCAATGCTGGAACTGTGATTGTAACACATACGTTCGCTAGTCTGCTTGCATGGGCTAAGACAGCCATGTTTATTGCCTGCTTTGATTCCATGCTTCACCTGGAACTTGACCTTTCCTCTTCTCCTTGTCAATGTTCTCTGTGATCTACAACAGATCCCTCTGCATGGGTTTCAGCAAGCTCTTACTCATGCAGTCCATTGCAAACTGGCCACAGTGCTTGGCCTTCAAAGCAAATTTTCCCTTCTCAAAGTTGCTGCTGCAGATGCCCATTGAGTCACACCCCCAGGTACATTGCATAGAGAATCCCAGGCCATTCTTTTTACTGTAGAACACTGCCATGTACGTAGATCAATCATCTGCTCTTTTGTCCTGCTCCAAATATATTGGTTATTCAGCATGCGGAAATCACTTTTCCTTGTAAGCCAAAGGCCTGAGCTGCTGTACAAGACCATGTCAGTTTTCTGGTTTTTTTCCTTCAGTAAAGACTCAGATGCACACGTATCGAAGACACTATCTGTAATCTGTGCTACTACGATAGGTGCTGATGACAGAGTGGTGAATTGAGCACAGCTCCTATGCTGGAGAACTTTTAGCCTGATAGGGAAGGCATATAAATGAAGACATTTCCATACAAACAGACAATTGCTTTCCCCATGGATATTTCCTATACAAACAGGTAATTTCTCTGGGCAATCACCTATATCAGCTATGCAGTGGAACACCAAGGCCCTCTACTCCTTTGCGTTACACTCTGAAATCAATGTTACTAAGGCCACATGACCTTTTCTCTTATACATTTTGATGGAACAACTTATTTTCATTATCTTCTCAGCTCTAAATTCCCACATGAATTATCTAGAAGCCAGACCATTAGCCAAATATGAATACTAAACAATGGGTTCTACCCAAAAGTCCTTCTTCTGGTACTCAACTTTGCATTGAGTTAAGTTTCCACTGCCTGTGAATTTCTTTTCTTAGGATGCATTCCCTCACTAATGTGTCCACAGTGCCTTTCTCAGGAAAAAAAAATGACTCCTTTCTTTTTCTCGGCAATATTCTAGTGAGGAATATGCACAAACACTTGCCCTGTTGACATTGTCTCTTGCCTTCTCTATGTTCTTTACCTTTACACCTAAGTTATCCCTTATATCTGCATGGTCAAATACCTTGGACACTCTACCTGACCATTTTATAAATCGATTTCTCCATTAAATAGCATTTGTAGCATGACATTCCTTATTGTTCCCCAACCCTTCATCCCCACATACCGCTTCTACAGAAAGAAGCTTTGATCCCCAAATCATCTTTAAAAAGATGCTTCTGACTCCTTTTGTTAGAGGATTCACTTTAACTTCTAGTTTTGCCTACTTTTTTTCTAGAGCAAACCACAAACAAAATACCTGTAAATGGATTTCAAAATATGTTTAGAGGAGACCTCCCAAACATATCACCTACACACAAATAATAAAAACCCATATCTGATACTTTGGAAAAAATGCTTAAGTTCATCAAGTTTGGGGTTAAATCTTGTGTAGAATGCGTGTGCTAGTCAGGTTTTATGGACTTTCTCTGCATTTGTATTGTTACTCAGAGCTGAAAAAGCTGATTCAGGACTGCAGACTACCAAGTTGTGGCCCATGGGCAAATCAAACACTCCCTCAAGAGGTGAGAAATGTGAATGAAAAAAACAATAAAATAAAGTAAAATAAAATAAAATAAGATAAAAATTGGCAGTCTTTCATGATTTACAGTCACTGTCTTTGGTGTAGTAAACCTAATCACATTGGTTGCTATTTCACTGCATTTGCCGCTAGAGTCCATTAGAACAGTCTAATTTACACTGCAGTGTAATTCATCTGTTTTATTAAGGTTGTTCTTGTATTTATGTTAGAAGTAAAAGCAGCCTCTGGCTCAATGTTATACAGTCGTTCTGAGAAAATGCCACAGGGCACAGTAGTTAATAAACCTGGGAACTAGATTACAGCACCCGTATTGTTGACATCTGACAAGTTTACTGTGAATGTAGTTACGTTGATGCAGAATCTTATAAAAATAGACATTAGCATCATCATTACAAGCTCACTGCAAATAATTGTAGATCCCGTTTATGGAGGTACTTAAAGTTCTTTGCATACACTTTATTGAAAATGTTAGCATTTAATCTTGCCCCCATCCTCTTGCCAGGAAAACCTATTTAGGGTTAGCTTACACAGATGGTAAGAAAATTAACTCATGATAGAATGATGACAAATTGAAGATCGGGAGATTTCTTGGAGAAGGCAGGCCGTCATTCCAGCAAGATTAGATATTTTCATAAAAGTCAGCTTCAGCTACGCAGAAACTTCTCTATTCTGTAGAAGGCTCAATGGTCCATTTGTAAATAACCTGCAGCAATCCCTGACAAGGCACCTGCCATTCAACTCCCTTAGTGGTGCTCGCAGACAAGATATTCTTATATTGCAGAATGCCAGTCATTCTCTGAGCATCTCCCAAGAACTTTGTTTCAAATAACTCATTATTTGCACTGGTATATGGATAGAGAATCTTATTTTCTGAAAGGAAACAAACAAGAGGGAATATGGTAGAGAATAAGCTAATGCCAGCTGTAACTCATAAGATATGGAAGAGGCAGAAGAAATAGAAGAACCAAAGTATTATTGAAAAATTAAAGACAGTTTTCAGCTTTGAATTATTCTGCCTCACAGAAAGAATGTGAACTGTGGCATGAAATAGACTTGAACCTGCATGCAGATATTAAAACTCACACTCCATGAGAAGAATGCTTTGAATAATACTTGGCATGCAACAGACATCTAATGAAAGATTTATCAATAGGATTGAGGCCACAGAGGACAATACAAAGAACTACCTAGCACAATGCCTTCTGTAGTATAGATTACCATTGATATTTGCTAAAGGAGTGGATAAATTTTCTCAGTATCATTTTAACAAGACATTTACATGCACTTCAGAGGATGGCACAAATGAAGGGAAAGATGTCAGAAAAAAAAATCTCATGAGTCCTGAAATCCATGACTACTTAGATCTCCTCATGATGTAGGAGCCATGAGGGATAACATGACATGGCAAAACGAATAATTTAAATTCAGAATACCCGGGTTCTGGCCTTGACTCTGTCTCTATCTGTTCAGTGACTTCAGACTGTAATTTTGCCTGTCTCTAATGTGTCTCTTCATTTCTAAAATTATTTATATAAAAAAAGATCTGTATCCAAACTATATTAAGAACTTGTGCAACTCAGTAATAATAAGATATTCCAATAAAGATGGGCAAAACATACGAACAGACACTTCACAAAGAAAAATACGTGAATGTACAAAAACCACACAAAAACCACTCAACTACTGTGATCAGGGAAATTAAAATGAAAACCATAATGATATTCCAATATACAATCACTGAAAAGGGTAAAATTAAAAGACTTATTACACCAAATAATGTAGTTTCACACTGAAGATGCGAAAGAACCAAAGCCACATACCTTCTAATAAGTTCCATTAAAAAACACACATCATTACTTTGATTTGATTCCTTGCAAAAATATATAACATGAGTTTTATGAGAAAAAATCAGACAAACACAAATTCAGTAATATTAAATAACTGTGCTGTACTTTAAAAACATAAAGGTCTAGAAACTCTAACAATGGCTAAGAACTTCCAGTTTAAAGGAGATTAAAAAATGACCAATACATGCAATATGTGATCCTAGCCCTGAAAAAAGTAAAATAAACATGAAATTATTATTGTAACAGTTATAAAACATGGTAAATGTTAGCTGGATTTTATAGTACTAGTACTATGCATCAATATTAACTATTCTGATTTTGGTACTGTATTTTTTAATGCATTTTTCTTGTTCTTATAAAAAGACTTTATATCTCCAAGTTATTGTTAAATAATTGAGAAATATGTGTGTGTGTATGTGTGTGTGCGTGTGCATATTTTGAGACATATGTGGCAAACGAGATGAAGATTAATAAAGCAAATGGGACTATGTGTTAGTCTGTTCTCACACTGCTAATAAAGACACACCTGTATAAAGGAAAGAGTTTTAATGGACTCACAGTTTCACATGGCTGAGGAGGCCTCACAATCACAGCAGAAGGTAAAGAAAGTGCGAAGTCATGTCTGACACGGTAGCAGGCAAGAGTGTGTGCAGGGGAACCACCTTTTATAAAACCATCAGATCTAGTTAGACTTCCTATCACAAGAACAGCACAGGAAAAACTCATTCTCATGATTCAATTACCTCCTAGCAGGTTCCCCCAATGACACTTTTGGGTAGGACACAGCCAAACCGTATCATCTGCCCCTGGCCCCTCTCAAATCTCATGTTCTCACATTTCAAAACCAATCATGCCTTCCCATAGGTCTTAACTCATTTCAGCCCTAATTCAAAAGTCCACAGCCCAAAGTCTCATCTGAGACAAGGCAAGTCTCTTCTGCCTATGAGCCTGTAAAATGAAAAGCAAGTTAATTACTTCCTAGATACAATGGTGGTTCAGGCACTGGGTAAGTACAGCCATTCCAAATGGGAGAAATTGGTCAAAATGAAGAGGATAGAGGCCCCATGCAAGACCAAAATCTAGTGGGGCAGTCAAATCTTAAAGCTCCAAAATGATCTCCTTTGATGTCATGTCTCACATCCAGGTCATGGTGATGCAAGAGGCGGGTTCCCATGGTTTCGAGTAACTCCACCCCTGTGACATTGCAGGATATAGCCGTTTGGCTGTTTTTCACAGGCTGCCATTGAGTGTCTGTAGCCTTTCCAGGCACACAGCACAAGCTGCAGGTGGATCTACCATTCTGGGGCCTGGAGGATGGTGACCCTTTTCTCACAGCACCACTAGGCAGTGACCCAGTGGACACTCTGTGTGGAAGCTCACAACCCATATTTCCCTTCTGCACTGCCCTAGCAGAGGTTCTCCATGAGGGCTCCGCTCCTGCAGCACACCTATTTTGGAAATCCAGGCATTTCCATACATCCTCTGAAATCTAGGTGGAGGTTCCCAAACCTTAATTCTTGACTTCTGTGCACCCACAGGCCCAATACCATGTGTAAGCCACCAAGGCTTGGGACTTGCATCCTCTGAATCAATGCTCTGAGCTGTACATTGACACATTTTAGCTATAGCTGGAATCAGGGCACCGAGTCTTGAGACTACACAAAGCAGCAAGGTTTTGGGCCTGGCTCACTAGCCAATTTTTTTCCTCCTAGGCCTTCCAGCTTGTGATGGGAGAGGTTGCTGTGAAGACCTCTGACATGACTTGGAGACATTTTCCCCATTGTCTGAGATTAACATTTGACTCCTTGTTACTTATGTGTTTTTCTGCAGGGGCTTGAATTTCACCTCAGAAATGGGTTTTTCTTTTCTATTGCATAATCAGCCTACAAATATTCTAAACTTTTTTGTTCTGCTTCCCTTTAAAAATAAGTTCCAATCCCAAACCATATCTCTGTGAATAAATAAAACTGAATGCTTTCAAGAGCACACAAGTCACATTTTCAACACTTTGATGTTTAGAAATTTATTACACCAGATACCCTAAATTCTCTCGCTCAAGTTCAAAGTTCCAAAGATATCTAGGGCAGGGGCAAAATGCTATCAGCATAGCAAGAATCACCTTTGTTTTGGTTTCCAATAAGTTTCCATCTTCATCTTAGACTACCTTAGCCTGGATTTTATTGCCCATATCACTATCAGCATTGTGGTTAAAGTCATTCTACAAGTCTCTAGGAAGTTCCAAACTTTCCCGCATCTTCTTGTCTTCTGAGCCCTCCAAGTCTCTAGAAAGTTCCAAACTTTTCCACATTTTCCTGTCTTCTTCTAAGCCCTCTAAACTATTCTAACCTTTGCCTGTTACCCAGTTCCAAAGTGACTTCCACATTTTCAGATGCCTTTACAGCAGCACCCTACTCCTGGTACCAATTTGCTATACTAGTTTTCATAATAATGACATACACGAGACTAAGAAATTTCTAAAAAAAAAAAAAGAGATTTAACTAATGCACAATTCCACATGACTGAAGAGGCCTCACAATCAAGATGGAAGGTGAAGAAAAAGCAAAGTCACATCTTACATGGTGGTAAGCAAGAGAGGGTGTGCAAAGGAACTGCCCTTTATAAAACCATCAGATATCATGAGTCTTACTCATTATCACAAGAACAGCATGAGAAAAACTCACCCCCATGAATCAATTACAGCCCAGTGGGTCCCTCTCATGATAGATGGGGATTATAGTAGCTACAATTCCAGACGAGATTCAGTTGGGGACACAGGCAAACCATATCAGACCACATGTCAAAAATGAATGATTCTAGGTAGAGAGTATATGCTTGCTTTTAGTACTATTTTTGTAGCTTGTCTGCAAATCTGAAAATATATTTAAAAATAAACATAAGAGCTCGTGCCACTTTCCTGATTTCAGCTTTCTAATGACATTTCATCACAATTATAATAAAATCCAATAACCTGCCACGATTTATGAGGCTTTATAGAATCTTGTCTAAGAATTTACCTCTTTAATTTTATTTTTATTACTTTCCTTGCTCACTCTGCTCAGATGACACCAACCCTTTTGCCATTTCTCAAGCATTCCAAATGGAGTCTCTTCTTGTGCCTTTTGTATGTGGCAGTCTTGTTCTGCCTGAATCATTCTTTTCTCAGATGCTTCCCTATCATATCCCTGCACATTATAAGGGTCTCTGACCAAAAAAGAATCCCTTGGTCTTCCCATGTTTTAAAAAAATCTTCCCTTTTGCTCTCTGTCCCCACTTATCCTATGTTTCATTTCTCCACAACACTGAACACTTATTAACATATTATTTTCTATTTATTAGTTAGCTTCTATTCTAGAGTATACATGCAATTTTTGTTCTTGTTCATATCCATGTAGCTAGAACATAGAGAAGCATTGGGCATTTGGCCTATATTCACAGTTTTATAAGTATTGGAGGAGCACACAAATGAATTAATAAGATATTCAAGTACAGTTATGTGCTACATAGAGGTTTTTCAGTCAAAGACCACAAAAACAAAACTGTTCCCATAAGATTATAATACTGAATTTTTACTGTACCTTTTCTATGTTTAGATACACAAATACTTATTATTATATTACAGTTGCCTACAGTACTCAGTAAAGTAACATGCTGTACAGATTTGTAGGCTAGGAACAATAGGCAATACTGTATAGCCTAGGTGTGTAACAGGCTACACAATCCAAGTTTGCATAAGTACACTCTATAGCATTCTCACAACAACAAAATTACCTAAGGACACATTTCAGAATACATCCCTGTCATTAAGCGACACATGATTGTAATTGTTTGATTATGATTGGGGTAATGAATGCCTCTGAAAAGGTATAATAAATCTCTAGGTTATCATAAAAGCAAAGATCAGAAAAGCTTCCTTTATTGTGCATTTCTGTAGCTTCTCTCCATATGCTGTGTTTGTTGTCCTTAAATACATTCAGAGAACCTGAACATTGTCAATGATGTGCTGTGAGTACCACCCCATCCAGAATATGAAATTCACTGTCCAAGTTATTTCTTTCTGTTCATGTGTACTAAATTTTTATATATACACCAAAAAGTGTTTAGAGTTGTGAGAAATTTAATTTTATTCTCCAACTTTGTGCAATTTGTGAACTTGATAATCCTTAGTTTTCATTTCTTCTCTCAATTTTGTGTTGCCTTATTGAAGGTACTGTCAGGATCATCTACTAACCATAAATCATAAATCATAAATGAAGTGAACAAAATAAATACCATGTATTTGAAATACAAGAGTCAAGGTAGACTCCCAAGTATTTTATCCAAACAACTGTCAAATGATGTGTGGGTTTTGAAAATAAGAGAGCTCCATTACATGGCATGGTTGCTCTCATTAATAGGAAGTTATTAACAAATTCTAAATGAATGAATATTTGCTGTTGTTGTTGAGACAGGATCTCACTCTGTCTCCCAGGCTGAGTGCAGTGACATGACCACAACTCGCTACAGCCTCGACTGCCTGGGCTCAGGAATCCTCTTGCCTCAGCCTCCCAAGTAGCTGGGACTACAGTTGCACACCACAATGCCCGGCCAATTTTTGATTTTTTTGTAGAGACAGGAACTTAGTATGTTGCCCAGGTTAGTACTGAACTCTTGGCTTCAGGAGATACTCCTGCCTTGGCCTCCCAAAGTGCTGAGGTTACAAGTGCGAGCCACTGTGTTTGGCAAATAGATGACTTTGAACAGCTGACAAGAAATACCACATAGAATTAAAACTCTGAAATGTGATGTAGCGAAGTGGGAACTGATTCTGGAGTGTGGGGAATTGGGTTCTGTTCTAAGCTCTGTCACTATCAGACAGACATACTGCCTGCTTGGACAAGTTTTTACTCTTTTGAAGCCTCTGTGTCTTATAACCAAAATGAGGAATTTGGACTAGGTAAAAACTAAGACCCTTTCCTGTTATAATATTCCATGATTTTAGGCTGAGCTAATTCAGGGACATTATTTTTTATAAAATGATTAAGAGGTAGAAGTAGCCAAGAAAACATTTGTAAGACTTCCACATTTTTAGGGAAAATAGAGAGCTTACATCTCAGAGGGCATAAGGTTAACCCTGGTCCATGATGATGAGCTTTTTTAAGGTGTACATGCCCTTTCTGTGATTCCCAGCACTGCATTGTATTTAAGTCTAATTAAATCTTTTTGTACAAACTTTAAATACACTTAATTAAAATAGGTAGACTAGGGATGATAAAATTCTGAAAGTAAGCAGGTTAAAGTGCAGGCTCATTTCTTCTGCTAATTAGTTGAAGGATGATCTTCCTTGCTGAGGGGCCAAACGACAGGAGATTCATTTCTTAAACTTAAATCTGTTTTTAAATGTCTTTCTGAAGCCTTTAGGCTTTGGAATTTGAATTCTATAAAATTGAATGCTGGGGATTATCTCTTTTTCTTTTATACTTAGTTAAACCCTAAGCAGGGTTCAATAGAGATCCAAGCATTATAGAGTACCCAATGGTCATTGAGTCCACACATTCAGTCAGCAAAACTGGCCACGTGGTAATTCTATCATCACTCCATCACTCTCGAGAGACTGGCCTAACTTCATGTATTATGATAGATTTTCGGAAACTGTGACTTATTCATTAAATGTTTGATTCTTTGAACTACTTAGCTTGGCACTGAAGTGATAAATTTGATTTCACGGCACTGCAGCCATAATCATCCTGTGTGTTTAAAACTGCTCCCATTCAAGGGTCAGTAGTATGGCTGGGCAGGCATAGTCCCAGTTGGTTTTCAAAATAATCCTCACAGTCCCCCAAGGTGATGACTGCAATTTGGATTTTGTTTCATATCGTAATGACAATGTAATCATTATACTATTACAGAAAATAAATAATTGTGGCATATGTTAGGTTGGTGAAAAAAAAATGCAGTCTTTGCTATTACTTTCAATGGCAAAAACCACAATCACTTTTGTGCCAACCTAATACAATCCATAATTTATGTTGCTGACTGCACGTATTGTCTGCATTCACATCACTACATTTTTTTTTTTTTTTTTTTATGTTGGGGCATGATGTGAGGAAGACTCCTTTTGACATGCTAAAATGTTTATATCTTCTTCAAACCATATTCTGCATAGGAATAAACATTTTTTTCTGTGAAATTTCACCAATGCCGAACATGCTTGACATGAATCTGGAGGAAGGTTTGGGGGCCTCGCAGAGGCCTGGTACACCTGCTGACACTGGTGTAGACATTGTGTGGTGCATAACAGAGCTACTTTCCATGGAGTGTCTTCTTATCATGTGAGTAATAAGTGCTAAGCATCCAAGCTGGCCTCACCTTCCTTCTATTTCCTTGCTATTATCTTAGAACACTTCTAATGTTTCTCCTATAATAGTGTTCCAAGAACTGTACCTGCAAAAAGGGATCTATTAACTCTCTAATAGTTTTGAATTTTAATATACTGATGAGCTGAAGAACATCCAAGCAGTTTTTTCTTTCATTTATTTGCCAGGTATTTATTGAAATCACTGTTCTAGACTCGGAGAGGAAAAACTGCCCCAGTGGAGTTTTGTCTGTTAAATGGTAACTGAATTTATAGCTCTTGGCTCCGTTTTTCAGACACTTTTAAGACCAATTTTGGATTCTCAGCAAAATTAAGAGAAACAGAGAGAGATTTCCCATATACTCTCTCTCCCTACACATTTACAGACTCTCCGATTGCCAACATCCCTCACCAGAGTGGTACATTTTTCACAATTGATGAGCCTACACCAATACATCATAACCTCCCAATGTCCCTAGTTTACATTAGGGCTCATGATCAGCGTTGTATATTCTGTGGGTTTCGGCAAACGTGTAAGGATATGTACACATCATTATAATAGCAAAATAGTATATTCACTGCTCTAAAAATCCTCTGTGTTCTTCCTGTTCATCCTTCCGTCCCCTCAAACTCTCTGGAAAGCACTGATGTTTTTAGTGTCTCCGTAGGTTTGCCTTTCCAGAATGTCATGTACATGGAATCATATAGCATGTAGCCTTTTTAGACTGGCTTATTTGACTTAATAATATGTATTTAAGGTTTGTCTATGTCTTTTTATGGCTTCATAGCTCATTTCCTTTTTGGTATGAATAATAATGCATTGTTTAGATGTACCATAGTTAGTTATTGTTCAGTTAATTAACTGAAGGATATCTTGATTTCTTCCAAGTTTTGACTGTCATGAATAATACTGCTGCAAATACCTGTTTGAAGGTTTTTGTGTGGACATGATTTTTTAACTAATTCTGGTAAACACCATGTAGTGTGATTGTCAGATCTTAGGGTAAAAAAATAACTAGCTTTGTAAAAAACTGTCAAAATTTCTTCCAGAGTGGCTGTACCATTTGCCGTTTTCATCAGTAATTAATGAGAGTTCCTGCTGCTCCACGTCCTAGCCAGAATTTGGTGTTGTCAGTGTTCCAGATTTTGGCCATTTTGATAGGTGTGTAAGGGTATCTCATCGTTTTAATTTGCATTTCCCTGATGATATATGATGTGAAGCATCTTTTTATATGCTTATTTGCCATCAATAAACCTTTGGTGATGTGTCTTTTAAGGTCTTTAGCCTATATTTTAATTGGGTCAGTTTATTTGTATTGCTGAGTTTCAAGAATCAGCATATTTTGTATATTTTAGATAACAGTCCTTTAGCAGAATTTTTTTTTTTTTTTGCAAATATCTTAATGTGTCTGTGGCTTGTCATCTCATCCCTTTGACAGAATACTTTGCATAGTAGAAGTTTCTAATTATAATGAAGTTCAGTTTGTCAATTGTTTCTTTCATGGATCATAACTTTTGTGTTGTACCTGAAAGGTCATTGCCATATCCAAGATCATATAGGTTTCCTACTATTTTATCTTCCAGAAGTTTTATAGTTTTGCATTTTACAGTTAGGCCTGTGATCTATTCTAAGTTCATTTTTGTGAAGGGTATAAGGTCTGTGTCTAGATTTTTTGTTTTTGGTTTTTTTGCTTCTTGATGTCCAATTGTTCTCTAACCAGTTGTTGAAAAGTACAACTTTGCTTCATTGTCCTATAATTGCCCCTTTGTCAAAGGACAATTGGTTATAATTATGGGGGTATATTTCTGGCTTTCTATTTCATGCCATTGATCTGTCTATTCTTTCACAATTAGCTTCCTGTCTTGATTATTGTAACTTTATAAGACTTGAAAGCAGGTAGTGTCAGTCCTCTCACTTTTTTCTTCTCTTTCAAGATTGTCTTTGCTATTCTGAGTCTTTTGCTGCCCTCTATAAACTTCAGAATCAGTTTAGTGATATTTGTGAAATAATTTCATGGAGTTTTGATGGGGGTTGCATTTAACCTATACATCAAGTTGGGAAGAACTGACGTCATGACAATATTGAGTTTTCCTGTTCACAGACATGGAATATTTTTCCATTTATTTAGTTCTTTTTTGATTTATTTCATCAGAGTTTTATCATAATCATATAGATCTTGCATATATTTTGTTAGATTTATACATAAGCATTTCCTTTTGGGGGATGTTAATGTTAATGATATGTTTCTATTTTCAAATTCCTCTTGTACACTGCTGGAATATAGGAAAATGATTGGCTTTTGCGTGATATATTAATCTTGTGTCCTGAAATCTTGCTGTAATTACTTCTTTGTTCCAGCAGTTTCATTTTTTGTAAGTTATTTTTAATTATCTACAAAGGTGATCATATCAGCTGCAAATTTTTTTTAAATTTCTTCCTTCCCAATCCATAGACATCTTCTTTTCTTGTCTTGTCTTCTTGACTTAATGACAATGTTGAAGAACAGTGGTGTAGAGGACATTCTTGTCTTGTACCTCATCTTAGTAGGTAAGCTTGAGTTTCTCACTATTTAGGAAGATGTTAGCAGTAGGTGTTTCATATATACTCTTTATAAATTTGAGGAATTTTCTCTGTGTTTCTAGTTTGCCAATAATTTTTATCATAAATAAATGTTGGAGTTTGTTAAATTCTTCATCTATTAATATATGTTGTAATTTTCTTTTTTAGCATAGTGAGGCAATAAATTACAATAATTGATTTTTAAATGTGGATCCAGACTTGCATACCTGAAATAAAACCCACTTGATAATGGTGTATAATTATTTTTATTTATTTGTATTCATTGTGCAAGTTTTTTGAGGATTTTTGCATCTTTATTCTTTAGCAATATTAGTCTATAGTTAATCTGTATTAATCTAATAGCTTTGTCTCATTTTTAGTACTAGGGAAATGCTGGCCCTTTTCAATAAGGTAGGAAGTATTCCCTATTTCTATCCTCCAAAAGACATTGAAAAATGGTATAATTTCTTCCTTAAATGTTCAATAGAATTCACCAGTGAACTCAAGATTAATGCATTCTGCTTTGGATTATTAAATATTGTCTCAATTTCTTAGTATATATAGGCCTATTTAGATTGTTAATTTTTCTTCTGTGAATTTTGACATCTCATGCTTTTAAAAGAACTGGCCTGGCTGGGCGCAATGGCTCAGGCCTGTAATCCCAGCACTTTGGGAGGCTGAGGTAGGAAGATCACGAGGTCAGGAGTTCAAGACCAGCCTGACCAACATGGTGAAACTCTGTCTCTAATAAAAATTCAAAAATTAGCAGGGCATGGTGGCACGTGCCTGTAATCCCAGCTATTTGGGAGGCTGAGGTAGGAGAATCGCTTGAACCTGGGAGGCGGAGGTTTCAGTGAACTGAGATGGCGCTATTGCCCTCTAGCCTGGGCAACAGAGTGAGACTTCATCTCAAAATAATAATAATAATAATAATAATAATAATAATAACAATAACAGAAATAATTCGCCTATTTAATCTAAGTTATAAAATTTATGGGCATATTATGGTTCATAGTATTCTTGGTTTGTAATTACTTTATTTTCTTAAGTTCCAGGGTACATGTGCAGAATGTACAGGTTTGTTTCATAGGTAAGTGTGTGTCATGGTGGTTTGCTGCACCTGTCAACCCATCAACTAGGTATTAAGCCCAGCATGCTTTAGCACTTTTCCCTAATGCTCTCCTTCCTCCAACCACCCCCTGACAGGCCCCAGTAAGTATTGTTCCCCTCCCTGTGTCCAGGTATTCTCATTTTTCAACTCCCACTTATAAGTGAGAACACGCACTGTTTGGTTTTCTATTCCTGCATTAGTTTGCTGAGGATAATGGCTTCCAGCTTCATCCATGTCCCTGCAAAGTACATGCCCGGCGCAAGACAAGGATCCCCTCTCTTACCACTCCTATTCAACATAGTATTATAAGTTCTGGCTAGGGCAATCAGGCAAGAGAAAGAAATAAAGGGTATTCAGTTAGGAAAAGAGGAAGCCAAATTGTCTCTGTTTGCACATGACATGACTGTATATTTAGAAAATGCCATCGTCTCAGCCCCAAATCTCCTCAAGCTGATAAGCAACTTCAGCAAAGTCTCGGGATACAACATAAATGTGTGACAATAACAAGCATTCCTATACACCAATGACAGACAAATGGAGAGCCAAACCATGAGTGAACTCTCATTCACAATTACTACAAAGAGAATAAAATACCTAGGAATACAACTTACAAGGGATGTGAAGGACCTCTTCAAGGAGAACTACAAACCACTGCTCAAGGAAATGAGAGGACACAAACAAATGAAAGAACATTCCATACTCATGGATAGGAAGAATCAACATCGTGAAAATGGCCATACTGCCCAAGGTGATTTATAGATTCAATGCTATCCCCATCAAGCTGCCACTGACTTTCCTCACAGCGTTGGAAAAAACTACTTTAAATTTCGTATGGAGCATATTATTTATATTTTTTATTTTACATTTTTTGTTGCTTTACAGTTTTCAATATGCATTTACAGCTAATCCATGTCCACTTTCAAATAACATATATATACACACTTACATAGAATATATATACACATACACACATATACACACATATTTAGAATATAATCAAATAGATTGTTGCTATTATTTTGAACAAACTTTTATCTGTTAGGTTAATTAACAGGAGAAATAAGGTTTTATTTTACCTTCGCTCATTGTTTTTCCATGTTCTTTCTTTCTTTAGGTAGGTCAGAATTTCTGATATATATCATTTTTTCTTTCCCTCAATAACTTTAATTTTCTCAATTTGTGTTTGTCTGAGACTGTCTTTATTTCTTCTTCACTTCTAATTGATAATTTTTCAGGGCACAGAGTTCTATGTTGGTGAATTTTTTTCTCTCTCAGCACTTTAAAAATTTACTCTACTCTTTTCTTGCTACATGTTTTCTAAGGAATTGGATGTAATTCTTTGTCCCTCTGTAAGTGAGAAATATATATGTTTTCCTCTGACCTTGTCAGGATTTTTTTCTTTATTGCTGTTGTGTTTTTTTTTTTTTTTTTTTGTATTTTTCTGTTACAGTGGCTTTAAAAAAAATCTTTAGCATTTTGTTTTCCTTAAGATTTTCATCTCTGTTTATATTGCCTTTCTGTTCTTGTATGCCTTCTATTTTACCTATTAAAACTGTTGGTATATTAATTATAGTTGTTTGAAATTTCTGGTCTGATAAATTCACCATTCCTGCCATGTCTGATTTTGATATTGTTCTAACTATATAAATTGTGCTTTTGGCCTTCTTGTATGCCTTGTAATTTTTTAAATGGAAAGACAAAACGTATTGGATAAAAGAAACTGCTATAAATAGGCTTTAGGTAATGTGGTGGCAAGGGGGAGGGTGAGAGGCAGTGTTTCACAGTCCTACGACTGGACCTCAGTCTTTTAGTGAGCCTGTGCCTCTGAACTGTGAGCTTCACAAGTATTTCTCAGGGCATTTTTTTTAACTCGTAATTTTATTTGTCTACCCTTCCAAAGATGGAAGAAGATGGGTAGAGTAAATTGAAGTTGGATATTACCCTTCTCTCACATGAAAGTTAGAGATAACCAGAGTTGCGTATTCTATTTCCCCCACATCAGTTTGGTTCTGATAGTATCCCAGCAGGTTAGGCCTGGCTAACTAGTTTCTTCTGAGAGCAGGCCTTGTTAAGAAGAACAAAATGCTCTGGAATATTTTTAAATGGTTGATTTCCCCTCCCCCTGCTGGAAGTATGAGGGGGATTATTCTCCACTATTTACTGTAAGAACCTCATCAAGCTCCTTAAGACTGTGTCCTCCCTGGAGTTTTTAACTCTGACTTATCCTTACTAAGCCTTCAGCAATTCCTCAGTTGTAGTACAGGTTTTCCTACCCCAGTACTGGTTTTACTCATGAGTCTTCACTCTGGGAAGCCCTGACTCTCTGTATTGACCCATCTATCTCTTCAATCGTGGGGGTAGCAGTTTGTCCTGTGTCCTCAACTGTTTTCTTGCTCCAGGAACAATTACTGATGTTTCATTCTGTTCAGCTTTCTACTTGTTGTTAGGGCAGAATGACACCATTTAACATGTAAAAATTTCTTTAACATGTGAAAATACATTTAGTACATTTAACATGTAAAAATTTCTTACATGTTGAACTGGGAGCCAGAAGTTGGAACTAATTTTCATATATATATATATAGAGAGAGAGAGAGAGACAGAGAGAGAGAGAGAGAATATACAAACATGACAATCAGGGAAGAGAAGATGCACACATGGATAACAGCTGAATGAACACCCAGGCCTGATCAAACATCAACCCTGACCATTATCCTGTCATCAATGAGATAATCATTCCTATTCCATGAGGAAAATCAAGGAAGAATTTAGAGACAGGGAGCACAATCCCTCAAATTTCCCTCTCCCTAAAAGACCAGAAGAAATGGGCAATATCCGTGGCACCAAATAAACAAAATAATTAAAATTTGATATTTGAGTAAGCATGTAATCAGAGATGCTATAGAGAAATCTGCTTTCGATTCAGTCTATGAACCTCCTGTTGCCCATGTTCTACCTACATGTGAAGAGGTGTTGTAAGTGCTCCCTCTAGTTCCACATCTTTTAATATGCATTATTAATAATACATTAAAACTTGCAAATGTTAATTTATAATTTACAATTATGCTTGTTATTTATGTAACAAGCATCATTTGTCATAAACGTTCCTTTGATAAATGTCAGTTTAGCTTCATCAAGGCAAATTTAGATTTCTGTACAGTATTTGTTAATCTAAGAATAAATTTTGATGGACATCTGCATCAATTTGTATATTAGGTCTACAATTTAATTTGTTATAATGTGGTTAAATATTATCCATTATTTTATTAATCTGAATTTAGTCAGTAATATTGAAATACCTCTAGTTTTTTTGAACAGTAAGATATTGTACACATAAGTGAGAAGATTTTATAGCTCCTGAAAAATATGTAGGAGCAAAGTTCAGTGAAGCCACTGCTGGCCTGGTGACACCAGAAAATGTGGTAGGACTCAGTGAACTCAACTGTGTGGTACAATTACGTGGCTGATTCCCAGGGCAACATCTGGAAGCTTTTAGAAAACCAATACCTACCATCTGTCTGTGCTCTCTTGCAGCTACTGCCAGAGAATAGTGGATTTACCTGTGCTTCTGCTTCTCACATCTCATTGGAGTTCCTCTTGTTGGAAAAAATCTAAACCACAACCTATTTAATAAGGATGCCAGAGAAATGTATTTTGCAAGATGCAGGCATCTATAACAATAGAATAGTTGGTATGCAATAAACCATCTTGCTTTAAACAAGTATAGATTGGAGAAAACACAAGAAACAACAGTTTTTAGTCATTGAATCAAGATACAACAAAAGGCTGTGGTCCTTGAGAGGAGGAAAACTCAATAAGTTTCCCTACATTCAATTTGAGTTTTTGTCTGGAGGCGTTTTGCAAAACACAACACAGGTAAGTAGATACAAAATAGAGATGAGGTTAAGAATAAAATGAGAAAGAAAGGAAAGCCATGAAAAGATCAATCATAAGAAACCTGGTTTGGATATATAGACATCAGACAAATAAGATTTCAATAGAACAAATATTATCAGGGATAAAAAAAGAATATTTTGAAGAAATAAAAGCTTCAATTTTTTAAAAAAGGTATAACAATGCTAAATGATTATGCACATAATAACAAAGCTTCAAAAAATGAAGCAAGAACTGACATAGCTAGGGAGAGACAGAAATCTACAAATTCATTTGGGTATTTAACACTAATGCATTAGTAACTAACAAAATAAGTAGACATAAATCAATACAGAGGTATCTCAACCAATATAATATAATTTGAATTTATAGAATAATATTAACCTATTTGATGTAGTTAGTAAATGGAGAACAAAATACCTAACAAGAGCAGAATGCAGTCTTTTCAAGTACGTGGAAGACTTTCACCTAGATGAACCATATAAGAAATTACAATCAATTCCAAAAGATCAAAACAAAATCAGACAAAGTGTTTTTCTAACAAAAATGGTATTAAATTAGAAATTGATTAAAAAACATAGAGCTAATCATATATTTAATGGTTTAAAATTAGAAAAAGGCAAAGATTATTTATTATTCATTATTCTTATTTATTCTATTAATTTTGAACTGGAGATCCTGGCCAGCACAATAATACAAGTTAAAAAAAAGTAAACGTTATAAAGAACGGAAACACAAAAATAAAACTTGTTTTAAAAATTTTTGGAGGACATGTTTGTGTACATAAAAAAATCTTAAGCAACCTACACCAAACCACTGCTATGAGGAATAACTGAATCTAAAAACCTAGCAGAATATAAAATCAATTATACAGAAATCTATTTTATTTTCATAAACTTTTTATGACAACTAAAAAGTAAAGTGAAACACATTATTTACAGTAGCATCAAAATTAAATAATGAAGAATAGAAAATTTGAAAATAAGCTGGCAGAAAGGGGATGATACAGATGCATCCAGGAGGAACATCTGCCACCAAGGGACCAGGACACTAGGAAGAATGGTGCACTCTGAGCAGATCTTTGCAAGAAAGGGATTGAGAGTGGACAGAGGGAGGACAAAGATGCTGGGCTCAAGAAGTAGGAAGCTGGGTAAACTGCATGGGCCTTACATGAAGCAGGACTCATTCCTAATCCCTAGTGACTCCTGTGATACAGATGAGTTGAACAGACAAAGAGCAATGCACTCTTACCATGGCTGTCTGGAATCCTGGGAGCAGGAGACCCATGACCCCCACAGACACTTGAGCTAGTAGACACAGCTGCTTAGAGAGGTGGTAGGGGCAGGACTCCTGTCTGTGCAGAGCCTAGAGGGTTTTATTTGGGAACGTCTGCAGGGGAGCACAGTCAATGGCACTCATCCCCCAAGGCATCTCATGATCCCATAGGAGATTCTAGCCTTAGGGAACCTGTCAGACCTGAACAGAGCAGGGTGATCTTGCCTGTGAGATGGGGCCAGTTTTACCTGAGTGCCCTTCTGTCTGCTGACCTCTCCTGGGGCCCCAGCCTGACTGTGTCTACTTGCCATGCAGTCTTAGATGCCCAACTGAGGTGCCTCCTGGGGGCCTGCATCATAGTTCCTACACTGGCAGGCAATGCTTGACTGTATCAGAGAGTTCCAGTAGAGCAGCCTCCACCAACGTGCACCAGCCTACCTGGGATCTCCCTCAAATGCAGTCTCTCTTGTGCCAATTTGCCAGCACGCCCACACTCACCTAAGGCTACCCCCCACCATAGTTTTGCCAATAAGTGTGTGCACAAGCAAACCTCACCTCCCCTTCCCGCTGGAGCAGGGGTATATGTGCACTTTATTGTGCCATTTGTATTGGTGTGTGTGCACCCAACATTGCCTGCACTTCACGTTCGCTGTTGCTACTGGTACAAGTGAATAAGCATGGATTCCGCTGCCACCACCCAACAAAGCATGTTGGCTGGCACCACCTTTTGGAGTGTGGTAGCTGGCCTGCAGCCTGGGAACACTTTGGCTCCTCTAGGGCAGCAGGTTTTCAACTTCAAGGGGCCAAAGAACAAAGCTTGGGTTCACATACAAGTCCCCCAGTGTTAGAGGATGAAGCCCAGGAGTACTGAGCTAAGCCCTAGTCCCCCTCAAATTTACCAGAAATGTAGGCTGTTGATTGAACCCACCTTATACCACAATCAAACTCCTAGGGATATCAAATAAGCTAAAAGAAAAAAAAATCCCATCCAAAAGACAAACGTCAAAGATTGAAGGAACAACAGCCCATATAGACAAGAAAGAACCAGCACAATAACTCATGTAGCTCAAAAAGCCAGAGTGTCCTCTTATCTCCAAATGACCATATAGTTCCCCAGCAATGGTTCTTAGGCAGGCTGAAATGGCTAAAATGACAAAAATTGAATTCAGGATATGGATAGGAGCAAAGATCATTCAGAAGAAAGTCTAAACCTAATCCAAGAATTCTAAGGAACATAATAGAATGGTACAGGAGATGAAAGGCAACATGGTCATTTTAAGAAAGAACCAAATTGAGCTGACAGGGCAGAAAAACTCACTTCAAGAATTTCAGAATACAACTGCAAGTATTAACACAGAATTGACCAAACTGAGGTCAGAATCTCAGACCTTGAAGACATGCTCTATGAAATAACTCAGTCACACAAAAATAAAGAAAAAGCAATAAAGAAGGGTAAACAAAACCTGCAAGAAATAGGTGATCATGTAGAGACCGAATCTATGACACATTGTCATCCCTGAAATACGAGGAGAGAAAGCAAACTACTTAGAAAACACATATTTCAGGAGATCATCCATGAAAATTTCCCAACCTTGCTAGAGAGGCCAACATTCAAATTTAGAAAGTGCAGAAAACACCATGTGAAATACTACACAAAAAGACCATCCTCAAGACACATAGTTATCGAGTTCTCTGAGGTCAAATGGAAAGAAAAAATATAAAAGGCAGCTAGAGAGAAGGGGCAGGTCACCTCCCAAGGGAACCCCATAAGGTTAACAGAAGACCTTTCAGGAGAAAACTTACAAGCCAGAAGAGAATGGGGGCCTATGTTCATCATTCTTAAAAGAATTTCCAAGCAAGAATTCTGTATATAGCAAAACCAAACTTCATAAGCAGAGAAATACGAGCCTTTTCAGACAAGCAAATTCTAAGGGATTTCATTACCACCAGACTTGCATTATAAGAGATCCTGAACAGAGTGCTAAATATGGAAAGACCATTACCAGCCACAACAAAAAGCACATTTAAGTACACAGACGAGTGGCACTACAAAGCAACCACACAAAAAAGTCTGCATAATAATTAGCTGAAAACACTATGACAGGAACAAATCCACAAACGTCAATACTAACCTTGAATGTAATTGGGCTAAATGTTCCTATTAAAAGTCATAGAGGGGCAAGTTGGATAAAGAAGCAAGACCCAATGTTACCTTGTCTTCAAGAGACTCATCTCACAAGCAATGACACCCATAGGCTCAAATTAAATGAATGAAGAAAAATATACCAAGCAAATGGAAAACAGAAAGATGTAGGCCTTGCTATTCTAATTTCAGAAAAAATAGAGTCTCAATGAACAAAGATCAAAAAAGACAAAAAAGGACACTACATAATGGGAAAGTTTTCAATTCAACAAGAAGACCTAACTCTTCTAAATTTTTGTGCACTCAACATAGAAACACCTAGATTTATAAAGCAAGTACTTAAGAGACCTATAAAGAAATTTAAATTACTACATATGATAGTGGGAACCTTCAATACCCCACTGATAATATTAAACAGATCACCAAGGCAGAAAACTAAAAAAGGTATTCAGGACCTGAATTCAACATTTGACCAAATAGACTAAAAAAAACACCTACAGAACTATTCACTCCCCATGACAGCAAGAAACACACACACACACACACACACACACACACACACACACACACACACACACACAAAAAACATTCTTCTCATCTGCACATCGCAGGTACTCTAAAATCAATCCCAAAATTGGACATAAAACAGTACTCAATAAATTCAAAAAAAATCACACCAACTGCATTTTGGGACTACAGCACAATAAAAATAGAAATCAATATCAAAAAATGTGCTTACAACCAACTAATTTCATGGAAATTCAACAACTTGCTCCTGAATGACTTTTGGGTAAATAATGAAATTAAGGCAGATATCAATAAATTTTTTGAATAGCATCAAAGATGCAACATACCAGAATATCTGGAACACAACAAACACTGTATTAAGAGGAAAATGTATAGCACTAAACACCCATATCAATAAGTTAGAAAAATCTCAAATTGACAACCTAACATCAACTGAAAAAATTAGAGATGCAAGAGCAAACCAACCCCAACGCTAGCAGAAGATGAGAAATAACCCACATCGGAGCTGAACTGAAAGTAATTCAGATGAGGATAACCATACAAAAGATCAAAAAATACAGGAGTTTTGTTTTGATTTTTTTCATAAGATATGTGGACCGCTAATAGAGTAATAAAGAAAAAAAGCAGAGAAGATCCAAATAAACACAATCAGAAATGACAAAGAGGGCATTACCACGGATTCCACAGAAACGCAAATAACCCTCAGGGACTGCCGTGTATACTCCTATGTACATAAACTAGAAAACCTAGAACAAATGGGTAAATTCCTGGATGCATATACCTGCCCAAGACTGAACCAGGAAGAAATTGTATTCCTGAAGAGACCAATAAAGAATTTCAAAATTGAATCAGTAACAAAAAGCCTGCCAAACAAAAAAGCCCAGGATCAGATGGATTTACAAATTCTACCAGATGCATAATGAAGATCTGGTACCATTCCTACTGAAACTATTCCAAAAAAATTGGAGAGGAGGGACCCTAACTCATTCTATGAGGCCAGCATCATTCTGATATCAAAACCAGGCAGACACAACAGAAAAAAAAAAAAGTATTCCAATTATTACATCTTTCCATCCTTGCCAATGAAGGAGATCATCAGCAATCAAGGTCAAATTTGTACCCCCTGGCAACGACCTTCCTGATTGTCTCAGGTTACGAGACACTCCAATAAGCATGCTGTGGCCATTTGTAAGGACATCTGGGATTTCCGTTGAGCTTTCTGCTACTAGGTTATTCACTTGATGATTCCATTGCTCCTACTAAGATGTAATTTAATTTTCCATTTAGTGTCCTAACTCCTGAGACCACATGTTTTAGAAGGCAAAAAATACATCTTTCTAATTCTTCCATCCCCAGTTCTTGGCCCAGTGATGGCAGCACAGCAGTACTCAGTAGGCATGTACTGAATTAGTAAAAAAAGAATATTCTTTTAAAACTAGTTTTTCTGGATAGATTCTTAATCTCCTGCTGTACCTTAATTTTACATAGGAGCAAAGCTAAATTGTAAATGGTAGGGGCATTCCCGTCTTCATTAACCTTATGATGACACAGAATTTCAATGAGAATGATTTGTTTAGCCAGTGTCACATGCCTCATTCCCGTTTGCCTCCTCTTCCCTCTTTGGCAATTTTTTTTGGTCCCTTCTCTGTGTTATCTTGTCAAGGGTGCAGGAGTTTTCAGAGCCCCCCTTTGTCTTCTGACATCATTTGCAAAGCACTCTCCAGGGAGAAAACCATAAGGCAGCACTAGTTCTCTGCAGCCTTGAATCTGTCAAGAGAAATGAAAATATCCAAGGAGATATTACTACTCAGAAGTCCTCTAAGAGTGCATATTTGCCTAGCTTATTTCTATAATAAAAATTATTTTTCTTTAAATGTTGACCCTAAATTATGAATTAGAACCTAAAATTGCATCCAGACCACCCCAGTGTCAGCGTACTCCAAGGGGCTATTCAAAGAGACTCAGGTATATATTCCACATGTGAGGATGACTTTAGCTCTCAATGTACACACCTTTCTCACACACCCCCTCAGAACCCAATCACAGTCAAATCTTAACCCTCTTTAGTTCTAGGGTGGCACTTTCCCTGCTAAGATCCTCCTTCACGACGTTTGCATGACAGCTTGGCATTGTGGTAAAATGGAAATATGCAGAATTAACAGGTAGAAATCTAGGCGCATGTCTCAGCTTCACCACCTGTTGGCTTAAGGAAATTGGGCATTAATTAAATTATTTGAGTTTCAGATTAATTAAAGAAAATGTGAAAATATTAACATAAATGGGGCTGAGTGTGGTGACTCACGCCTATAATCCCAGCACTTTGAGGGGCCAGAGACAGGTGGATCACCTGAGGTCAGGAGTTCTAGATGAGTCTGACCAACATGGTGAAATCCTGTCTCTACTAAAAATACAAAAATTAGCCTGGCATGGTGGTTGGTGCCTGTAATCTCATCTACTCAGGAGGCTGAGGCAGGAGAATCGCTTGAACCCAAGAGGAGGAGGTGGGAGTGAGCTGAGATTGTGCCATTGCATTCCAGCCTGGGCAACAAGAGTGAAACTCCATCTCACATGAAAAGAAAAAAAATTAAAAAATGGAGAGGAGAGGAGAGGGAGGGGAGGGGAGGGGAGGGAAGGGGAGGGAAGGGGAGGGAACATGAGGGAAGGGAAGGGAAGGGAAGGGAAGGGAAGGGAAGGGAAGGGAAGGGAAGGGAAGGGAAGGGAAGGGAAAAATATTAACAAAAATTGGAGAATGTGATAGAGCCCTTTAAATTATAAAAGTATGTATGTGTTGGTTTTGTGTTTTCTTTTCCTTTGTATGTTTTTATTAGCCATGAACAGAATATGTATGTCTTTTTTTTTTTAAGTTCTAGAATATATGTGCTGAATGTGCAGTTTGTTACATAGGTATACATGTGCCATGGTGGTTTGCTCCACCTATCACCCCGTCATCTAGGTTTTAAGCCCTGCATGCATTAGGTGTTTGTCCTAATGCTCTCTCTCCCTTCTCCCCTCACCCACTGACAGGCCCCGGTGTGTGATGTTCCTCTCCCTGTGTCCACGTGTTCTCATTGTTCAACTCCCACTTATGTGCGAGAATATGTGGTGTTTGGTTTTCTGCTCCTGTGTTGGTTTGCTGAGGATGATGGTTTCCAGCTTCATTCATGTCCCTGCAAATGATCTGATTGATGAAACAGAATTTTTTTAATGGCGTGTTCAGCAGAGGTTTCAGCTAAAGAATCAAGAAAACAATTGACAAAAATTCAGGCATTGAGGAGTGTTAGGAGACAATCTAGACAGAACTTACACATGAAATAGCTGAAAACCAGACTGTGATCCCTCTGTAACACAAAATTTAAGGGCAAAAATGGGTTAATGTTGAGGACAAAAAGTTCAGATTTATAGAATACCTGTTGAGAGAGATACAGAGTTACTTTATATCCTACCACCATCATGGGGGAGATATGTGGGACACAGAGTTCTATCATCCAAAGTTAAGTGAGAGAGGTTCTGAGGAGATTGTTCAGACAGCATGATACACTGTTCCTCCTGTCCTTTCAAATTGAGAGATCAAAGTATATTCATAATGAACTTAGACCTAGGAAATGCAAGGGGCAGTGAGAAGATAGAAGTGACTATGGCCATACATAGCAGGTTGAAACTGCACTCCCATGAATTAATGGACACGGATTCATGATTCTTGTTAATTTCACGTGTGTGTGGAGTGGGGCACATACACACGCATGAGATACACAACCTGGGTTGAAACCTACATTGGTTGCAACAATCGGGGCTTGAATTGGGAGTTTTAAGCAGTCAATAGCTTTTGCATCATTGAGGATAAAAGATCCCAGCAATGTGAGTCTCCAAGGATACCATAAAAATGGTGCATTAGAAAAAAAGTATAAGCTTTGACTATTTCCCCAGTCCAGAGAGGATTTTATTAACCACCCCTTGTGAGCGTTAGAATTTGATTCCAGCTTCAATAGAATGAGATTTATCTCCCTTTCTTACCCTTCCTCCCACCCTCAGCTTTTATTCTGTAGAAGATGCAGTTAAGGGTTTCCTCTTCTACTGCAGGCTGATTTCTTTCAGCTGACCGTGGCTGGGGAAGAAAAGAATTGAGGATTGTGTATGAAGTTCAGAGTTTGAATGAGACAGAACTAAGACCATTCTTGTTATAAAAGGTCATCATTTTATTTGAAGTGGCCATATGTGTGGTGGAAACCACCTTAGTTTTTATCGAATTTGATTAGGGAAAAGAAGCAAATAGAAAAGGTTGTAGGGGCAGTTGTGAAAAAGAGTACAATTGCTTTATGCTTTTATTCTAAAATTACGCTCTTTCGATCTAACATTGACATTATTATTATCTTTATCTTCACTATAATAATGATCATTATCGTCATCATTATTATTATAGATGCATGGGAAACTAAGTTAGGTTTCTAATGGCTCTTTTAAAAAAATCTTAGAAAAAAAGCTTATTATAGGATTGGCTCATAATTAATCTTATAAGGATTTGGGCATTTCCTGACAAAACCACAGAACCTGATATATTTGGCCTCCAAAGGGTCTGGTGAGGAGTTTAAGAGGAAGATGCCACATTGTTTTCTATATTATCTATCCATTCATTTGCTCAATTAGCACATATTTCTTGAGCACTTTTTATGGGTTAGACATTATGCCTGGAGCTTGGGTGACAAGGTAAGTGTAGCAACACACTTAAAGAGCCCACATACTGGAAATGAGAAGAAACAATTACACACTTGCAGTAAGACACAATGACCATTCTAATATAGGGGAGGGCGTGCAGGGCACTAGAGGTGTGGTACATAGTGATGTGTACATAATCCAGTGATGGGATCCAAGGAAAAAAATGAGGTAAGGAAAGAGTAGGAAACAGTAGCATTCCTGTACAAAAGGAACAATGTGCTGCAAGGTTTAGGGGTTCAAGAAAGTTCAGCATGGTCTATCCATTAAGAACATAAAAGCTTGCAGATAGATCTCAAATTAATTGACCAAAACTATATGATTAGGGGCAAATTACATAAGCACTAAGTAAAGTGGGGAAGAATATAGGAAATGAGGTAAGGAATATGGCTGGGTATTTAATCTTGAGGAGTGTCATCAGTCATGTAAGACTTTAGGACAGGACGTTTCTTAGGAAACCACTGCAATAATCCTATGAAAAAATGATGTTTGGCCAAGAGTCAGGGCAAAACCTAGAGAGAAGGAATCGAGAGTCTTGGGTGGATTCAAATGTTGAGGATATGGTTTCAAATGTGAAATGGATGTGAGAGAAAGGGAAGAGTCAAGCATTTCTCTTATGTTTCTCGCTTAGGTATGGTGGTGGTGTTCTCTAAAACGGTGAACAGTGGAGTTAGAATCACTTGTTAACATTGCACAAGCATTATTTGAGTTACCTGCAAAATATTGATGTCTTGTTAGATGTCTTGTATGAAGGCTGCAATATGGGTATGGACCTGAGCAGTAGGATTTCGGTGGACATAAGATTTTAGAAATGGAGACCTAGTTGGTGCTCCAAATAAAAAAAAAGTGGATGACATTGTCCATGAGAGAGCAGACAGCACAGAATGAGAAGTTAAGAGGGTCCAGAATTAAATAAATTCTTCTAAAATTGCTGTGTATTTTGTTGTGCTTTTCATGTGTTTAAGTTAATTTTTTATTCAAAAATAATATAAAATATAGTCATCTATAATTGAATATCATTAGGGGAACACAAAATGGACAAAACGAGAATTCTTTAATAATATTTTTTAAATTTTATAGGTAAAAACCATTATAATCAACCTAAAAATATTAAAATAAAAATTCACAAGAACTTTTGCCACAAAAGCAAGGAAGGCCATAATATGGGTACATAGACAGATATGTGCATATATGTAATACAAGTAATTATTAAAATAACACAAATATCCCAATTAAATAACTGGTAGTGGAGCTGAAATATAAACAAAATTAAAATGCAAATGGTCAATTATTGTATGGAATATGACTGAGATCATATAAATAAGAAAGATAAATATTAAATGATGGTGACATATCAGTATGTTCCTCTACATTTAGAAAATATTTAAATAAACAAAGTATGTATTGAGAGCTAGGCAGCCAGCAATCATATAAACAGGTAATGAAATTTACATAAGTTGGGTTTGAAATTTGCCAACGTTTGTGCATTTATACACTCATTCCATAAATATTGATTGTGTTTGTGAATGGATGAGGTACTATTACAGGTACTGGAAGTGTAAATATAAATTTTTTAGGCAGCTGTGTTCTGTGGAAGCTTTCATTCTGATTATACAGTCTAGAGCTGTGCTGTTCAATGAGATAGCCACTAGCCACATATGGCTATTGAAAACTTGAAAGGCAGCAAGTCAACTGAGCTATGATTTAAGTGTAAAACACTTATTCAATTTTAAGGACAAAGTACCATAAAACCTAGAAAATGCAATATCTTTTTAATTATTTAAGAATAATTACACATGGAAATATTTTAATAAATTGGGTTAAATAAATTATTACAGTTAATTTTATTTATTTCTTCACTTGATCTTAGCCAAAAGGCCAAGAAGTGATTAACTTCATTTACTTCTTTTTACTGTTTTTAGTGTGGCCACTAGAAAACTTAGAATTATATATACGGCTTGCATTATATTTTTATTAGCACAAATACAGAACAGATTGGAAGTTTCAAGGTATTAATTTCTTTTACTGTATTCCAATGAAGTACTCAGAGATGCATTTAGAAATCAATTTTTTAAAAAAATTCATTTTCATATTATTCATGGGACAAATAATTGTAAACAATATAAACAATGTAAGTGCTTAACAATTGGAACTGCATTCCTTTATATGGTTTAAATTGGGAATTTGGTAAACCATGTATAATTAAATACATGAAAAAATATTCAAATTAATGTTAGAAAAGCAAAGTGAGATAAAATATATACTGTTTTTCTAACATTTGTCATATGTACAAATATACATATAACATATTGAATATATATTTTGACTGTACATATAGGCATACACACATATTTATATGACATATTTGCTGAGAGTTTACTAAAAGAACAGACTTTATCACTACAACATAGCACCTCTACTAAGGACAGTCTATTTTGTTCATCTCTTTCTGAAACGCCTAACATTTTTGACACCGTAAAGAATAAATAAGTGCCTGTTGAATGGCACCTATTTGGATGAGATACCATCCAGTGGCATCTATTTTTGAATATTTGTCAATGTAAGAATTACAGAAAGAGGGAAGGAACATGAAAGGTGGCATGCCAGTTAATACAGTTTTATTTTAGAGAAAACAAACCTGAGAAGAGCCTTCTGGCCAAGTTAGGTCAGAGGCACACTGTCTTACAGACTAAGAGTTTTTAAGGATTTTGGTAAGCCACCTTTCATGTTTCTTTCCTCTTTCTTTAATTCTCACAATCTATACTCTCTGTACTTTTAGGACATATTTTATGCCCAATAAATAAGAATGAACTGAAAAAATCAGTAAACGTAAATGGTTTAGTTTCACAATTACTTAACCAAAACAGAAAGTGGAGGCTTTAGAATGTAAATAATATACTAAAGGTTTAAATCTTATCTGTGACTGAACTGAGACTAATCTGTCTCTTGATCTAGTCATCTTCTTATTACACTGCTATTATCATTGAAGTGAACTGGTTGTATGTTTAGAATAAATCAAAAGGGAAATTGATATAGTGGAGACTGTTTAGGAAATTAGTCAAGGGGCAGAGGAAATTAGTAACTGAATTAGAAATATTATTTATTAATTGAGAAAAGCAATGTAGAGGGGAATGAAAAAAAGACTACTGTACATACATTAAAGTCTGAATAATAGAAGTGGTGATAGAGTCATAAATTGAACAAGATAGAGGATTAAGCAGGCAAGGAAGATAAATCCAACTTTAGACACAATGTATTTGAGAAACTGGTAGAAAACCCAGTTTGTAAGATTCATCAGAAAGTTAAAAACACAAGCAGAAAATGTTGGAGCAATAAAGAAATATGGGAGTCAGTTTATAGAGGCTAATTTTAGTAGGGTCCTCCTGTGAATCTTTTAAATTGGAAGATCTGAGTACTATCACCTGCTCACCTGAGCACAGGACAGTTTTGTAGTGTTGCCAATAGCACAATTCAACATCGTAGAAAGGCATTTAAATTCTGGCAGAAACCACTTTGGGAGGCCGAGACGGGAGGATCACGAGGTCAGGAGATCGAGACCATCCTGGCTAACACGGTGAAACCCCGTCTCTATTAAGAAATACAAAAAAAAAAACTAGCTGGGCGAGGTGGCGGGCACCTGTAGTCCCAGCTACTTGGGAGGCTGAGGCCGGAGAATGGCGTGAACCCGGGAGGTGGAGCTTGCAGTGAGCTGAGATCCGGCCACTGCACTCCAGCCTGGGTGACAGAGCGAGACTCCGTCTCAAAAAAAAAAAAAAAAAAAAAAAAAAAAAAAAAAAAATTCTGGCAGAAACTTAGGGGTTGAAGAGAGTAAAGTATTTTTAGAGCAACTCATAAAGACAACATCTATTTTTCTAAACATAATGCTTGCCTGCTGTAATGTAACCTCATAATCTAAGGTTCTTCCCATGCCCAATTATAGCTGGGTAATTCCTCCTGAGTGAATAGCAAAGAAAGTGTTGTATTTTTTTTATTTTTATTTTTTACAAATTCTAATTAATACTTCTTAAATAGCATGCTACTTGCATTCAAATTTTTGTTATATATCTATATATATGTGTGTATATATATATATTTACACATATAGTTGCTCCAGATTTCCCATTAAAACTGTCATCACTAAGCAAGCATACATACACACATATGCTGTATAGGTATGCACACACACACACACACACACGCGTGGTCTAGATAGCTGTTTTTGTATTAGTCTATTCATACACGGCTAATAAAGACATACCCAAGATTGAGTAATTTACAGGGAAAAGAGGTTTAACTGACTAACAGTTCCACATGGCTGGGGAGTCCTCATAATCATGGCTGAAGGCAAAAGAAGAGTAAAGTCACCTCTTACATGGCAGCAAGAAAGAGAGAGCTTGTGCAGGGGAACTGCCCTTTATAAAACCATCAGATCTTGCGATACTTATTCACTACCACGAGAACAGTATGTGGCAAACTGCCCCCAAAATTCAATTATCTTCATCTGGGCCTGTCCTTGACACGTGGGGATTATGATAATTCAAGGTGATATTTAGGTGGATACATGGCCAAGCCATATCATTCTACACCTGGCCCCTCCCAAATCACATGTCCTCATATTTCAAAACCAACCATGCCTTCCCAACAGTCCCCCAAAGTCTTAACTAATTTCAGCATTAATTCAAAAGTCCACAGTCCAAAATCTCACCCGAGACAAGGCAAATCCCTTCAGCCTATGAGACTGTAAAGTCAAAAGCAAGTTAGTTACTTCCTAGATACCATAGGGGTACTGGCATTGGGTAAATACACCCATTCCAAATAGGAGAAGTTCTTCAAAACAAAAGGGCTATAAGTCCCATGCAAGTCCAAAAGTCACTAGGGCAATCACTAAAACTTAAAGTCCCAAAATTATCTCCTTTGACTCCATGTCTTACATCCAAGTCATGCTGATGCAAAAGTCAGGTTCCCACAGCCTTGGGCAGCTCAGCCCCTGTGGCTTTTCAAGGTATAGCCCCCTCTTCCAGCTGCTTTCATGGGCTGGTATTTTCCACCACATGGTGCAAGCCGTCGGTGAATGTACCATTCTGGGGTCTGGAGGACGGTGGCCCTCTTCTCACAGCTTCACTAGGCAGTGTCCCAGTGGGTTCTCTGTGTGGGGATTCCCACCCCACATTTCCCTTCCATGCTGCCCCAGCAGAAGTTCTCTGTGAGGGCTCCACCCCTGCAGTATGCCTCTACCTGGACATCCAGGCATTTCCATACATCTCTGAAATCTAGGTGGGGGTTCTCCAGCCTCAATTTTATACTTCTGTGTGCTGGCAGGCATAACACCATGTGGAAGCACCAAGACTTGGGGCTTGCACTCTCTGAAGCCACAGTCCAAGGTGTATGTTGGCCCCTTTTAGCCATGGCTGGAGCCGCTGGGTTATGGGACACCAAGTCCCAAGGCTGCATGCAGCAGCAGGGGCCTGGACCCAGCCCAGGAAACCATTTTTCCCTCCTAGGACTCTGGGCCGGTGATGGAAGGGGCTGCCTCAAATGTCTCTGCCATGCTCTGGAGACATTTTCCCCATTGACTTTGTGATTAACATTTGGCTCCTTGTTCCTTCTGCAAATTTCTGCAACTGGCTTGATTTTCTCCCCAGAAAACAAGATTTTCTTTTCTACTGCTTTGTGAAGTTGCACATTTTTTCAAACTTTTATGCTCTGCTTCCTCTTGAAAGCTTTGCCACTTGAAAATTTCTACAGCCAGATATGCTAAATCATCTCTGTCAAGTTAAAAATTCCACAGATCTCTAGGGCAGGCACAAAATGCCACCAGTCTCTTTGCTAAAAAGTGGCAAAAGTCAGCTTTGCTCCAGTTCCTAACAAGTTCCTCATCTCCATCTGAGACCACCTCAGCCTGGACTTTATTGTCCACATCACTATCAGAATTTTGCTCAAAGCCACTCAACAAATCTCAAGGGCATCCCAAACTTTCCCACATCTTCCTGTCTTGTGAGTCCTCCAAGTCTCTAGGAAGTTTCAAACTTCCCCACATTTTTATATCTTTGCCTGATCCCCCCAAACTGTTGCAACCTCTGCCTGTTACCCAGTTCCAAAGTCCCTTCCACATTTTTGAATACCTTTACAGCTGCACCCTACTCTACCAGTACCAATTTACTGTATTAGTTTCTTCTCATGCTGTTCTAAAGACATACCCAAGACTGGCTAATTCATAAAGAAAAGAGGTTTAATTGACTCACAGTTCCACGTGCCTGGGGGAGGCCTCACAATCATGGCTGAAGGTGAATGAAGAGCAAAGATACATCTTACATGGCAGCAGGCAAGTGAGCTTGTGCAGGGGAACTTCCATTTATAAAACTATCAGATCTCATAAGACTTATTAACTACCATGAGAACAGTATGGGGGAAAACACTCCCATTATTCAAGTATCTCCACCTGGCCCTGCCCTTGATACGTGGGAATTATTACAATTCAAGGTGAGATTTGGGTGGGGACACAGCCAAACCATACCAGTATTATAGACTATATATATATGATGTGTATATATAAATGTGTATATATATTTATATACATGTATGTGTGTGTATATATAAAGTGTACATATACATATGATGGGTTTGTGTGTTCTAAAATTGAGTGCTAAGATAGTCCACATGCATATACTCATACCAGTAGGTTCCTTGTCTGAGAATTCCTAAGAAAAACATAAACATCAGCACAGGGGAGAATAAATATTTGACGCATGTAAATGCACATGTAGATGAAGAGATTAATGTCTTTAATCACCATAGAAATCAGAAAGCATGCACTTGGTCACTCTGTCTCCCCACCCCGCCTTTCTCTGTCTCTTTTCCAAGTGATGATACAAGTTGTCCATCAGCAAACTAGGTAGAAAACCATCATCAGAACCTGACCATACTGGCACCCAAGTCTCAAAATTCTAGCCTCCAGACTGTGAAAAAAAATAAATTTCTATTGTTTAAATTAAACAATCTATGGCATTAAAAAATGTCAGCTAACGCTTACTAAAACACCCTCTAAGAAATGGAAAATTAATAACAATAATTCGTTTAGATTCCTTAATGATTCCTTGAATGGAAGCCATTGAAGATGCTGCTTGTATTGTAGTAAATTACCTGGTTTAAATCCTGGAGTTTTGCTTCTGGTCAGGATAAATTAGTTAATCACAACCCCTGAGATGCAAATATAAATTACTATAGAACTGAACACTGTATTTGAGAAAATAGTTACCAGGCTTTGGACAACAGGATAACATCAAAGTCCTGTAATTCCCAGGAGAATGGAAACACACTAGATGAGTCCCATCTTGCCATGTCTTTTTACCTGAGGGCACTTCGTGGATTGTAATGTAATTAGGTAACACCCAAACAGAGAATGGCAGTTCCACTGAGCTAATGAGGCAGAGACAAGGGTTTAATGATTTTGAAGCAGTTTTCACACGGTGAACTGTGCACTGGAGGGGAGAGAGATGAGGGTAAAGACACAGACATAGGACTTCTCCACAGGTTCTTGTTCAAGACTTGGCCTGCATTTTTGTAGAACAAACTTTGCAATGTCTAGTAGACAGTGGTAGCTGCAGGGATGAGAGCTTAACAGATATGTTAAAGATACTGCAGAGCTACGATGTGCTATATTTCTGGCCTTGCAGTATGTAAAATACTTAATGAGCAACTCATTCAGAGTTGAGGTTCTAAAAACGTCACACATTAAGGGTAAAGGATGACATACTAAAGTAAACATCATAATATAGGATGATGGAACAGATTGATATAACAAAGAATAATACCAAGCCAGACATTCAATATCAAATATCATTAACTTAATAATATGAAGCCACAGAAAAACATAATACCATCTAAGGGAAGGCATCATCTAGATCCCCTACTATCAATCACTCACTGCATTCAACATCATTTTAAAAGATTTCCAAACACAAAAAGAACTATGATCAAGAGAAAATATGAATCTGCAGCAACAAACACAAAAATGACACAAATGTTAGACTTAACAAAGACATTACAATAGCTATCAAAATGTGTCAAAGAACTTAAATGAAAAAACAGACATAACGAAAAAGGCAAATTTTTAGGAAAAAAAAAAAACTAATAAAAAAGATCCAAAGGAAATAATAGAACTGAAAATCAAACCATTTAAAATGAAATGTTCAATGAACAGCCTGAGCAGAAAACTGAAGATTATAGAAAAGAAAGATCAGTAGACTTGAGGGCAGATCAATACAAATAATCAAATAGGAAAACAGAAAAAAAAAAATCACCTTTGGGGAAATATCAAGTGATGAGCATGCATGCAGTTAAAGTCCTAGTAGGAGACGAGAAAAAAAGTGGGAAAGGAGAAATATTGATAAATTAATTGCCAAAACCTCCAAACATTTGTTTTAAAAACTCAGTCTACAGATCCGAGAAAAACAGTAGCACCACGGCAGTAAAACCACACTCAGGCACATTTGAGTAAAACTGAACACAATAGATAAAATTTTACAAGCAGCCAGAAAAATAATAAATGCCTACTGCATGAAAGGAAAATAAAATAGAAGGTAATTGACATTTAATCAGAAGCAATGAAGAACAGAAGACAATAGAATGATATTCTCAAAGCGATTAAAACAATATATCAACCCAGAATTATATATCTAGTAGAAATGTTATTCAAAGCATGTAGACAAAATAAAGACATATTGACTTGAAATCTGAATTTGTCATCATCAGAACAACACTATATAACATGCCAAAAGAAAGTTTTATTTGTGTAAAGGAAATTATACTAGGATTGAAGGGCAATCAAATCTATAGAGAACTAAATGCTTGAGGAAGAGTATCTATGGGGATAAATATTAAAGCCGATCTTCATATATTGTTCTTACTTAATATCTTTAAAATATATGTTGCTGCTTTAAAGTAAAATGTTACCTTGCAGTTTGGAATTTATAACATCTGTAAAAATAAATTACATGGTGAAATAGCAGAAGGATAGGGTAAAGGGAATTTTAGCTTGTAAGTTTATTATAGTTTACATAGTGTAGCATAATATTAACCTAATTAGCTTTTAATTAATTAGGAATATTCATTGAAATCGCTGGATCAAACATTGGGAAAAAACTTGTAGAAAAAAGTCGATAAAGTAAATGAACTAGAATATTAATTAGTTAAACCCTAATTCCCCCAAAAATGGTAAGAATAGGGGAACAAAGAAAAATAAAAAGCTAGCAAGACAAACAGCAAATGGAGAGAAAATGAGTAAGACAGGCTCAAGCTCCACCATACAAATAGTTAAATTAAATGGGAATTGACTAAATATCCAATTAAGAAAAGAAAACTGGACTAAAATTCAAGATTTAAATCTGTGCTGTCTTCAGGAGGTGAATTTAAAATTTAAACATAGCTAGGGTAAAAGATAAGAGGATGGAAAAACATTAACCATGCAAACAGAAACTGTAAGTGAGATGTGTGAATCATACTAAATTTGGGAAATGCAGACTTCAGGACTTGGATTTTATAGCAGATCAGGGAAAATGTTTACCACAAAGAATAGCAACAAAATGATAAAGTGAACATAAAAAAATACTTTTAAAAATGTTTTATATGCATAGTTTACTTTTGTGCTTCTTCCCCATCTCCCTCTTTCCTTCCTTCCTCTATTTTTTTAATTGTATTATTATTCTTCGACCAGGAACAGTTTTTATTTTTAATTTAATTATGTGTATGTTTTTTAAAATGAGTTTGGATATTTTTATTTTTATTTATGCTAACACACGATGTGACATAATGTTTTAAAAATCAATTTATTTCTATGTATTTAGGAGATACAAGTGCAGGTTTCTTACAGGCATATATTGCACAGTCCTTTTGGATGTTTCTAAGGCAAAAATATTGTTCTAATAATAATAATAATGTTTAAAATACAGGAGAGATATGTGAAATAAGATTGGCAAAAATGGTCATATTACTGAATCTGAGTGATAGGTACATAGGGTTTAATAAATATCCTTTCTAATTTTGTGTATTATCAAAATACTCTATTATAAATAGACAAGAAAGAAAAAAGAAAAAAGAAGAAAGAAGGAAGGAAGGAAAGAAAGAAAGAGAGACAGAGGGAGGGATGGAGGGAGGAAGGAAGGAAAGAAGGAGGAAGGAAGGAAAGAAAAGAAAGGAAGGAAGGAAGGAAGGAAGGAAGGAAGGAAGGAAGGAAGGAAGGAAGGAAGGAAGGAAGGAAGGAAGGAAGAGAGGGAGGGAGGGAGGGAGGGAGGGAGGGAGGAAGAGGAAGCAAAACAAAAGTAAGAGAGCCTTTTTAGGCTATTTAACATAATATGCTCAATGTTGCATTCTCAAAGAGTAAACCAGCACACAGTAAATGCTATATAAATGTTTAAATACCTGAATAAACTGACGCTGATTCATATAACCATGTCAAATTCAGCTAATTACATTTTCTACGTGCAGACAGTTAATTAAAAAATAAACCTATTGGCTCTACTATATGCTACTGGTAAAAAAAAAAAATGAAAACAATAAACAAAAGCTAGGTAGCAAGGATTAAAGGTGAGCACTAAAATTAAAACATGACAAGGAATGACGTTTTGTTATAAAACAAAAATCTGGGATTTGGCATCAAAAGTTCTAGTAATGAAGACTGATTTTATTTTGGATGGGTTATATGACCTCTGCCAGTTTATATAAAGCCCATCAGAGTCTCACTATTTCATCTTTCATATATGGAAAGTCAACATCTGCCTACTTCATAGGATTGTTGTAAGGACTGAATGGAATGTATATAAAAAACACTCTAAACTTCTGTTGTATAAAAGTCGTTCTTTTGTAAAATTCAAAGGTGGGCACTGAGGGATATATTTAACGCAGAACAGCAAGTCATGCTAGAATATGGTATACAGTGTAGGAGTGAAATGATTAAAGTATTAAAAATCATAACAGCAATAATTTTTTTTTCTGGAAAACGAGGTTTTGTTTTGTTTATTTGTAGCTGTAGCCACAACCTGGAAGCAAAAGGGAGGGTGGGAAAGTCCTGGAGAGTCAGGGTGTCTCCTGGCCCTCAGCAAGCAGAGCACAAAGGCTGCTCAGGGGCCGGCGAGGGTGTGGGTGCAGTAGCCATGGCAGCAGCACTAAACCTGGTGCCCCTCTCAGGTGGGGTGCCTGGTGGACCATGGGTGATCTCTGTAGCATGGGCAAGGACCAGACCCCAGGACTGGGACTCTGCATCCCTGGCCATGTCGGGGCCCTGGATCAGGGAACTAGGGGTGCTGAGGTGGGGTTGGGAATAGAGTAACAGATGTGGGAGTGGGTGGTCTAAGTGTGGGTGGTCCACGATGGAGCATGGATTAGAGTCTGGAGAGGACCCATCCTCAGTCAGGTCTTGGGTCCAGCAGTAAGGCAGATCTCACAGAGCACGTGGCCTTCCAAAGGGAAGCAACTGCTGTCTTCTGCCTCAGTTGACAGGGGCTCCCCACAGTCCTCTCACTTGTAACACTTGGACTGATTTGACATCCCTATGGAAATATCCCTGAAGTTTGAATACCTGAACTTAAATCTCTGACTGATTGCTGATTATCTGTGAGCTAGTTAGTGGAACTAACTTCTCTGATTACCTTTCCTTTCTTGCCTATAACCCCCCTTTGAATATATACTAAATTCAGCTTCATTTGATTTAGTGTCTATCAATCACCATAAAATTATATACACTAAAAACAAATGACCCCCTTGATGACAGCCCCATTGAAATTGTCCATGGAACAGTACAGAGAAAAAGGAAATAGAAAACTATTAGATATTGAATTAATATGAATAAATTATATACTTAATTCATTTAAATTAATTAAAAATTATATGCTTAACATATTGACAGTTTTGAATAGAGGTCTCGGGTTGTCAGTCTCCAAAATGCCCCCATGTGCCTGGTTTCCCGGTACCCAGGTCTTTGTGCAGTTCTCCCTGGGTGGAGAAGCCTGACCTGCATGACCAACAGTATATAGAGAAAATTGCAACTGTGACTTCTGATGCTAAGACCCAGAAGACCTTGTGGTTTCCACCTTCCTGTCTCTTGAATTGCTTGCTCTGGCAGAACCAGCTACTATGTCATAAGCATGCTAATGCATCCCTACGGACTGGTCCTTATGGCAAGAGACTGGGGTCTCCTGTAAATGAACAGCACCCATTTCCAGGCATGTTCATGGATTGCCTAGAAAGTGGCTCTCCTGCTAAGAGAAGCCCTCAGCTGACTGTAGCCCTGGCCAACCACTTGAGACCTCAAGATCAAACCACGCAGCTAACATACTACCAGATTTTTGAAACAGAGATGTCAGGTGTGTGAGATTATCAATGCTTAATGTTTTAAGACACTAAATTATGATGTCATCTGTTATGGAACAACAGACAAGTCATACAAGATCTAAAATATGAATCACGGGCCGGACGCAGTGGCTCACATCTGTAATTCCAGCAATTTGGGAGGCCAAGGTAGGCAGATCACCTGAGGTCAGGAGTTCAAGATCAGTCTGACCAACATGGTGAAATCCAGTGTCTAATAAAAATATAAAAATTAGCCGGGCATGGTGGCAGGTGACTATAATCCCAGCTAGTCAGGAGGCTGAGGCAAGAGAATGGCTTGAACCCGGGAGGCAGCTTATGAGTGAGAACATGTGATGTTTGGTTTTCTGCTCTTGTGTTAGTTTGGTGAGAATGATGGTTTACAACTTCATTCATGTCCCTGCAAAGGACATGAACTCACCTTTCTTATGGCTGCATAGTACTCCATAGTGTATGTGTGCCACATTTTCTTTATCCAGTCTATCACTGATGGGCATTTGGGTTGGTTCCTGTCTTTGCTATTGTGAATAGGGCTGCAATAAACATACTTGTGCATGTGTCTTTACAGTAGAATGATTTATAATCCTTTGGGCATATACCCAGTAATGGCATTATTGTGTTAAATGGTATTTCTGGTTTTAGATCCTTGAGAAATCGCCATATTGTCTTCCACAATGGTTGAACTAATTTACACTCCCACCAACAGTGTAAAAGTGTTCCTATTTCTCTACATCCTCTTCAGCATCGGTTGTTTCCTGACCTTTTAATGATCACCATTCTAACCAGCGTGAGATGGTATCTCATTGTGATTTTGATTCGTATTTCTCTAATGACCAGTGATGATGAGCTTTTTTCATATGTTTGTTGGCTGCATAAATGTCTTCTTTTGAGAAGTGTCTGTTCATGTGCTTTGCCCACTTTTTGATGGAGTTGTTTGTTTTTCTCTTGTACATTTTTTTAAGTTCTTTGTAGATTCTGGATATTAGCCCTTTATCAGATGGATAGATTGCAAAAATTTTCTCCCATTCTGTCGGTTGCCTGTTCACTCTGATGATAGTTTCTTTTGCTGTGCAGAAGCTCTTTAGTTTAATTAGATCCCATTTGTCAATTTTGGCTTTTGTTGCCATTGCTTTTAGTGCTTTAGTCATGAAGTCTTTGCCCTTGCCTATGATTTGATTTTAAAAGTTCCAGGATACGTGTGCAGGATGTGCAGGTTTATTATATAGGTGAACGTGTGCCATGGTGGTTTGCTGAACTTATCAACCCATCACTTTTTCTCTCTTTTTTTTTTAAGTTTACTCATTCTAGTGAGTGTGCAGTGGTATTTTATTGTGGCTTTAATTTGCATTTTCCTCATGACTATTGAAGTCAAACATCTTTTCACGTGTTAAATGTTCATTTGTTTTGCTAATTTATAAACTCTTTTTTCAAACATTTTCCATTTATAGAGCATTGTTTTTCTTTTTCTTGCAGAATTGTAAGAGTTTTGTATATACACTGGAAACAAGTCCTTTGTAAAAAATGTGTTGTGAATAATTTCTCCCTATCTGTGACTACCAATTTATTTTTCTAATAATGTCTTCAGATGGGGCAGAGATTTTAATGTCGAAATAATCTAATTCATCTTTGTTATTTTATGTTTATAGCATTTCACATCCTGTCTAAAACATCTTTGTCTACTCTCACATTGGAAAGGTATCATCCTATGATTTCTCCCAACGGTTTATAAGTTCATTTTTTATGCATGTGTGACACTAACTAATGAGTTCTATAGTGCGAAGTTTAAACAAAGAAAAGTAGCTCATGTATTACTTAGGTAGCTTTGGGAAGTTGTTTAATATTCTGAAAGTGAGATGTTTCATCTCTACAACTGAGATTATAATATTATCCATTTCTGCCTTAAGAGTTGTTAGAAAACTAAATGTTATACAGACCATATAAGTTCTGGTAACTTACATAAGCTATAACACACAAGATATTTTGATAAGTAGTATCAATAACCAGAATATGTTATTGACTAATTAAAATATAAATACCATTTTTCCCTGTGCTCACAGCTGCACACTCTCTCTCTCTCTCTCTCTCTTTCTGTTGCTATTTATACATGACAGTCTTCATTGTTTGATTCTGAATTTAACCATGTAAGAGAGGTGATAAAGAGCTTCTGAACCACAGATATATTGTTTTATATTCCATATAGCTATAGACAGTTTAGCAATCATTTCTTGAGTAACTGTTATGTATAAGAACCACAGTTGGTGATATGCCTTACTGTACTATTTTAGATTCTCTGTAAGTGAATGTAAAAAAAAAAATTAGTGACAATACTTCCAAATAGTGAAATAATATCCATTTAAATGACCCTTAATAATGCTGTAATTTTTGCTTACAATTTTTTTAAAAAATGGTTTTGTATCTGAGAAGTAAAGACTAAGGTCAGTCTTTAGAATTTGAGCTTTATGACATCTTTATTTTTTAATTTTCCTACTCTAGGATTTATGCTAATGCTTCATAAATCCTTCCAATATTTTAATTATTTGGGAAGCTGAAGCTAGTGAATTTGCAATCTATTTTTCAATTCTCAGGGAAAATTTTATTTATTTTGTAAAACTTACTAAATTCCATCAGATCTTAACAATGAAATAAAATTCTTTACCAAAATCTTAACGTGACTCTGTGCTTCTCTCTCTCTCTCTCTCTTTTTTTTTTTTTTTTTTTGCTTTTTAAATATTTATTTGTGTAAATATCAGAATTACACTTTTAGGTATTTATTATGGGGAAATACAAAGTTAATATTCCCCAAATCTAGTCCTCTGCTGTTCCAAATGCTGTCAGATGCTCTAGAATATCTGATGAATGCGAACTAAAGAGTATATAAATCAAACTAAAGTTGTTAATGACTTCAGATTCCAAGGGATCTTTCACCTATTCATTCATTGAAGAGAGAAAGGGAAAACTCCTGTTCAGACATGGGGATTGGGTTTCTATTGACAACACTCA
The DNA here is from genome assembly GCF_037993035.2 of Macaca fascicularis. Taxonomy (NCBI): domain Eukaryota; kingdom Metazoa; phylum Chordata; class Mammalia; order Primates; family Cercopithecidae; genus Macaca; species Macaca fascicularis. The sequence goes on from NC_088382.1 coordinate 147,011,199, forward strand.
ATACATTAACAGAAAAATGCCAAAGCTGAGATTTTTTTTAAAAAGTAGTCTGTTTTGCACTCACCTCTTAATAAACTGTGTCTCTGCTATCAGCTCAATACTACTGAGGGTTCCTTTGATCAGACTTCCATGGAAAGGCATTTTAAGTAACCATAACTCTCATTTCTTGGCCAGCTCCCTAATTATTGCAACTAACTTGGCCCTCTATTTCTTCTTTTTATGTTCCACTCCATTAGGAAAGAAGATCATATTTCCTGGACTGATGAAATTAAACTCACCCATATTTTCCCAGTCATCATAATTTTTACAAAGAGTTCATCTAATCAATTTTTGGCACGAGAATGACAGTACTACACTGGATAGTGCCATTAAGATGAAATAGTCATGCTGTTGAATTAGAGATACTTAAATTAGGTAGACTAAAATTTAGTTTGGCTTTTATTATACTCATTCTTCTAACCCTTAAATACATGTTTTGCAAGGTTGGTCATTTAACTCACATAAATATTTGTCTTAGTGTGGAAAAGAAATCTTATTTTCCAGGCGTCTTCAGAGATGTTATATGAAAACTGAATTTATAAGCTTAATGTAGAGATTGTCAAAGGATGCAATGAACACTTCCTACCTAACCTAGCACACAAAATTCCAAATGCAATAGTTGAGCACTAACAATCTACCTCATTGATGCATACCTAATATTGACAGAATAAGGCATGTCCAAGGTCACTTCTAGAGCTCCAACCTCCATTTTTTTTCTAGTAAATGTGGATTAATACTTACTGTGCCTAGGCACCTACTAGATGTTGCAGGGCCTATGGAAATGCATAAGACAGAATATTTGCCTATTGAGAGTTACATCTCAGTAAGAAAAGCAAGGTCGTGTACAAATAAACCACCGTGCAATAGGCAATTGCATAAATCCAAAAAATAATTACTAAATATAGTATTCTGGAGCAGTACCAGTTCAGAAGCAGCCTGTTTATAAGTGAGTCATCAATCAAAGGGGGATGATTAAAGAGGTAAACCAGGCATATCTGGAAAAACAATCACAATCCTAAAAACTAGGACCTGAGTTCTTTGGCTTAATTCTTTAGGTATTATTCGGTAAAGGGCAGAACTTGCACATCACTTATCTGTAGGATATACTTTGAGTGCTAAGATGAGAGACACAAAAGATACTGTGCGTAAGAGAAACCAAATACAGAAGACAGATCAAGAAGTAAATGTGAAAAAATGAGCTATCAATGCAGAGGAATTAGGAAGAGACTATTTGCCCTGTCATGAGGAAATGAAAACGTAATTTAGGAACCAGCAAACACAAGGAGATTCTGCGTAATCACTGGGATGAAGAACTCAGAGAAAACTCCTGTGTATAAACAGAAAATCGTAGAGTGTTTTGAAAAGTTGACTACTGCTTCACCATTGATTATACAGAGATACTGATTATACAGATACAGACTTTGCAAAGATACTGTGTAATAATTGGTGAAGCAGGAATCACCTACCAAAAGCCAAGATTCATATCAGATTTTGTGAAACTGTTGAGGACAAGTGAGAAAAAAATTTCATAATACATATGGAAAAAGTGTCTGAACCAAGGACCCTATCAGGATAATCAGGCTGCTTATTATTTTTTGGTTTCTCATGAGACTTCCTGTGGCTCAGCTAGATTAGGTAATAATTGTATTTCTAAGTTTTATCCATTTACTGAATATAGAAATGTTAGAAAACCTACCTTCTATACAACACTAACTAGATTTGAGGATAAAGAAATTTAAAAAAACATAGACATACTACCTGCAGAGCTTATGGTGTAAAAGAGAAAACAGGCCGGGCGCGGTGGCTCAAGCCTGTAATCCCAGCACTTTGGGAGGCCGAGACGGGCGGATCACAAGGTCAGGAGATCGAGACCATCCTGGCTAACACGGCGAAACCCCGTCTCTACTAAAAACACACACAAAAAATTAGCCGGCCGAGGTGGCGGCGCCTGTGGTCCCAGCTACTCGGGAGGCTGAGGCAGGAGAATGGCGGGAACCCGGGAGGCGGAGCTTGCAGTGAGCTGAGATCCGGCCACTGCACCCCAGCCTGGGCGACAGAGCGAGACTCCGTCTCAAAAAAAAAAAAAAAAAAAAAAAAGAGAAAACAGGCTTGCCAAACCATGACACAAAGTTACTTAGTTAGAATTGTGCTGTTCATTATGAGGGAGAAGTGTGAAGCATCACGCAAGCTTATAAAGTGAGGAGGAACCAGAAGGATTCAGAAAGACCAGCAAGAATTGTTTGAAGATGTGATTTGAAGCTGAAGTCTCAGTTCTTGGAAGGACCTGAAAAGTCAAATGCGCTGTGGCTATAAGAATAATAGACATATTGATCAAAGAATAAGGAGGGCACGAGGTTCTGTGGGGAAGTGGTCAGAAATGGAGTTGAGAAGTAGGTAGGATTCAGATCACTAGGGCCTTATATGTAAAACCAAACATTTGGTATTTATTCCAAGTTTTATGGGAAGCGAATTGAGGTTTTTAAATTGGGTATTTGCATGATGCAATTTATGTTTTACTATTATCATATGGCCAATGTGTACATAATGAACTAAAAAGGCTCAAGAGAGTTTGGTGATAGATCACACAGGAGGTTCATACCACACAGAAGAGAGATAATAGGAGCTTGAGTTTGAGTGTTAGGGGTGAATATAGGGAGAAATGAATGGATTAAAAAGTAAAGCAGGGGTTAAATTGATTAGAAATGAAGCCTGAGGGAGGGAGGCCAAGTAATCAAGAGGCACGTCCTAGTTTCTGGCTTGTATGACTAAAGGATATTGATATGTCTTAATTGTGGCCAATTTGCAAAATATGGAAGATTATAAATAACAAGACAAAAATTAACTTAAATTCTGCCAGACTACCACTGTAAACACTTTTTTCTATCCATAAATATGTATTTTTTTATCAAATTGATGGCTTATGATAATTTTATATTGTGGTTATTGACATACTGTGAAGCTTTTGAATATCATAAAGAATATCACAAAATCATGATTTTAATGGCTTATGCTAGCTTATGAAAATATCATACTTTACAACAAAATGGTCACTTTTTATTAGGCATTATGGGTATTTCCACATTTTTTATACTTATAAATTTCAATGTTACCATAAACATTCTTCTGTACCAACTTTGTAAACATCTCTGAATGTTTTATTTTTATTAAATCAGGAGACAAATTATTGGGCTAAGGACTTTTACTTTATTTGTAGTTCTTTTTATGTTGCAAAGTTGTCCTCAGGAAGTTTTGTTCCAAGTTGCAAGCCCACCAGCAAAGTACAAGAGCATGCATTACAATGAGGTTACCAATACAGCCTTTTAATATGCATATATATTTTTTATCAACTCATAATTAGGTAGGATATCCACAGGTCAGGGGTCACGTTACAGGGAGAGAGACTCTCAAGCCCACCTTGGCTCAGGTATTTGCCCCTGTACCTGTTGTCCATGGGCAGGGTGCATAGTGAGGCCTGTGATACTCCTGTAAGTGGAAAAATTTTCTGAGAGGAGGAAAAAAATGTATGAACTGGTCAGAAAGACCTTTTAAAAAGGTTTAAAATGGTTAATGTTAGTAAAAAACTACAAAATCCCAATAAACCTTTCTATATATTCCATAGTGGAGAAAAAATAATTACAAATTATTGGAAAATGCTTTTTTCTCTTGTTATTACAAGCTATGTGGGACAAGCAATACAAAAATTCCAAATAAGATATTTTTGGCTAAATCACTCTTAAAAAAAAAGTCTGCTAAGAGAAAATAATTCTGTATTTAACATAGACTATTTTAAAACTTTTTCTCCTATACTAATTATGGTTAAAAAATATTCTATTTAATGGCAACTCCCACTTTATTGAATTTACAAGTAAAAGACCCACTGATTTTTGGGGTACCAAAACCTAAGTTAGTTTTGTTAATTAAGAAGTCAACACCTAGTTTATATATGCTCAAATGAATGAGGTTATTCAGAGAATGGAGGATTTAGGATATTAAAAATACAGATTGAGGTTGTCAAAATATTCTTCAAGGTGGTCTTAAAAATTATTTTCTCATGTCCTTAGAATCCACTTCATTAGTTATTTCTTGCCTTTTCTCAAATCTGTTAAATACCCATGAAAAGCCCTTCTAGACTCTGCATGAATCCTGAAAATAGACTCATCTGCCTGTTTTCGTCTCCCAGAGCAGCAGTAACAAATTATCACAAAGTTAATGGCTTAAGACAACACAAATTTATTATCTTACATTCTTGAAGGTCACATATCCAAAATGATTTATATAGGGCTACAGTCAGCATGTCGGCACAACTGTGTTCTTTCTGCAAACTCCTGGGGAAAATTACATTTTATTTTATTTTTTGCCTTTTCCAGCTTCTAGAGGTTTTCCACATTCCTTGGCTCCTGGATGCATCTCTACGATCTCAGCTTCCATCGCCACACTGCCCTTCTGACACTGACTTTCCTGCCTCTCTCTGTAAGGACCTTTGTGATTATATTGGACATAATCTATGGTGATCCAGGATAATCTCCCCATCTTAAAATCTTTAACTTAATCACACCTGCAAAATCCCTTTTGCACTATAAGGTAATATATTTGCAGGTTCCAGTGATTAAGATGTAGACATCTTTGAGAGGGGATATTTTTCTACCTTTCTCACTGCCAATGCACTGAGCAGCCAGTTTCTCAAAGCAGGGCACAGACCCCCAGACATGGGCGTCCTCATCCAGGCCCATGCTGCTCCAGGTCCTGGACACCATGCTGCTGCTGTGATCATCTTGATCTTGACCACTTGTTTCTCCCACTTTCATGACTTTGTGATGATTATTTAATTTTTCCACTTCGGTCATTGGCTTATCTCTCCAAACTGCCTGTTGCATTTCTTCTCAGAGTAAATCTGTAGCCTGTACCTGCCCCAGCTAATCTATTTTGAACTCCCTGATCCAACCCAGGCATTCAGCCGTGTAACTGAGATAAACACCAGAGCTCATCTTTTTCCCTGTGAGGGTAAGCGGGGGCTCACATGGATTGATTGCACCCAGGGTACTCATGGGCCCAGAGAAACTTACCGACCCATAAGTTCCACCACTAGACATTTTTCTGCCTTGGCTCCATATTATTTTGCTCCAATTTTCCCTTTTGGATATCATTATCTGGGGTCTTGAAACCAACCTGTCCTTTCCTATCCTCTGCAGTTACTGGCCTGGAGTCTGCTTAAACTGGAAAAAAAAAAAAAATTCAAAAGCATAAATTTAGCTGCAACTTCATTTAGAGGACATAGAAGTATATATTGGAAATCTCTACTTTTATTTCTCACCCAAAATATCAAATACTTAAGACAGTTACTCTTGATTTTAACTCAATTGTGGTCTAGTATATCTCTGTCTTTGGGCATTTTGAAAACTCTCTCATATTTTCTAAACTACTTTAACATATGAAATTATGCAAATACCCATAACAACCTTCTGGGTATTAAGGCAAATGTTATTTATTACACTTGAAGTTAAGAAAATTGATTCAGAAAAATTAAGTGATCAGCCAAAAGTAGCACTGCTATTAAGTACAGTAGGAAATTGGTTAAGAATTTCCATGTATTCTCTAATGCAAATCAAGTATTTACTTGTTTAAAACCTTCTGCCTAAATTCTTATATACATACATTATAATTAGCAATGTAGTTATGTGTGGTAGTGGGGTTCAATCAGAGTTAATCTATATCCAAATCTAGAGACACTTCATATAAAAACACATGATGTTTATTTTAGTTGCTATTATATCTGTAAGAATAGTATACACTTTTTTTATTGTTCATTTTCCATTGAATGCACATTTTTATAAAGTGCTATGAAAATAAAATGGTGCAAACATCCAACCTAAAGCAAAGACTGTTTCAAAGCAATACCTATTTCTGATCAATGCTGATACACTCCATCTTACTTTTTCTCCAGTATACTTTGAGAATCTCCTCTTCTGTCAGCTGTTTCTGTAGCTATTCTAGAGATTCAGATCTATGTCTTAATGCTATTGACCTGGTGTTCTGATTCCCAGAATCTGATGCTAACATAGAAATATGAGAAGCCAAACCCTCCTGCTTCCCGGTAGCCATTCTACCCATGCAGATGAATAGCAGGAAATGGCTGGATCACATTTTATGTCTCCAGCCCATTACAATGACCACAAGTAGGCCTGCCCAAGTGACAATGTAGTTTACCTGGGGCTGGTAGTCTTGACTACAATGTCAATATTGACCAGAAACATCAAAGCTGTATTACAATTCTGGGCTATCTGAATGCAGTGTTAATGTTTGTTCACCCTCCAGTCTGCAATTACTGGCAAGTTTCTAAAATTTTTCAGTCTCTTTATTTTCGTGTCTCTTCGGCTTTTAGATTGAAGATGGTCTGGTTCATTGTCATGTTTCTTTCTAATGTAATTGGATAGTCATTTCATGTCAGGATCAGTGCGGTATATTTGCAAGAATGTTGGCCTTGGAATGAGGAAAAAAGTTTGGGATCTGACCTCACCACTAACTAGAAGCCTGCTCTTCCACTAATCACTGCCTCCCTGAGCCTTAGATTTTTAATGTGTCAGATAAAGAAAATGATAACTATCCTCCCTATTTTAATAATGATATCATAAAATTCAAAAAGATCTATGTATCATTCGTTTATAACCCATAAGGTCTTACATATGTAAAAGACTGGGAAAGAACAGCTAATTAGGAAAATGAAACTTGGCTTCTAGAATATTCTTTGTAACTCTTTGGGGTATGCCCTTGACAAAGTCCCTTGGGCTTTCTCTCCTTATCAATAAAAATGGAAGGAAACATTTAATAGTCCCCAGATTGGCTTTCAGCTCCAATAATCTACTTTCCTAAGTATATATGTTATTTTTGTTAAATGTAAGTTCTGCATTATGTATTAATGCTTTTGCTGTTCTCTTCTAAATGACTGTTTTCCAATTATTTCACACCTCCAATGCACATATGTTTTATCTGTTTTCCTCCAGCATGTTTTTTCACGAGACATCACATTTTATAAGCATCTGTTTTTTGCAAAATCTATTCAACCCTCTTCTTTCATTTTTTCTTTCTTTATATTCATAACCCTTCCAAATTAAATGACACTGGAACATTTAATTTCGTAGGCACCTACTTTATTCTTGGTGATAAGCTACATGAAAAGAAGTACACTACATGAGATTTCAAAGCAAGAGTAAATAGCATATTAATGTAATTCACAAATTATACTGAACTATAATATATAGCAAGCAACAGAGTGAATAAAGACATAATACAAATGGACTTTGAGGGGTTACAAACTCAGAGAGATAAGAGCAACATTGGATTTAGTCAAAAACAAATTCACTAAGGGACAAATGTTGTAAAAAAAATTACTATAGGGGAAGATAGGGTGAAAGGGTGGTCTAGGGAAAAGTTGCATTATTTACATTAGTAGCCTGTAAATATATGAAAAAATTCTATAGGTATGAAGGAAAAATTGGAGCACATCACTGTGTTTCTCTCACTACATTCATTTACCAGGACATTGAGCAAATGGCCATCAAATGCTCATCCTCTGCCTGGTACTGCCACTACACTAAGTTCTGGAAGTAAGAGCTAAGTAGGACACAACCCTTCTTTTCCTAGAAAGCTCACAGTCTCCAGGGGCTGGTGGACAGGCACACAATTATTGTACTGGGTGATAAAGGCAAAAACAGAGGCATTTATAACATGTATTAGAAACATGGGTAAATAAGTGAATTATTGGTTTTCACATGATCCTGGAAACTTGAGTTGAAGCTTGCCGGTAAGACAAATTGCACAGGAAGAAAGAAAACATTCCAGATGGAGCAAAAAACAGAAATCAGCCCAACCCTTATCCTTTCTTAGTCCCCATCCCACTACAGACCTTCACCTTTTAAAGTCAGATATAATCATTGACCTACACTAAAAGGCAGTTTCTGAATTAGCAGTGTTTATCTTTCTTCCATGATGGATCAATCTTGTCTGGAGACCTTCCCCCTTTCTACTTGTCTGGAAAACTCTGCTTTTTTATTTAAGGTACACTGCCAACAATTTTCATAGAGGTCTATCTGTCTCCACCATTGCACACACCTGAATCGGGCTGGGTAGGTTTTCTACTTGCTTCTCCCAAAATATTTACATTTCTTATGCCCTAGGGTAAATCACTAACTCATTACTTCCATTCCCACATTTTCTACTAGTTGGTGATATTTTGAAGTACAGAAGCTGGAATTTATTACAAGGCATCTTGAGGTGTGTAGCCTCAGACATAACCTGTAATAGGAGCTCAATCAATGTTTGTGAAATAAGTGAGAGAAGAATAGGCACATTCAGTCTAGCAAAAACTGAAGAGAAACTGGAGGGATGCTGAGGCAGAAATGTGATTTAGTGCCTCTACCTTGGGCAGAGTGTGTGTGTATGAGAGTACCTGTCAATCAGGAAAATGGTAACCTAGTTCTGCTACTCTTTTTTTTTTTTTTAAGATGGAATTTCTCTCTGTCACCCAGGCTGGAGTGCAGTAGTGCAATCTCTACTCATTGCAACCTCTGCCTCCCAGGTTCAAGCGATTCTCTTGCCTCAGCCTCCTGAGTAGTTGGGATTACAGGTGCAAGCCACCACACCCGGCCTCTGCCAATCAGTAATCATATAGCTTTAGGCAATTCGCCTTATTTCACTGATCAACAGTAACATGGAGATAGTCCCTCAGAGTTTAGTTACAGACTAAACGGGATACTGTATTTTAAAATGGCACAATACCTGGTGTGTTACAGGTGGCTGCAAATTTAATTCCCTTACCTCTTTTAGTCTTGACCCTAAGTTGGCCAGGCTTCTAAGGCACCATTTTTAAGCGACTGAGCAGATGCTTGTTTGCAGCAGTCATGTGGAGGCAGTCTTCGAGTTATCAAAAAAGCAAGACAGGATAGTGACGTAGGATGCTGTGAACAGTGTTATATTTCAAGGACTGACAGATACTCAGCTATAGTAGGATAAGAAAGCTATTATTTGGGAAATTAAATGAGTTAGTGTCACCTGAATTTCCTCTGATAACATCATCTTTTGTTCTCTCAGCATTTCTTTTAGAAAATGCCACTATGTCTTAACTTCTGTAAGCAGAACTGGAAGAAGGTCATCTATATCCATTGATGGACAGAGGTTATTATTTTATTAGGCTGAACTCATAGATGAAGGTGTCTGAATCTGACGACTCCCAAAAGAAAGAAGTCTTTTTTGTTGTTGTTGTTGCTTTTAGGTGGGGCCATTAAAATCCAGTTCATTTGCTTAGTTTTCTCCAGTGATAAGAAGAGTCACTTTCCATAGCATAATATATGGAGTTGAAATTGGAATCTTTTTCCATTTAATTATCCGTAGGACAAGAAAACAGCACCTAATTGTTCCTGATGTATCATCAAGTAAATTAAATTTTGAAATTAAAAAAGAAAAAGTACATTTTGTAGAGCTATTCCAATGGCTTCAGTATCCCCACTTAGAAAGTATGTGATTAAAAGAATAAAAATAATATATGTTATGGCTTCCTTTATTTTATTAAGACTGTTTTATTAGAAAAGGCATTAGCTATTCATCTATGAGTGATAGATGCTTAATAAACTGAATTAGGGTTATTATTAAGGCTTCATTAAGTCAAGCAATTCCAATCATTCATTTATGCTCTCTTGAAACTTGCCATGCTAATTGCACTGAAGGAATGTTGATATCTGAAAACTCGTCTGGCTTTTGAGACCCAGCTCAGGCCCCACTTCTTCCCAGAAGTCTTCCTTGTCTACTTTAACCTCTCCAGACTGGGTAGTACCACTGCTATTTCTTCTTACCCTCCGTTTGCCTAAGAGGTTTAACATACTCTAGAAAGATAATCCAAGTACTGTTTCATGACAAATTTGTAATAATGTTAACGGGTATCTGCTTCTACCTAAGAAAGCGTAAAATAGCGTGGATTTTCACTCTTGTCAAGCACAAATAGAAAATAGGACAAATTACAAGAAACAACCTTTGTGTGTGTGTGACATTGGACAGCAAGCATCACAAGACTGTCTTGTCTGAGAAAGCAAAATAAGAATGGAGGGCCCAAACAGCACCCCTGCTTTCTGGACCCAGAGGTAATCCACAAATTCCAGCACAGAAGGAAAACCCAAACAGACTCCAGTCACCTTGCTGAGTTGAAGTCAAAGATGAAGTTTGAGGAGACCAGGACACTAAAACCTGTTGATTCTGCAAAGAACTCTTAAGTCTTTGCCTAAACACTAATCTGCCCTCCATAGAAAGAAAGAAAACCCATAAATATGAACAAGAACAAATTCCAAAGAAAAAAAAATTACCAAAGAGCGATAATTTAGTACTTGATAACCCAATTCACATGGAATACAGTGAGCTGCAAGATGCACAAAACCCAAGGTTCACACAAGACTGGAAATGATTTGAATTTCTCTCACCTAGAGAAGAGACACCCTGTTGAATCCATAGGACTTTCAGTAGCAAGCCAACGTAACCTCCTTAGTGGGGCTCATAAAGCTCTAAAATAAAGGCTAATTTTGATTTTCCCTAAAACAGCTCAAAAGCAAAACTCAAAAGGATCAAACTAATACACAAGTTACTTGACCTCCTGCCAGTAAAAGTTCAAGAATCTTTAAGGAATGCAATAAAATGCTTCACAGTGTAAAATGTATGATGCCCTACATCCAATGAAGTTACTAGATAGTCAAAGAATGAAGAAAAGGTGATCTAGAAAGCAGAAAGCAGAGATGACGGGGTTTATGGAAAATACTATTATAAATATGCTGTGCATACTCGTGTATAATAACAAACATAAATATAATGATTAAAACATGAAAAACATTTTAATAAATACCAAAATTTAATCTCTAAAAATGGGGCAGCAATATTGTTTAGCAGCAGTGACTACTACTATCATTTATTATTTGCCATTTTTCACTGATTCATCCAGAGGTATGTTAAGAAACTGGACTCTGGAATCAGAGGTCTGAATCTGAGTACTGAATTCACCATTCAGTAACCATGTGACCTTTAGAAATAAACTTGGTATCTCTGTTTTCAAACATCTCATATGCAAATTTGAGATAAAGTAATAGTGATTAAATAGATTTGTTGCAACATTTAAGTAAGAATACAGATGTAAAATACTTTGAAATACTTTCAAGTATTTTGAATCTTGGGTTCATGATTAAGTACTCACCTGATGCTAGAAAATTCAATTACAGGGGTGAAAGTGAGGGTAGAGAGTGCAGTATCCTTTCCAGGGAAACAGATATAATAAGAGGCAGAATTCAGATTTCCACACTTTTTCCTGACTTCAAATCTCAGGCTCCCACAGAGGATACATGTCTTCATGCTGTGCTTCTGCCTCTTTCTGATCTTGGCTTGTTGAATTGGGTGTTGACTTTGGTATTGCCGGACTCTCTCAAGTTATCTTTTTCCTTCTCAGTTTCTTCACTTTGGCAGTTTAATTTCAAACATTTGATGAACGAGTCTATGCACATTTTACCTTCAGATTTGCTTTCTTTGGATACAGGATTTCCATCTTAGAGGAAGTGTAGGAAGCCATGTCTTCCATGCCCCAGGCTTCTGCCCAGAGCAACTCAGACCTCAGGAACTCAGACTAGGAGTTGTCAGAAGCAGCAATTATTTTTCACAATAGTCTCAGCTCTCAGGATACCTAGATTACTATGGAACAACTTTGGACTTACTTATATAATTTAGGTGGAAAAAAAACAAGTATTAGGCATAATGAGGGATGTTTTCTTTTTAACTTTTAATTCAAAGATGAGGAGAATATGCTGGCTTGTGGTTGTGTTGCCCTGTGGAGAGGGGGGAACAACTAACTAGGCTCCATAACCTAGCTTCACCTAGGTGGAGCAGTCGCTGAACGGACTTCCCTTTCTCTGCCCTGAGAAAGCAACAACTGAAACTGGAGAGTTCCCTGACGCCCCTTGCAGGACATGTGATGGGGTGTGACTCATCTGTTTGGTCACCATGGACACTCAAACCCTTTACAAGAAGGGGAGCATGTAGACTGGCAGGTGCAGGAGCTGGGTGAGCACCCCTGGGCTCTGGCCCCATGGCAGCACCCAGGGGTGGGAGCCTGTGACTCCTGAAGCCCAAGTGGGTGTTTGTTACAGTGCACTCTTTTAGCCTTGCTGTCCATGGACTGCTTAAGTATTAGCCAGCTCAGTGCCCTTTTGGTACCCAGGTCCTTGTCTGGCATCCAGGAAGAATCAGGTTGCACACGGACTTGAAGGATGAATGTGTGCTTTCATTGAGTGGTGGAGGTGCCTCTCAGCAGGATGGATGGGGAACTGGAAAGGGGGTAGAGTGGGAAGATTATCTTCTCTTGGATTTAGCCAATCCAGTGGCCAACCTCCTCTCTGACCATCCCCAGATGAACTGCTCTGGGCGTACAGATGCTCCTCTCTTCTCTCTGCCACACCATTCTTCCATTCTTCTGCTCTTCTGTTAGTCTTCTCATCTCCTTGTGAAGCCTGGGGCTTGGGGTTTATAGAGTACAAGATAGGGTGATGTGGTGGACCAAAAGGCAACATTTGGGTGCAAAAACAGGAATGCCTGTTCCCATTTATGGTCGTGGCTTTCCAGGCTTGTGGGTGGGGTCTTTGCTGGGAGCTGCCCTCTTCTACCCTTTCTCCTGTCCTTATCACAGCTGCTCAAGCTATGAGATGAAGTGACCCCAGCACCACTAAGAGCCACAGCAGATGAGAATACTAAGCACGTGAAGTCCTCTGAATCAATCTCAGGGTTACTCCTCCTTGGTTCTAGAAGGCCATCTCTTCCTATCACTGTTCAGATAGTTGACCTATACCTATCTCTGGTCCAGACACCAGGGAGCTTGTAAATGAGCTTTGGGTTAGAAGAGTTAAAGAAATTATGGAGGGATAAGGAACTTGTATTTGGGAAAACTAATACTTTTAACAGTCTTTAATTTTTTGGTAAACATACACATGTAAATTCCTTTTTGCATTCTGAAAATACTAATTCAATTACATCATTTTGAAATCAATTGCATCTCCTGAAATCTTTCCTTGAACTAATAAAAACCGGTAGAACCTAGCTTTCTTTATAGAAATGCCCTTACATTGTAGCAGGACAACTATACTATTTCGGTTGCCCCTTTAATGTTACAACTTTGTGAAATAAACTTGCCATTCTTTATATGGATGGTGGTTTGCCTTGTCCTCATTTCCTCCATGGTCTTTACCTGTCCAAGGAAATGAACAAGTGTTTTCTAATGAGCAGATTCTACTAAATGTAGTGAAACTCAGATTATTTTCTTAAATTTGTGATCCAAAACCAAAGAGATTTTGCCACATTTCGGTATACGTCACACCTCTGCTTCAAACTCTCCGATGAGTTCCTGTTGAGTTAGAACATGCCCAGCAGCTCTGGCTATGACCTATAAACTCAGCCTGATTCAGTTTCTATTTCCTGCCCTCCACTCCCGATTTGCACCATTTCTTCCTGTTCATCTGCACTGTAGCTTTGTTATGCCCTTTTTCAGTCCTTCAAAAATTCTATTTTCTTTGTTACTTCAAAGTATTTACATTTCTGCCCGAAATCTCTCATGTTATGCTCTTTATATGACAAACATCTTTTCATCTTGCAGGCATCAGGTTCAACTTTAGGGGAGCTTCTCTTGAAGACACTGTGTAGACAGACAGCAGTCCCCCTCCCCATTCACCAGACACCCTGCACCTGAAATCAGGACATTGCTTCATTGCACGTATTATAATTTATACTTGTTTTATGTATGTGTCTTTTTTTGTTAATCTCATGTTTTTCATACTAAATGAGGGTTCCATGGTAAGAAGAAACTTGCCAATTGCTTTAACCAAGGTCCAGATACCTTCTGACCCAGAAAAGAATCTCAGCAATATTTGCTGCAAACCACATTGAAAACAAAGCCCCAGAGGAAGACACAGGCTTTGGAGGACAGCAGAAAGTGGCTCTAATCCTACTCTTTTACTGATAAGCTGAATGACTTCCTTTTCCTCATTAGTAAAATGGAGACATTTTATAGCTTATAGGGTTACAGTAGACAGTCAATGAAAGGTAGCTGTTATTTTTATTTTGCCCAGTTTTCTCAGCAATGGCACTAATTAGAATCTGACTCACTTTTTACAGTGAACTTGGGTAAAAATTTTGAAATGTGATCAAATTAAATTAAAATGATGATTATGATATGAAAAGTATAATTTGTTAATTTCTGTGGCTTCACAGACAATAGAAATATCAGGTCACAGAAAGTGGTATGGTCTTAAGTAAACCACATAAAATGATTCGTAATCTCCGTCCATGCAGACCAATTAGAAAAAGAAATTGGCCAAGGAATTGTTTTGATGCTCAAATTAGATATGGTCATTTGATTGCCTTCCAAATTGAGAAGCATTAATCAGAAGCAACATGACATTGTTTTTAAATATAATAAGGGTGCAGTGGTTTCCAGGTGGGTGACCTCCCTTTCAAATGTACATATTAAAATCCTAATGCCCCACATGATGGTATTAGGACATGGGGTCTTTGGGAGATGATAAGGACTCTGCCCTCATGAATAGAAATATAAAAGAAGCCATACAGAGACCCTTTGCCCCTTCCATCCTGTGAGGTTACAATGAGAACACAGCTATCCATGAGGAGGCATGCCTTCAACAGATGTGGCACCTGCTAGTGCCATAACCTTGGACGTTTCTTAGCCTCTTGAACTGTGAGAAATAAATGTTTGTTGTTTATAAGTCACTCAGTTTATGGTCAAACAAAGTAGGACAAAAGGCAAAAAATGAGTGAAATTTCTCAAAACCCACATCCCCTGGGAGAAACAAGACACCTCAAACCATTTTTTTTTTCCACTGAATTCAAATAATCATCAGAAAAGCTAAAAATAAGATCCACGCTTCTGTCAATATCTAACTTCAACAGCATCAGTTACATCTTAGCTGTAAGACTCTGTGTTTCGTGGGAGAAATCTCTACGTTTTGGAAAATGACTTTATTGGATTTATTGGCTGAATAGCTCATCTAGACAGTGCATGATAAAAGCCCAGTGCTGGAATGGAAAAGATTATGGTTCAAATTAATGGACTGAGAAGAAAATAGGAAGGTTGCATATCAAGTGCTTTCCCATGAAGGATCTAGAGATCTAAACTGAATACAGTGACCCTAATAAGCAACTAATGTCAGCCTACAATGCTTCAGATTTGTTACCGATTTTCCTCTTAAAAACCATAGTCCCCATAAAAACTGTTGTGTCTGCCAAACAGGGGCCGTTAAAAAAAATAGCGGGAAAACAAAACTCTTGTTAAGATGCTTCCCCATAACCATTGACTAGCAAAGGGGATTAGCGAACAAAAGATAAATGTGTTACTAATTCAAGGCCACTGGAGATTTTGTTTTTCTTATACAATTCAGTCAGTCCCAGCTAAAATGTAAACTCATTTGAAGGTGAAGAAAGCAAACAAAAACAAGTTAAAGAGGTTTTTTAAAAAACCAAACTGCTTTATCCAAAACTTTGATCCATAGCCTTCATTAGTTTAGAAATTGAAGCAAATAAAGTTTAGCCATGTGAAAAGGTGCCAGTTTTGTCAGAAACATAATTTGAATCCAACCATTGTTTTATAAACGGGTGAATTTGTATTACTATCTCATGGCTAAAATTCTAAAATAAAAGCAGTAAGATCTTTGTGGGAAAACAAACAAACAAACAAACAAACAAAAAACCATAGTCCCTGCACACCTTGAACCCAAACATCTTCCCATAGAAAAATCATTTTTAACATGCCGATTTCATAGTAGAGTTACAGTTAGGACAAAGCAAAAGAATGGAGAACAAAAATAATAATCGTCATTTTTATGCACACCTCGTGGGCTTCATAGAAAGAAGGTTATTGTTTCAGTAAGTTCATCAAAACTAAAAAAGAAAAAGGATTCTTGTGATTGTAACCACATAGAAGAACCTGGAAGACATAATGCTAAGTGAAATAAGCCTGGCTTAGAAGACAGAGGCTGCCCAATCTCACATACATGTGGAATAAAAATATCAAACCCATAGAAGCAGTAAATAGAATGGTGATTGCCAGTACCTGAGTTAAAGGGAAAATGGAGATGTTTGCCATAAGGTACAAACTATCAGTTATAAGTAAACTAAGTTCTAGGAATCTAATGAATAGCATGGTAACTATAGATAATAGTGTATTGTTTACTTGAAACACACACACAGAGTAATTTGTGTTAATGTAACACAGTGTTAATTTGATTTTGGTAATCATTTAACAATGTATACATATATTAAATATGTTAATATTTTATACATATATTAAATATGTATATATTAAATAATCATATTGTACATCTTTAATAGATACATTTTTAAATTTGTCACTTATACCTCAATAAAATTGGGAAAAAAAAGACCTAAAAACAGAATCAGAGCATTTGACAACATGGCACCATGGGAAAATTTCATTATTTTGCCAGGATTATTGAAAATCTTCCCATACATTTCACGGTTCTCACTTTTATCTTCCTATGCAGAATAGCTTTATGGATAGGTTTTTCAGACAAAATGCAGATGTCCAACTAAATTTTAATTTAGCTAAATAACAGATTTTCAGTATAAATATTGCACAGACATTGCAAAGAATATACTTATAATATGCTATTATTGGTGATTTACCTGAAATTAAATGTGAAGTTGACAACCTATATTTTTATTTGCTGAATGTGGTATTCCCTATGCATGGATGATGTACTGAGAATGAATATCTCATTCCCTGCTGGTAGTTTTCAAGTGGAAAGTGTTGCTTGAGGTAAAAAGTAAGTGACTTTTAGAATTAGAAGACTCAGACGTAGAGCAAACTGCACAAATATATCTTGAAAGAATCAGATTTGTAGATCCTAGGAAGGTTTTTTAATAAGAGCTAGCTGCCTAACAATATTGAAACCTAAAATCCCACCAGAAAAGATAAATTTATTTGAATCATGTATTATAATATCTTACCTTTAACAAGAAAGATGTTTTAATTTGTTCAACCTGTTATTCAAAGAAAAAGCAATTGTGTCAGGAACCATAAGGGCACATCCAGATCCACAATTCTACTGCCTTTTACTTGCTGTTCCTTTATGTAACTTAGGATCTTCCTCAAAGATTTTCTAGAAATCAATTCTCATTTTTTTAACTTCAGAATATTTTGTATTTTTCAATCTATAAATTATAATCCATTATTAGATTCTAAAATGAATTTAATGGTTTAGGACAAGTACTTTTTTCTTTTACTAAAACAAAATATCAGGTATAGAAGGATTAAAATATTTTCTGAAAACCTGTTACCAATCACAAATAATATAGATACATTTAAATAGCATTCTATGGTATCTTTGGACTGTGGCTAAAATAACAGGAAGAGACTCCCTCGAAAGAAATGGAGAAGAATTGTGACATTTCATTGCTCAGGACAAATTCAACCTTCTGCCTATCTTTACACATCAGTTTATAGTGGAAAACAGTCACTTTTTTTTTTTCTTCATATTAGCTTAGCTTTAATTTTTTATATTTATACTGCTTAATTTTAAAGTTAAAAATTTAGCCTGGAAAAATAATATTGATTCATTCTTATTAATGTAGAATAATTCCAACATTGCTAGAGAACAGTACCTTTGTAAACATAAGACAAATAATTGGTATCACATGACTTTGTTTTAGTGCAGCCCATTCTCAAAATCTGTGAAGTTGCCAAACAGTCATTTTCTACCTTAATGCAAAAATATAGCCTGAGTTTTCAAGAGAATAAGAGTAATCTGCACACAAGAGGAGAATATTGAAGATACTGCCAGAAGACATTGGAAGCATCATTATTAACATTACATATTATGTGTGGCAGCTTTAGTGAGGAGCTGAGGATTTTTGACCCAAGACTCTATGGCCTCGAAGGCCTAAATATTTACTATTTGACTCCTTGCAAAACTGTTTACTGATCCCTGGTTCAGAATACAAGGTCATAGTGACAGGTGGTCCTGAGTACCCAGTGGTGAGAATAGAAACACTGATTATCTGGTCATTATTAAAGAAAAGAATGAGATACAGAATATAGATTGGACAATAACCCCACAATGCCAGCATGTGTCATGGTTTAGAGTTAGTAACTCTGAATACTTAGAATGAGTATTCCATCATGGAAAATATTACTATCATAGGCTCCAAAGCTGTGGTTAGGAACACGGACGAGAATCAGACAGATGGGACTGGCTTCCTGAATATTTGACTTACTCCGTATATACATTCAAAAGATTAGTTAACAGTTGTGAATAACAATTTCCTTGTCACTAAATTGAAGATAATAAGGTAGGACATAGAAAATAAAGAAATAGTACATGCTGAGGTTTCACTTATTGATGGCTCAAAGTAAGTGTTGAATGCATGATAAAAATTAAATATGGGAGCTTATTGAACTAGCTGAACTCCTTTGGTTCATTAATTAACTTGATAATTATATGTTGGATACTATCTCTGGCATACAATTCTTTTGCTTGGCATACCTGTTGCTTTATTCTCTTCTTGCCACCTACAGATCTCTTCTCTCCTTTGGACCTTGTCTCTCCCATCCCAGTTGGATTTACACACAGGTTTCCTTTGCATGCGCTCAGCTACAACTTATGTTGCATTTTCACATTTGTCTCTTCAAATTTATTCAAGGCATCAGTCTTTATTTACAATACAATAGTTCCTAAAATTTAAAACAAAGGTCATGCACTCCTGGATGATAAATTAATATTTTGAAGTCTAATAGGTTCTCTCTTCAATAGTAATTAATTTTAAGATAAATATATTTCACATCTCAAGAGTAAGTTTCATATTCCAGAGGCATCTTCAATTTTGTACTCTCAGATCACTGAAAATTACAAAAGACATTAAATGTGTTTTAAAGTAACTAGAGAAAAGATATGGTTGGCATCTCTTACTGTTTCCCACCAAGTCATGGGTCATACATAGGCCAAGGGTAAATAGAGGTGAGGATGCCTACACCAGATGGTTTCTGTTCCTTCCAAAGGAGAGTTGAAAGGGAAGATGTAAGACATCTCTATGCATTGTCATTTGTGGAAGCATTTTATAGTACACACTTTCTTCCTCTGATACTCATCTCACAACAATCAAGTAAGGTAAAGAAAAATAATGTTTTCCCTTGTAAATAAGGTTTAGGTCAATTTTTTTTTTTTTTCCTGGGTACAGCTATTAGTAGGGCGTGGGTCATTCTGCAGATATGTTAGCTGGAGATTTTAACTCTTTCTTTATCCAGGAAACTTTTTGATATAAATCTCAGAGACAAAATGTAATTCCGTTTGTTTAAAGACTCTAAGCATGTCTTGGGAAAAAATGAAAGATCACATTTACTTAGTCAACAAAACAAAATTCATTGATGATGTCTTATTTGCCAGTTATCCTGTTAGTTACTGGGAAATACAAGAATCAGTAAGATATAGCCCCTGCCCTTAAGACCATGGCAGCTAAGTAAGCATGGTATTACAATACAAGGATGTAAGTGTTGGGATGTAAGTGCTGAAATAAAGGTAATTTGAGATCATGCCTGGAACACATAGAGCACCTATTTAAAATAGGACTATTCCTTTACTTGTGAGCCATGTGACCTGGGAGCAGTATTAGGTATCAAGGAAGGCTTTCTGGAAGTGGTGACATCTAAGTTGAAACCTGAAGGATGACTGAGCTGAACAAAGAACAGGTACCAGTGCCTTCTGCACAAATGGAGCAATACATGAGAAGAGAACAATTCATAGAATGATGCAACACAGAGACTGAACTTTCAGACAAACTATGGATTTCAGCTAACAATGCTGTATCAATGTCAGGTCATCAGTTGTAATGTACTACACAAATGTAAAATATCAATAATAGGGGAAACTTGATGGGGGCTAAGCTGTCAGGAGAAGGAGTATCAGGGAACTGTGCTTTCTGCTTAATTTTTTTACAAATCAACAAATGATCTTACCAATAGAGTTTATGAATTTTTTTTAAGGCTAATGCTACAGATGACTTATTGTTTGGAGAACACAACACACTAATGTCTGGCTAGAATTGTGCAATGTTGATAAAGAGGATGGAGAAAGGCTTGGGAGGTCAGCAGAGTCTGCACCATGAAAAGCTTTACAAGGAATACAAAGGATTTACGGCATTAACCAAGATGACATCAGAATATTTCATCTGTGGAAGTAATGTGATTAGATGTTGTTTGTGTCTATTTGTTTGCCTGCCTGCTTGCTTTTGAGACTCTTTGAAGAACTCTTAGGAAAATAGATTGAAGGAAGGCATGACTCAGCACGAGTGATCATTTAGGAGGCTATAGATGCACTACGGTAGATGAAAGTGGAGTTGATATCAGACCTGGCGAACTCTGATCAGAGTTGTGACAGACAGAGGGAAAATGAGCATTTTGCCACCTGAAGGGCATAAGGACATCGTGTGTAAACCAGGCTTCTCTTTTTCATTTTTATTTTTGTTTTGTAGAAGACTACCGATATGAGTCACATGAACTTATGTCCTGAGCGGTGCCTCTGTCATGGTTTCTGTTTATGATCGGGAAGGTCTGGTCTCTGTGTCTACTGTTTCAGGCAAGTGTGGGCACTGGAGAAATAGCTGCATTAATTGCATGCAGGTTGTGACAGACCTTTTAAGTTGTATTCATACTTTCAATAGAAATGGTTTCCCATGCCCTATGCTGGAGTTATCAAGATAAAAATGATGGATGTTTCTTTTGAGACACTGGCGATATGGGGAAAACACAAACATAGAAACAGGAACCGTACTCTATTAATGGATAACTGGACCAAGTGCAAACCCGAGATGTGTTCTTTTTTGTAGCAAAAAAAAAAAAAAAAAAAAAAAAAGGACTCATAGAGGTGTCACCTGAACCCAGGATTGGATAAGTTGGGTGTCCCCTGAGGTGAGAGAAGGACATTCAAACAAAACACAGAAAATGGCATGAACAAAGACAGACACACCTGTTAAGTGGCAAGCACGGATTAGCTCTAGAGCTGAAGATTGAAGATCAGGCAAGATTCAACGATTGCAGATTCTGAATGGGTCAAGTCATGCTCCAGCTTGAGGATCATGAAACCACTGTTAGAAAAAGTATACTGGGTAGACCAGAAGGGCTCAAAGGGAAGTGTCAACAAGAATGAGGAAGACAGTAGCTGTCTTGTGGCATTCAGATGAAAGAGACATTGAGAAGAAGAGAGATCCACATGGCCCCTAGAGTACAAGTTGATGTCTGGTAGTGCCAGCATTCCAATTCGAAAATTTCATCAAGGCTGAGAAGTGATTTCTTAAGAATGTAGTCTCTTGTGCTCAGGTGAAGAAGGGACAAGAGTCCAATATCTGCAAACAAGTCCACCTGTCCTTGTGGTCTGCAGGTGTATTTCGTAATATGCGTGGCCTTGGGACTCAGAGGGCTCTTCAAGTCCTCACTTGCCCAATTACTCATGAATTATGTGACCATGATCAATACTTACCTCAAATATTTTTTATCTGTTAAGTTTTATTAATAACATTTAACTTTTAAGTTGTTGTGGAGTTTTAGAAAGGACATGGAGTAAGAAATATTATAAAAGTGGTTAACCCCAAATAGTCCCTAAATCTGAGTTATCTACCCTCTTATCCAGAAGCACATCTAACTGATGTTAACTCTTCATTTCTAAGACCAACAGCCAGCTTGTAGTGTAGGTGTTCAATGTACATTTGCTGACTAAAGGAATGAATGACTTTAAGAGCAATCTTGGAAGATTTGACTTTTGCATGAAATGACTTTTCTTTTCCCCATTTGTGTCCTTCTCTTGACATTCCAACTGAATTTTTGAATTCTTCAGATGTTCACTTGTTTCATACTGTCACTTCATTAGCACCATATCTGTTTGTGAGGAAATCTGGCAAAGTCGATTTCTCTAGGCAACCAGTTTGTACTTTTTGTCCTTTGATTGCAATTAATGAGATTGTTTATCTACTTCCCTGTTATGCTTTGATGAGGCCCACATGAGAACATTTTCCAGGAATATGTATGTGGTATTAGTGTGTTGTCTTACTGAGAGAGCAATGTTATTATACTGCTTTATTAATGCCTGTATATGTGATTTAATTAAGATTTACAAATTAGGTTTAATTAAGGTTTATAAGCAGTGAGGTGAACTCCTGGCTGTGTTCATACTGCTGATTCTTCTTCTTTATTTTCTTACATAGTCCTAGTGGTGATCAGAAAAATCAAGTGGGCGCTGAAGCTGGGAAATGAAATGACTTCTCCAAGCATCTGATTCTGCCTGCTGTCCCTGTGTTCCCTCTATAAATGAGACCCAGGACATAAGTTCCAGAAAATGCACTGCATCTGGGATATAGCAACTCATTCATGTTACCTACAAAAAGTCCACCAATATTGGAATGAAACTATCCACACCAGCTGTGTGACTTTAAGCTGGTTACTTACCATCTCTGATCCTCAATTTCTTCATCTGAGTTTGTGTAAGAGAGGGGTATTTTCTTTGATGTATTATCATACAAAGCTATTAATGAAATAATTTTAGTAAGTGTATCTGGCTCATAAGTTTAACAAGTAGCTATCATTCATAAATCACATATAATTGAGGCAAAAATGAAAAGATGGAATAGGTCAAATGGAAGCTTGGTCAATATTTGATTGTTTGCTTTATGTAATTATAATGTATCAGGATATCAATGTCCTGGTTCTCCATTCTAGTCAAACCCAGAAAGTGCCTAATGAATACCTACAAGATGTCAGGCACTAAGCGAAGAAAAAATCAAAGCAAATAAGGCAAACCTCGCACTCTATCCAGAAGGAAGCTAAGGCCAGATGTGAAAAACACAAGTGAGCGGAGTCCGTGATAGAACTAGGTACAAGTTTCAGTGACGGCAGAAAGGATGGAGGAGATTCTTCTATATGGGTAAGTCAGGTTTCAGTTCACTTGCTGTTTCTCCTTGAATGCTGACTCATCCCTTGTTCTTTATGCAGAAGTCTGACTTGTTGGCTGCAACCTGTGACTAGATTCACATGCTTATTATTTTTTAAAGTATCAATCATGGCTGGTTCTGGGACTATGTTGACCTACCTGACTCATACATATTAACTTGAAAGCAGTTTTCTAGAGTGAGATACCCACTGTGTTCTCTCCTGAGTTGTGAGATGCCATGTAGAGGCAAAGTAATGGTGAAACGGAACCTTTAGGAGCAACTCAGCAAACATTGGATGTCTGACTTCCAGAGAGACAAAGCAACTCCCAATATTCCCAAGTCCATAGAGAGACAGAGTCAACTAATGAGAATGCTGAAAATGTAGAGACCAATGGCCACTTGTAGAGACCAATGGCCATCTATCTCTGCACACTTGACCGCACCACTAAGAAGTCTGAAATTATTGAACTGCTATTTGAGGGAAAAACAATATAATAATAATAATTCTGTAACAGGTAGATTTAATTAAACTTTTCTGATATTTAATTTACTGGTTTTCTTCACAATTGGAAGACAAATAGGTGTCATTAATTCCTTTTTAATTAATACTGTTCAGGGACACTATTTACATTCAACTTAATAGTTAAAGGTAAAACCTAAGTTCCAAATCATGTCTATCCAATTCCATACTCTTTCTATAAGTTTCTGCTTTCAAAATAATCTACACAATATAAGATAATGACTCCAGAGAGCTAGCAGAGATTTCAAACTCTATTATTTACATCACACTATAATATCAGCTAAGCATGTCTCTAGAAAACTCCTTTGGTTTGAGACTAGTTTACATAGGAAGGAGTCATAAGAAGGATTTACATCCATTTTTAAGCAAATTAGGAGAATGCTTTGACTAATATTTGGATTGTACTTCAAGTTACACCATAGACATATCTGGTCATGAAAAGGTAGGAGAGCAAGCAATATTTGTAAAAAGTTGCAATAAATGACAGATAGGACAGCATCAAGATTGGAACTGTTTTGAGGGACATGACCTGGACATGGCTTTGCCTAACTCAGAATCTCATGGTCTAAGAGACTAGAAACATCATCACAGACCTAGCTGTGCCCCTCTCTGAATCTTTACTTTCCTCTCTTAAAACAATAATAAATGTGGGGACATTTCTTCCTGTCTTGCTTTCCCCTAAGAATCCTTAACAAAATCCAGAGATATGGTGGATATAACATCATAAAGGATGGGAAAATGCTTGGTAAATTGTATATGGCTACATAAACATAAGGAGTTATTATTATGTTGATTATCATTGATGACAGCAAGGACAAATGTGCTAATTATACTCATAAAATGAAGATGCAAATGCTTTACTCTGGACTTTCAAGAGAGGTTTATTCTTCTCCTAAAAAGAGTGATTATAAGCACAAAATATGACTTTTTATTAGTACTGCAATAACTGTTCCATGTAATATTAATAACAATAATAAAATGTAAGTCACTACTACATTATTTTCAGGGAGAAAAGAACACAAGAGCTAAAACGTTGTATGAGTAGGAACTTGTCCCTTTTAATGATATCTGTAAAAATGCAATGGATGTTGCAATAAATCTCTGTCTCCCTCCAATATTTCCTATTTTGCATTTTCTCTCAATCATATTTGCCTACTTTTGTTTGGCATCGTTTGTGACCTCGGTGGATATATTAATAAAAGTAGCCGCAATGAGCCCTGTAGCCGATTTTTCTCTATTTTCCAACTGACACATTTCCCTCAAGTTGTCCCAGACCTGTCCATTGGTATTTATTACTACATTTGGCTGGAACCCTTGGACATATTTTGATTTCATATGACAAGGTTCCATTCAAGGGTCCTGTTTAATTTGGGTTGCACATGCACCTGCCAAAACTGCTACCTAGAAAAACTACGAGAATTCCGTATTTCAACACCATTTGTCACAAGCTAAGCTTCTGCAGCTGGGAGAAATTTGGTAAGAAAACATATCTGCCTTGATTTCCGATGACCATTTCTGATGATCATGTTGGATCTTATATTTTTTGGTTGGCCACAAACTGAGTGTCTAACGTGTGCCTCGTAATATTCTAGGTGCCAAGGATGATACAGTTAAGAGGTATCTTCGGTTTTGTTCAAATAACTTCTAATTTAGTTGAGTGATTATATATTAATAGTCTCCTGTTGTTAGAAAACATTACTATACAATTAGTGCTTTAAAGAAACACAGATTCATTATCTTTCGGTTTTGAAGGTCAGTTGTTCAAAATGGGTCTTGCTGAGCTAGAATCAAGATGTCAGTAGGGCTGTGTTTCTTCTACAGCCTCCAGGGGAGAGTCTATTTCTCATCTTTTCCAGATTCTTGAGGTACATGACCCCTTTCTCTACCGTCAAAGCCAGTGGTTTTGTATTTTCAAATCTCTCTAACTTTGATCCTCTCTTTTCGGACCCCTTCTTCCACTTCTAAAGACCCTGATGATTACACTGAACCCATCTAAATATTGCAAAATCATCTCCCCATCTGAAGGCCAGCAGATTACCAACCATAATTAACATTTGCAACCTTAATTTCCTCTTCCTATGTAACGTGCCATATTCGTAAATTCCTGAGATTAGGAAATGGACCCCTTTGTGTCCATCATTCTGCCTGTCGCAGTGAGGTTACTTACATTGTAACACAACTAGTATGTCTTGATAGAAATTTTACAGTGACATTCAGTTATGTGTGATTCACACCATCTGTGTAAAGGGAAAGTCACCAACAAGATACAACACAGAAGGGAAAAATAAATCACAATACTCACAAAAGGATCAGAGTGTAGAAGTTGAAAAAAAAAAACAGAAAATGGATTAGTTAACTTTCCTAGTGCTTCAGTTTTGGATCACATATTTATTAGAATGGCTTAGGAATTAGTAACGTTGATTACTAAGATAAAATGGAAGCAGCATAAAAGTTTATTTCCCTCTGTCAAACCGCACATATCTAATATTTACATTAGCAAGTGACTTTCAGGAATTTAACCTGTTTCCATCATGTTTGTCTGACCTCCCCTAGAGTGCAGGGGCCTTTGAAAACAGTATGCTGAGAATAGATAGGGCTCAAGGACAGTATCTCCAATTGAACTTTTAATGAACTCCCGTAGGCGCCAAGAAGGCGGGCAGATAAGGAAGAGCATAGAAACAAGGAACTGAGTAGAAGGTTACATCTGGGAAAAGAAAGTTTGTTTTGCATTGCATTCTTTCTGCTGACGTGGGGTTTATGGGGTATAAATAAAGTGAGGCGGAGGCTCTGAGCGCGGCCGCCATGTTCTCTGTGTGTCTTTGTCTTTGTGTGTGTTCTTTCATTCTCCACCACACCCGGTGTGGCCCCCAACACTAGAGACTTGCTCACTGCCTCTGGCCCGTGAAAAGAAACCTTGGAGGACATACCCTTACTCTCTTAAGAGCCTAACTCCAAAACAGCACATATCATTTCTGCTCATAGTCCACTGAGTAGGTAATAGTACTTGAGTACACAAATCTTCAAGGAAGGATGTGGAGTGAAGTGCAGCCAGGCCTCACCATTATCCTATGATGGAGAGAGAGAATGGATTCTGCTAGGATATTAGCAGTCTCTGCCACAGATCAGCAAACCTAAAGACCATGGTTCCACTTTCAGCTTTCTGACCCTCCCCCTTACTTTTAAGCTGGTTTCTCCTATTACGTATGTGTTTCCAATTGGAAAGCTCAACAAACGTGCGTTGTTGCTACTTTGGCACTTGTAAAGCCCACTGACATCAAATGGGGTCCTCAGACCTTGGCCCACACCAACCTTATTATGATAGACACTTAAGGCAGCAGGGGACTTTAAGGGGGAAATATTTGGAAAGGATCATGACGTAAACCACAGTAGCAAATGAAAGAGCAAAGACACTGGAGTCTGACCGACCTTTACTTTGTTACTTTCTTTCTTTCTTTCTGTTTTTTTGAGACGGAGTTTCACTCTTGGTGCCCAGGCTGGGGTGCAGTGGCACAATCTCGGCTCACTGGAACCTCTGCCTCCGAGTTCAAGTGATTCTCCTGCCTCAGCCTTCCAAGTAGCTAGGATTACAGGCGCCCACCACCACACCTGGCTAAATTTTGTGTTGTTATTAGAGATGGGGTTTCACTGTGTTGGCCAGGCTGGTCTCGAACTCCTGACCTCAGGTGATCCACCCACCTCGACCTCCCAAAGTACTGGGATTACAGGCGTGAGCCACCATGTCCGGCCTACTTTGTTACTTTCTAAAACAAAGAAAGAAAATTAAAGAAATTTGTTATCTGTTTTTGTCCTCACCTGTAAAGTAAGCATGATCAAACCTATCTCGAGAGGGATATTGGATGGATTATTATATGGTATATGCAAATATCTAGTGCTTTGCATAGCAAATGGTAATTCCTAAATAAAAGATGCTATTAGCATCATCAATATTTGTATTGTTTTGTTAAAATAGTAATCCATTCTTTACAGTCTTCCTTTTAAAGGCAAGAAAATTAAATTTGAAAAATTAATGAGATCTAGCTAAATATTTTTTTTCTCTTGAGTTAAACTATAAGTTTTATCTGTGACTTTGCTGCTTATATTTCTTAATGGATTTTTTGTCACTTGGACCATGAGAAAACAAATCAATGCAGCATTAATAATTAAGCAGAGAATATTACTTTCACAAGCATCTTCTTAGCAAAATGAAAGATTGAGAAATAGCTCCTAACATGATCCTTTAAGAAATGGACATGGAAACATAAATTTCTACATCCATACGTCAGGGTTTATAAATAAACCTCTTGCTAATGTGACCCCAAGTGTAAATTATGTCAATATTATACTGTTTCATTACTTCAGAGACAAATAAAATCACTCCCCTAAAAGAATCTTGAATGATGCTGAATTTAATTTTCAGCGCATGGGATCACAGACACTAAGGTTTGGGCAAGATTGAATCTACACTTTTACAAACTATCATCTGGTATAAGAGTAATTGTTACATGCTCATCAAGTGGTTATTTAGCCTCTCCTTTACTAATAATAGGGAATTTTCTATTTCACAAGAAAGTGTTTTTATGTATGGAAAGGTCTGAACATTAGTAACCTATCAATTAATTAATTAGCTAATTAAAATTAATAGATTCAAAATGAATGGTATTGGTTACAAACGTATAGATAGCAATTGTCTTCCAATTTTAAGTAGCTTCTATGAGTCAGGCACTGTATGCCAACCCATTTGCTCTTCAAAAATATATAATTAGATTTTATTATTAGCTCCATTTTAATATGAGAAAATTGATGTTTAGAAAGATAAAGTAATTGGAGAAGGGGACAGAACCTTCACCATTGTGTTATGCTAACTTCTAAAATAAGTGGTAGTCAGAGTTCTTGAGAATCATAGAGTCATCAAGAATAAGACATTAAACATATTGAATTAACATAGAGTTGAATTAACATAGAGGTTAGAAAGGGCTGAAACTGACATAGGTATACCTGTGATGGGAACACCAACATCTTATTAAAATTTATTTTTTCTCAAATCTATCTCCTTATAAAAATCAAGATTATATATTAAAAATAATTATTTGGGGCTAGCTAAAAATATATAAATTATTTAAAGGCACACCTATATTTCCCTGGACTTTGAATTTTAGATGCTAACATAGTGATGCTATCAAAGCTGGTACTCAAGCAATTCGAAACTGTACAATTTTAAGGATTCTTCTCACCAACTCCCTTTCACCTATGTCAGGCCAATTTCCAAGTACCTTCCACTAAGATTCATTTCTTCAATCTTAGTTTCTTCATTAATTTCTTTCTCATACACTGACATAAATAAAAGAATTCCAGAAAGTCAAGTGGTCAAACAGAAGCTGTGATGATACCAATTAGCAAAGGAAAGTTGCCTGGATATTCTCAGGGACATAGCAGCCTTGTTCCTAAGGATATGGATTCTGGAGTTAAACTAGATTTGGAATCATCACTTTCTGCCTTTGTAACCTTGAGAGAAGAATTTAACCCTGTTAATCTTCATTTGTTTTCTCATTGGTGAAGTGAGCCTCATAATATCTTCCTCAAATGTTTTATGAGGATTACATCCAATAATCTATCTGATGTGTTTAACATAGTGCCTAGCACACATCATTATTAAATAAAAGTTGACTCTTTGGGCTTGTTTGTGTAACTTTGATTACTGTTTCAGAAATGCAAAGTGAAACGTATACCATACCTTTCCCCCAGCCAGTTCCATCTTGTCTGTAGGAGTAATAAGAAACCCCTCACAATTGACTGATTATGGATGATTTTCCATCAATGATCCCATTTAATACACTACTAACCTAGGACATAGGCCCTAATATTACCATTTTAAGGATGAAAATTGAGATTGAGGAAAATGAGAAAGCTTTCTTGGGATTTTCTTGTGATATTTCCAAAGGCTAATGAAAGCACTGAATTATATTAATGACATCTTCTTACACTACAAAACTTTCTTTATTTTGCAGGCTTAAAAATTTTAAACAGTAAGTTTTACTATCACTAATTTATTAAGATTGATTTTATTAATTAATACTTCAAAATATTTGCTTCATTTAATAAGACAAAGTCAGCCCCATTGCATTTCAATGTTAGCTATAATTAATGATGATATTATGAAAATTAATGCTTTTCCATTATCCATTATGACATCATCAGTGCTAATGATCTGTTTATTGCTTCTCTACAATGGTAGTTAAAAGAGGCCGATTTTAGAGAGCAGAGAAAAAGCCTAAAATATTTTCCAAGCAGTAAAACCCTTTGCATTTAGAGAATATTTGATTTGGTAATCCACCAGTAAACCTATTATGAAAAATAACCAGTATTCCAAAAGCCTAAGGCACATTCGGGCAACTAACATGAAATAATTGATGCCATGAAGCAACATTGTCTAAGCATATATTTTCAAACTTTCTACTGAGACATTAGTGCTAACATTTAAGAGCCTTTTTTGAGTAACTTGAAATGGGAAATTGGAGAAGAAAAAAAAGTAAAGAAAATTAGTTTTGTATATATTGATTATTTAATATCCACTCAGCCCACAAAAAGTAAAATGCAACACCTTCATTTAATAGACCTGGAAACCAGGACTCCAAACATCAACCTTATGTAGCTAACAAGAGAAGGAGCCTGGACCTCTTAAATGTAATCACAGCTGGGATGTTAATAATGCATGCCTTGTCAGCTACAACCTAATGGGAACATTTCCTGAGATGTGGGTAAGAAATACTGCCCATTTTTTCTTGTGGCTTCGGCCAGAGAATTGGAAGATTTTTGCTTATATAGGTATCGATTTGAAAAGATTTTATGTAAATAATTGATGGATAAGACAATGACTACTTTGCCAACAAACTAGATGGAATCAGAATGTTAGATGTGGGGACTGTCTCATGAACTCTCCACAAGCAGAAAACTCAGAACATGAATATTTCAGGGGTATACAGAGTACGTTCCGAGTCTGTACAAATGCTCAGACATCCTGACTTCTCAGGTCAACCCTCGTCTCTCCACAACCTCTCATGGGCACAAAAATAAGTGCTCATTGGGAAATTAATAAAACAAAAAGATTGGGTCAGACAAAGATTTTGTCTTTCTGAGATAAAGGGGAAAAATTAGAAGGGTATTAACTTTTTTCTTTCTTGCAGGAATATTATAGCCTTTGTCTCTTTCACTGCATGGAGTCGAGGGTTGATGTGTCTCATCTGGCTGACTGTGCCTGTATCCCCTCCCCACTCACTACTCCTAGTTAGTCATCCTCAAGGGTAAAATCTCAATCCATTATGGCTTCTCAGAGAAAGGAAATCTGCTCTTCAGTCTCAGATATTGTTTCTTGGCTCTCCTATTACAATGTGCAGACACACACCACCAAGATCTCTTTGTTGGAAAGCATAAGCTACTAAAATATCCAAGCCTTCAACCCCACTCTAAAAATTCCCCATGAGGGGAATTAAGTCCTTTGTTTATCCTATGATATTCTTTACCAACCATTGGTGCAATAATCTGAAATGTCTACAGCCTCAAAGTTTTCAAGACAAAATTTTCCATTTCCCAAAAGATCCCATGCATAACAAGTATAATAGGACTAAATAAAGACATTGCTTTAGCTGGCTCTTGCTGACTATAACCCAGAGGTCTGATCCATGGATTAGATTTAAAGTGACACAGTTCCAATTAACTAGTGAGTCATGGAGAAGGTTTTCAGAATGAAAAAAAAATGTTTCAAGTAATAATTCTCTCCTCCACCCAAATACTCAGGAATTCATAAATAAATAAGAATCTCAGATAAAGAGTCTTAGAAGTACAGATTCTAGGCATTCACCCAAGACATGTTAAAATATAATCTTCTTAAGAATATTTTTATTTTTTATTAATTCCATAGATGATATAAAGTGTAACTAGTGCTGAGAATCATAGTTTTATGAGCATACAACCCTGAACTGTGCAATTTCTTCTGATTTCAAAGGCCAGATGGAATACAACCTAGTTGATAAGCATTAGGATTTGGGGAAAGACAAGGGGGATGATTTGTCAGCTTCTTTAGCTTTCAACAAATCCTTTTTATTTTAAATAATAAGGAAAATCTTAGCCAGACGACCCATTTAAGTCAACACAGAATGTGCACATTTGATAAGTCAGCAAAATCCAAACCATAACCAGTAATAATGACAAAGACATGCAATTGTCATGCTGCCTTTTATATTTCACAAACGTTTTTATGAGCTTTGTTTTGAAATTTCATCTTAACAGTAATTCTGAAGGTAGGTACTATTATACTCCTTTAAATGCAATCAAAATTAATCTCACATTGTTGCATTATTCAAAATTATTTGGAAACAAGTGACGTAATTGCAACTCAACTTCATAGCAGCAAAAAGAGAAATGTAGTGGCCCCAAGAATTTATGCTCCGCATAGGCAGAAGTTGAGTGGTAACATGCATCCTAGTGCTGGGATTAAAGGGCATTTCCTCTCTTCTTCTTCTTTCTCCTCTTTCTTCTCCTGCTCTCCTTCTCCCTCTGACTATCCTGGGTCCATTGGTAGGAATGAGATATAATATTTTCAGTAAAAACTCCAGAATCCAAAAGAGTGAAAGTGTAGTATAGCAGCCTTCCAGTGTTTGGAGACAAGTAACACAGATTACTGGAGAAGCAAATATAACAAATATGCATTACATTTTCAAAAAGCTTATGTGTGCCTAAGTCCAGATTCCCACTTGAGCATATCTGATACCCAACATTGCTATACTAAACACTTTACTACCCTTCCAATGTCAGCCATACTAATTTTTATTTTTAGGTCTAACAAAGAAAATAAGACCCTAAATAAGGCTAGTCTGTGGACATTTTCTGGGCCCCAAATGAACTGTTACTCAAAGTGATCCAGGGTGCTATAGGTCCATGTGATTTAGGCTGGCAAGTTATAGTTGGTTCTAGATAGAATTGGAATTAAAACAGGTAGATTCAAGTAAAGAATAAAGTAAGATGTCATGAGAAATTTGAATTAATAGAGGACACTGGGTGTGGGTGGCAGAAAGTAATAAAGAGAAAAGGCTACATAGAGATGACAGGGCCAAATCCAAAATCTCAGGGTCTTGGTGGCACCTTCTTATTTTGTCTGTGAACCGAGCTGATGGAGCCCTGTCAGAGAGCCTTCTAGTTCTAACTTTGTCCTACCATGGTCTAGTTTCCTAAGCCAAGTTAAAAATGGTAGACATGCATTATCATTATCTTAAACAAATGAATTCACATAATCCCTTGCTTTTATGAATGTGTCATAAATTTAACAAGAGGCATGATTTAACAAATATTATCAAACTTATGGTGTACGGATGAATTCTGTTGAAATAAATACAGGATTGAGGCAGAGGCATCCATGCTCATTCCTCACAGTTGGGAAAATTAAGATCAGGGTCTTCTGCCTTTCTTTGGTTCATTGAGAAACTAAGCTTTACTCTTGCAACTTCAGAGAAGATTTCCAAGCTTTTTCTTTTGTTCTATGTGTTTCCTAAAACACAAGCTATTGGAATTGGCCAGGGTACTGTCAGAACTTAGACTTTCTTCCATTATATATTCCAGGGCTATTCCAAGTTGAAAGAATTTTTCTGGGTGGGCATGTGGGATGGACTTCAAGTAATTCTTCAACATTCCTTTAATACACTGCTTCTACCACTGCCAGGTATGTACTGCTGCATGATTGCTGTTTCTGATGCTGCATGGTATCTATCAGTTGTTTTCCATCCATCTCAGAAATAATACAATTAATAGTGATGACTTTACCTTGTCTATCTAATGTATA
This sequence comes from Macaca fascicularis, assembly GCF_037993035.2. Taxonomy (NCBI): domain Eukaryota; kingdom Metazoa; phylum Chordata; class Mammalia; order Primates; family Cercopithecidae; genus Macaca; species Macaca fascicularis. The sequence goes on from NC_088382.1 coordinate 147,044,597, forward strand.
TCAGACACTCAAGAAATGTTTTGATTAAATAAAGAGATACCTTCCAGGCTGCAAATCAATAAATGGCTTATCTGTGGAATTGTGAGCCCTGGCAGAGTTCACATTGTGTTTTATTCTGCACTCATAACGAAGTGTTGGGTCAGGAAGAAAACATGGAGACAGACAGACAGAAAGACAAGAAACAGACAGCCCAGGAAACAGAAGCCACATGCAGGGAGGCAGTGGGGGTGGATTTTTAGGGAAATATTTAAATGAAGGGACTCTGTGAGAGGTGTGGGTCTGATAAAGGGAATCAGCAGTTGACACTAAGGTGCTAACCAGAGAGGAAGCCATTACTTCTCTTAAGCCTAACAGATCAATGGGGGCAGAGATGGGGGTGATGTTACTGGATGGGAGATGATGCACTGAAAATGAGGTGCCCAAAAGACTCTGTAGACATTGGATCAGTCACAAAAATATGTCAAAGCTGGGAAGGGGTAGAAAAAATACATATCTTGAGTATTCGCCTTCCACCATCCAATCCTCAGTTAAATCCCCAGTTAGAAATGCTTATTTGAAGACCCATTCTGGACATCACCTGGGAGAAAAGCCCAGATGATGCAGTACAGAGGACTCCACAGGCAGAGGAAGCACAGGAAGGACTGGGGACGAAGAGTTAAGTGGGAATAACCAGTATGCACATATCCTTCCAAGAAATTGGGAAAGTGGTGGGTGGGGAAGCAAGTTACTTTTGCACCTGAGTTTAGCCAACAGATCCCAGATGGCCTCAAAGTTTCTATAAGTGGCCTGTAGTTTGGCAATGAAGAAGCATTCTACCTAAAATACTTCAAATTTTAAAGGAAATATTGCAAGATTTTTTTTGCACTCAAGTTAAAGATCAGATCTGGCAACAAAGCCATCCCAGTTATTTACTGGATTTCTCTCTTTTGTCAAAGTTTGTATTCTTCATCATGATAAGATATGACCATGAATCAATTTTCAATACTATTTTAAATCCTTTTTGGAAGTTGGATTAATATATGATTATTCAGTACTCACGTTTTAACGAAAATGTATTGAATACTGACTCTATGCCACGTTCTGTTTTTATTTGTCTGGGATATATCATTAAACACATTAGATAAAATAGTTGTCTTCCAGGGTGCATATGTTAGTGGCTAAGGACAGACACTGAATAAATAGTAATTTTTGATGCCCAGTGTCTCAGTGAATGGTTATTTGCTATGGAGAAAAGCAGATGAGAAAAGGAGGTAGGAAAAATTGCAGGGAGGTGTCTAAATTACCCTAGGGTAGTTAGGGAAAGACCCACTGAGAAGGTGCCTTTTGAGTTCAAAACTGATGGAGGTGAGGAAGTAACCCATGTACATCTGGAGGAAGATGTACATTCCTATTAGATGTACATTAGATGTACATTTCTATTCCTCCAGGGAGGAGGAGTGGAAAGTGAAAAAAAATTCCTGCAATGAAACATTTCTGGAAATTTTATGAAAAACTTAAAAGAGGCCAGTCCAGCTGGAGTACAATGAGGAAAAGATGGAGGAGACAAAGCAAAGAATGTAAGAAAGGATATTTGGGTCTTGATGATGCTGATGTAGATGGGAAGCCTTTGGTGGGCTTGAGCGACAGAGTTCATGATACCTCTTCTCTTTTTCCTTCTTTTTGTTTTAATCACTCTCATTTTGAATTTCAGAATGGATTTTGTGCCCTGATGTCAATGACCTCATGCAGAAGTGAAAATTCATGATGCAGAAAGAAAGACGGAAGAGTTGGAGGGGCAGCACCCTTCACCTGGTAGCAGGAACATGGTTCGGGCATCAGCAGAAGCTCCAGACGGGAGCTCAGAGGTCCTTCCTGAGCCATAGTAGGGAAGGTAGCATGAGGGTCCCAGAGGCTAAAATGTAAAATGAAGTGGTGAGATTTCATGAAGCTTCTCTTCTTATTGTTTCTATTTTCTCAGGAGAGGAAGGCTATCTGCTGAGAGTAAAGATGGTAGAAGGAGCTTTGAGGATGGCAATAGAGGTCAAGGTATTAAATAACTCCCTACGAGTGAGAATAAGCACCAGGAAAATGCTGAACTAGTAACAAAGAGAACAAAAGGATTCCTTGATGGCAATGAGTTGAAAGCTTGTCCAGTTTTCTTCAGCTTCATTAAGTTGTGAACATACAGGGGTAGACAAGAAAGAGTGTTGGGTTCAACTATTTTGAGAATTTGCCTGGCAAATTGAGGGAGAAAGAAGTGACTCTGGCTTTCTTTGACCACTCCCTGTGGATGTTAGATCCAAGGCTGTAGATTCCAAGGCTGTAGGCATGAAAGGTTAATTTCCGGAATGAGAAATTCACCAGACTGGAGCTTTAGCGGGGCTCTGCAATACCCACAAGTCATCTTTTCACTTTGGGTTCAGACCACGTGCTTCATTCTTTATATAAGGCTTTAAACACCATAGGAATTCAACTTAGTTTCTCGTGGGTCCGTTAAAAAGTTTGCAAAAAAAGTTAAGCTTGGACATTCCTACTTCCTGAATGGGTAAGTTTGCACTTTTTATTGATGGTTCATCCATCTCTAATTTTGTTAGATGGTGATTACATAGGCTTTGTAAGGAAAATGAAGCAGAGAATTTCTGTCATGTAATTATATTTTAAAAGCCAAGTAATAGTGGCTACTTTTGTTAGCATTAGCAATTATTGGACCTTTTAACTTCAGCTATGATAAAGAAATCCCTTGTAATGATTTTGCAGTGGCAGTTTTACATACCTGTCATATTAACATGAATAATAGAAATAATGTCAAGGGGAGTTGATGCAGGCATTCTTTATTTAAAAATACACAGGAGAAAGGAAAATATAATTTGGTAGGTAATCACATAAATGCCAACTGAGGTTCTGAGTTCAATACTCTGGATTCTTAGTACTCCAAATAATTTTTTTGATCGACTGAAAATGCATTTCTTAAAGATAGGGGTCGTGTCTTATGCTCAGAATCACAAAATTTTCAAGCTGAAAAGGAACCTAGAAATTATCTCAGCAGCCACAAATACTGAAACCTTGGGGGTTAAGCAGATATCATAAATGAGTGAAAATTACAGACAAGGGGTATGGCAAGTTAGGAAACACAAACCAGATCAAAAGAAAACAACAGTTACTCACATCCATGCTAAGATTTTCTGTGAAGACAGGCAGATCCTCTCACTTCTCAGGACAGCTTTTAAAAATAACTTCTATCAATGTGCTCTAAATAGTTTACTCTGGCAATATTTGATGTTTGAATGCTAACACAAACAAACTTTCACACACACACACACACACACACACAAAAGACACACACAATTTACAAGACTAAATAAAACATGGATGTACTTAGGTCCCTGGCCACCAGTTTGCAGCTGATGGAGTCCAGCTGAGAATAAATGAATAGTAAAGAAAGGTTATAACTACAACTTATCCAGTGGAATTCCAACAAGTTAGTGACAATGTTAATTGTCAATGTTAATTTAGGGTTCTCTTGCCTCTCAATCTAGGACTACGTTTTATGCAGACAAATTATCCCAAAATTTCTCTTTGGTGTTCAGTATATTTTGTTAAAAAATTTTAGGTAAAATATTTTCCCCCTGGATTTAATGACTGAATCTTACAGAATCTAAGTGACTTTTCTAAGGATGGACAGATAAGGAGAAACATAGATATGTCTAGAAAGTTGCCTGGTATTCCTTCTAATCTCTGATAGTGAGTGTCATGCAGGTGAGAAAGTGAAACCTGATTATAAAGAGTCCTTGGTGTGTACTTTAAGCAGTTTTCATGCTGTAGCTCAGGCCATGAGACCAGGAGCCATAAGCCATGTCTGGATGCAACTGAAACCTTTGCCGAGCTGTGCCTCTGCATCCACAGAAGAGGCCTAGGGTGTGATTGAGGTTTCCTGCTCCTAAAGAAATAGTGACAGCATATTAGGCAGATAACAGTGTACTGCCTGAAATCTCTACCAGCATCCAACCTTCAGCGATTCTAAAACTCATCCAAGTTCATTTTTAAAGTCCAATTCCAGACAATTCCATGCTGCATCAAATCTTTGTCATCTTTGAAGTCAGTGATCAAAACACATATTCATAATTAGAAAACATAATTAGAGCTTAAAATGTGTGAAGGGATTATATAGGAGATAAGGAGATATACATATATTATACAATATGCATTATATATGTATATATATACACATTTGATTTCTCATTGCTAACTTGACTGTGAAGACATTTTACAATATGCCTTTTATATATTTATACATATAAAGGTATATTTAATATTTATATATTTACTATATATTTATTATTATATATTCATTATTTATATATAAATATATAAGACCTATTCATAATATATTAAAAATATATTATTCATAAAAAATCTTATTTATAAAACAGATTTATAAGTGATATATATAATTAAATATGACTACATATTCATAAGGGATTATATATAAATATATATTATTATAAATAATTTATAAAATATATTATAAAAATATAAAAAGCATATTGTAAAATGTCTTCACAGTCAAGCTAGCAAGTAGAAATCAAATGTCTCATGAGCCATGGACTGAGATGATCTGGCATCCCTTGAGAGAACGAACACAGGAAAAGTGAGAGCTATAAAGCAGAGGAGGATTTGATTAAAGACAAAACAATTACTAGGATATAACTGCAAAACCACAGGGATGACTGGAATTAGTTTAACAATAGTAGGACAAAGAAGAATGATATTGGTTCCCACTCTCATGGTCCCTATCCCTCTTCCATCATCTGGGATCTCATTCTATTACTGCCATTCTGTGTGCAACACTTCTTCAGAATCGCTTGTATCACATCCTGGTCCTGATTTCCTTGGTGTATGTTTCTGACATGCGCTTAACCTGCACTTTCTCCAATGTTGTCTTGTTTTTGGTTTTTTCCTGATTAATTTTGGCCCTGGGGCAAACAGCTTGGCCTTCTCTACGAGGCAGCCCAGAAAGCCAGGGCAGCCTGCTGAGCAGCCTCCTGATTCAATCTGACATTGAGATACAGCTGGAAAGCAAAGACCGTATCTCAAACTTGTTGGAGTAAGTTAAGTGTCCACATCCTTAAATCAGAGTGACTTAACACCAAAAGAACGTGCTTTCCTCTGTAGACGTTTCCACACTGGGTAAATCAATGTGAAAAGTTTTAAATTTTTTTAGAGGAGGGTGGCTTCCTGTCTTGGCAAGTGAGTCTTAGGTGTGCAACCCTTCATCTGGGTTCTCTCTGTCTCCATCTTTTATCTTTTTTTAACAGCTATCTTTTTTTTCTTTTTACTCCCTGCATTCTCCAATCTCAGTGCTTGGCAGAGTGAAAAGAATATGATCTTTAGACATACAAACCCAGGATGGATTTCCAGCTTAACCACCTACATGGTCTTGGATAATATTTTCAATCTTTATAAAATATAGAAAATAGTACATACATGACATGTTTTTGTGTGCCTGTGTGTGAATTAAGTGAGCCTAGCCTGCAGGGCATCTAGCACACTGCAAGTGTTTCCTTGAACTAAATATCAGTTTAATTATATTCTTACGGGTGTTGTTTTCTCTTTCTGGTCACTCTAATTCCCTTTACCTCCTATGGTATCTCCATTCTTTGCACCTCTCTGTTTGGTTTGCATCCTCTCTTTCTGTCAATCTTAGCTCACAGAAGAACTTTTTCTCTCTGTTTCTTCTCCTTTTTCTACTCCTAGAGCTTTGGGTAGGTTATTTTTTGTCCTCTCCCTGTTCCTCTTCCCTTCCTTGGTTTCCCCTTCCCTTCTTTACTTCTTACAACACTGCTGTATTTCTCTTTCTTTGCCCACTGTGTATTTTTCCTTCTCTCTCCTGCCAAATTTTCTCTTTCACTGTTGGTCTTTGGATAGAGTGTGCCCCATCTGTCATGACTGGTTTTGCCTCTTTTGAAAATGTTGTTTTGCTCCTTCCTATGTTACTTTTACAGTCTCTGGTCTGTGCTTTCTGTTCATTTAGTGCTTACCACCTTTCGTTGTGTGCCTCACAGTCTCTATACTTTACAATTCTACTTAATTCTCTTCCTTTCAGACTTAGCTCCTTCCCATTAAAATGCCCTAATACACTCAATCTACATAATGAAACTGGGGCTTTGTTTTTGGAGAATGACACATGGTAACTTTCTTTAGCTTTCATTGACCTTGACTCGCCCTTGGATGATCTACAAGCTGCCATTCCATTTGCATGAGTCAAGTCTCTGTTGGCTTGATGCTCACGCTCCACAACATTGCTTCTCACTGTGATTTCATATTTTACGCACTATGAATATCATGCCCAGAAGCTCACAATCGTTCATGGCAACAAAACAAGTGACACAAATAGAATTTGCTATAAAAGAAAATGAACCTAAAAGCAGGTCACTGTTTAATTAATAACAAAAGGTCAAAAATCTTGTGGGAGAAAGAGAAAAACGTGTAGGTTTGGAAATACAAAACATTACTTTGCACCTTCTTGATGAAGGTCACACATCTAATAAAATATCAACTTCATTTTGTTTATGAAAAGACTGATACTCAGAAGTACTTTGTCCAGAACCTCACTCAGTGCTAGTAAGTGAGTAAGTTAAAATTCAGATCTATACTTTTCTACCTTCACTTCTGAGTAGATGGGCTAATTGTGGCAGGTCATCACTAATATTGCAACAAATGTAGATATATAGAAATAGAGACAAATTATAAAATTCATATTTTTATCATTATTCTAAATTTGTGGAAGCAGAGCAATGGGAATGAAAATTCCAGAGCAGAATGAACAATTTTGAGATGAGCTAAGTCCTTCTGCTGTTTTTCTTGAAGGCATGTGCTGATTTTGAATATGGGCTAAAGATTGGGTTTCCATCAAGCAAGCACCTCCACTTCTGCGCTGCGTCACAGAGAAAGATTTTAAGACAGTTATTAAAAACAAAATGAGGCCGGGCGCAGTGGCTCATGCCTGTAATCCCAGCACTTTGGGAGGCCTAGGCAGGCGGATCACGAGGTCAGGAGATCAAGACCATCCTGGCGAACATGGTGAAACCCCGTCTCTACTAAAAATACAAAAAATATTAGCCGGGCGCAGTGGCGGGTGCCTGTAGTCCCAGCTACACAGGAAGCTGAGGCAGAAGAATGGCGTGAACCCAGGAAGCAGAGCTTGCAGTGAGTGGAGATCATGCCACTGCACTCCAGCCTGGGCAACAGAGCAAGGCTCTGTCTCAAAAAAAAAAAAAAAAAAAAAAAAAGATAACAGAAAAATTATATCTTAAAAGAAAATTCAAATAGATATTGTAGACGCCAAACTACAATACCTAAAATTAAGTGTTAATTGGATGAAAAGATAAAGAAAGATAAATAAAAAATATCCAAATTGAAACACAAAAGCAAAAAAATTAAAAGACCTAAACAGTATACATGAGATATAAGTGACATATTTGAATGTTCTCATGTTTGTGTTGAACAGGGGTCAGAAACACAATTTGAAGATATACTGTCCAGAAATGTTCAAAAAGTGATAAAAAAAATATTAATCCACAAGTTTAAGAAGCTTAGTAAAAATATCTCATAGAAATACTCAGGCAAACCTCACCTTGACCCACCACAATCACACTGCTATAATGAAAGATAATACGAATAATTATAAAATTAGCTGGAAGAAAAAAAGAAAAAAAAGTGCATTATCTTTATCAGGGCAACAATAAGCTGATGGCCAGCCTAGCAATAATAACAACTTAGATGGAAGTCAGAGAAGTAGAGAAAAATGCCTTTAAACATGAAAAGAGCATGTCAACAAAAAACTCTAAGCACAGACACTATATTCAACCGATTATAACTATGAAGTTTGGGAAATACAATTTTTTTCTTTATTTTGTGAAGGATATTTGGTGTCTTTTGTGGCCTAATCCCTGGGTTATTGTCAGCACATGGGACAGGTCTCTAAGGAGTGAATACAGACTCTTCTCTTTTATCAAACCTTCACTTTCTGTCTTCCCCGAGAGGAACAGATACAAACATGGTCTGTCAGATTAAAAGTACTGATTTGGACACATGTAGAGTTACTGGAGTTTCAGTAATTGAAAATGTGACACATGCAAAAGAGCCGTTTCTTCTTTCTTTCTTTTTTTTTTTTTTTTTTTGAGACGGAGTCTTGCTCTGTCACCCAGGCTGGAGTGCAGTGGCCGGATCTCAGCTCACTGCAAGCTCCGCCTCCCGAGTTCACGCCATTCTCCTGCCTCAGCCTCCCGAGTAGCTGGGACTACAGGCGCCCGCCACCTCGCCCAGCTAGTTTTTTGTATTTTTTTAGTAGAGACGGGGTTTCACCATGTTAGCCAGGATGGTCTCGATCTCCTGACCTCGTGATCCGCCCGTCTTGGCCTCCCAAAGTGCTGGGATTACAGGCTTGAGCCACCGCGCCCGGCCCGTTTCTTCTTTCTTTGCCAAGATTATTTCTTGTCCTGAACCTCAGCTGAAAAAGTAGTGTGTAGCCTCAAGACCTGCCTTCTGAACAACTGAGTACTCAACTCCTCCTTCCTTTCTTCCATGTTGCCAGAGAGAGGAGAGTACATTCTAGAAATGTTGGATTGGGGGCATAGTTCAGATGTCCCTTTTGAATCTCATGTTGAGATATAATCCCCAGTGTTGGAGGTGGGGCCTGGTGGGAGGTGTATTGGTCATGAGAGAGGATCCCTCATGGATTGGTGCTGTCCTAGTGATGGTGAGTGAACTGTCACAAGATTCAGTTGTTTCCAAGTATGTGACACCTTCCCATCTCTCTTGCTCCCACTCTCACCATGTGAGATACCTGCTTCCCCTTTGCCTTCCACAATGATTGTAAGCTTCCTGAGGTCTCATCAGAAGCAAAGCAGATGCCAACACCATGCTTCCTGTAAAGCTTGCAAAACTATAAGCCAATCAAACTTCTTTTCTTTGTAAATTACTCACCTTTAGGTATTTCTTTATAGCAATACAAGAACCTAAAACAGTTGAATGTCTTGAGTAAAAGATATGCATTCCCTTCACAAACAAGAAAAATGCAAGCAAGAAGGAAAAAGGAAAGTAGCAAGCATTACAATCTCTTGTGGAGGAACTTAGAAGTTGAATTGTTTTTCTTTGCAAAAAGATTCACAAGTATAAATATTAGAATTAAGCCATCAACTTCTGTTTCAAAGAAATCAGCAGAGCAGGGCACAGAGCTGAAAAGGAGAGCTGGGCCTTACAGGAGCTAGTGGACAATTGAGATTAATCCCCTAGTTGAAATGAGAAAGCAGATTGAGTACCTGTTTCACCAGGTGTGGGGTGCACAGCAGGGACATTCGAGGCCAAGGTCAGGGAGACTCACCACCTCTCAGGGACTGTGATTGAGCAAGATCTGTTCAACACATTGGGATTTTTTTGTGTAGTATATGAGATTGGTCTCCCAGAAGAAAATATAGACTCTTTTCTTTCATTCAATTCCTTTTTCAGTTTTAGGAGGAAAGTGTTTCTAAGCCTTTCTCTTGGTTGCTTGCTTATTTGTGTTTTCCTCTTGGGGAGGGATAACAGATAAAATGTATATATAAATGATCTCACATATTTTATTTTGTAAACCTCTTTCTATAACCTCATATTAAAATTTCTTCATAGGAGAGGACCATGGTGTGTTAATAGTCTAGTAATTGCATATTTTCAAATAAGCTCAATGTCTGTGCCAAGCGATGTGAGATTTTCATCGTATCAATATGGCCCTTTCGCAGGGTTTAGTTTGTGTGTGTTACCTCCAAATGATAAACTGGGATGAAGACACAAACATTCATTGAGGGACAGTAGAATCAAGGGAGGGAATGGGATTGGAGTATGAGTATATGAGAAAATCAGAGAGGATCAGGGAGAATCTTGGAAGGAAGGCATTTATCAGTGACAGTCTGTCATCTATTCAACACAGCCACAGCAACAGTCTAGTTATAAAGTCAGATGTATACTTAAAGAAAACTAAGACCAAAAAATGCATCAAAATATATAATTTCCAACTCAACCTCTGAAGCCTGAATCAAGTGGGATCATCTGAACTATGTGGAAATTACTATGTAGCAATTTATTTGTCCTGCTATAGAAAAAGACCACAGTCTTTATTCCCACTCTTCTTTCCTTTAGGCCACCGGTCCCTGAGTTGACTTATAATAGTGAAGAAGTACATCGTGCAACTGGAAGAAGCCTTCAGCCCTAATAAGTACATCAGCCCTTTGGAAAAGAGAAGTCAACAACAGGATTGTGTGGAGTAGGTCATACAGATGCAAAATAAGTCAAATTTTTCTAGGCATGCCAGAAGTTCTATTATCCCAGAAACCTGGCCTTGGGCAACATCTGTGTTTGTCTCTGTCATTGATGGAGGAAAGCAGACAGGAACTCTGAGATCATTGAGAGGTCAGCATGTGACAGCTTGTCATGACCTTAGGGACTTACCTGTTTCTCTTTCCTTGGACTTTAGAGCACTTTGAATTTGTATTTTACAGACATCTTCTGCCTTGGAGTTCCTTGTTTTTTCACATCTTCAGCATAAGTGGTTTTAAACATGGTGGACCATGAGGTTACTTTCCAGTTCTTTGATGCTACAGATGCAAAATAATTTGGTGTGGAAGAATTTGTGGTATCTCCAGAAGGGGTACGCAGAATGGAAGATAGAATTTTTCTCCCCAAAATAGAATTTGATAAATTGCTGAATCAAAGAAACAAAATGACAGTCACACGCAGATAGCACTGGGAGCATGAAATTTGAATCAAGGTTTTCTTTTTAATTTCTCATATCCAAAAGATTAATCTGCTATTGCAGGTAAGTGTTAATTGTGAGGTCAGCCAAGATTATAATTCTCTAGACTATGTTCTTATTTGCCTACGTGACAGAGGCAGAAAAAAACATCTTCAGTGAATATCGTGAATTATGATAATATATGAGATGTTATCTTTTTATCTATATTCAATACTTGAGTGACCCCATATCTATGTTTATTACTTCCTAGGAGAGCAGTGCATTCATATTCCTGTGTACAATACACATCTTCTTCAGGCTATTTGATCACCACCTCTGCAACTGGCCTTAGTTTGCCAAAGTCCAACAATGTGGCCAGAAATGAAGGTCTTTATCTATTAGCACTCTCCCTTACCCAGTCTGTGAGCAGTTCAAAATAATCCTCGTAGTATATTAGAGTAAGATTTGGCATTAGTCTTCCTGTCTCAGACCATTTTTGTCTATGGTAAAACATTAGGTGTGCATATGACCCAGAACAACATTCTTCCCCTACAAATCCTACATTTCTCAGTGATTACAGGATTTGGTCTCCCCCTTGGATCTAAAATTGAACTCTAATCGCCCACTGGTAGAGAAGTTCTGTCCTGCATCTCAGTCTACATGACTGGGGCTTTAATATACTGCAGAGCAGTGCCTAGGATCTCTGCTTAGGGGGCTGGATGTCCCAGGATTAGCCGTTCTAGTGGGCTGGGTGGGTTCCGTGTTAACTTAAACTGACCTCCTGATGTAGAACCTTTGGGAAATTAGCTACTAAGCTGTAACAAATATCTTCACCCTGACACTCTTATTGCTAAAGCCTTTGTTCAGCAGAGCACACCCATCAAATACCACAAACCATCTCAACCAATTAATTACATTCTGTTGGTTACTGCTATCCATTCATTTGGCTCTGTCTTTGAGAGTAAGCCTCATCACTAAGCAAGGGTCTTTGGAATGCCCCATTTTATCCTAAAAAATGAACATCAGCTTGGGAATACTTTATTCTAGGCTCTACTTATCATAAACCTTGAATCTGTATGTATTATAACTTCAAGGTTTATGCATGTGGGAGTATGTTAATCCTTTATCTTCATTTATCTTTCTCCAGATGTGTTTCTTTAACAAGATTCTTCATAACTGCATAAAAGTCTCACTTGCTCTATATCACTGTAATTTTGGAAATCCTAAATATGGTGATGGCTTCAGTGGTGCCAGTCCTTAAAAGATATGGAAGTTCTCGGGAAACCAATAACCAAACTATAAGTTTACTCTTTCCCATCTGGACATCAGGCATTTCTATTATGTTGCCTCTTCTGCAGTTAAGCCTGGAATTCTCAACCTTTGTGCTCGGAAAGTCTTATTGATGCTGGGGATGCATTTGAGCGTTATTGCTAAGAGATAAAGAGATGTCACTGGAGTGTCCTTACTGAGTATTAGGATTAGAGGAAGAGGATGATGGTTATTTCTGATACTTCTTACATTAATTAGCTACAAGACCTTAGGTTAATGATATCATTTCATTGGTCTGTTTTTTCTCAGATATAACTTAAAAATAAAATACATTTTGCACATAGCTATTTTTAAGATCAAATGAGGAAATACATATGGACACACTGAAAATTCTAAAATTCAGCCCCCAATGAATGACATTAGACAGTTATCTCATGTTAATTTGCATTAAAATGTCTGCTTCAGCCACTAAATTGTGAGCTTCTTAAGTACAGAGATAATGTCTTATTCATCAACACATCTCCAACACTTAAACAGTACCATATTATTAATATTAATTTATTTGTGTATTTATTAATCAATTAGCGTGTATCATATATTTACTATGTTCCAGCCACTTTGATCATCCAGTCGATGCTTATTAGATATATATGTAATTGAAAATATTTTCCAAGACTTTTGAAGGAGAAAGGTGAGAAAAGAAGTTCGGGATTTCTGAGCAGTGCATATTGATTTTGTACTTTTATTTTTGTCTGATCTTTCTATTTTCTGACACTGGAATTCATTCTCCTCAATCACTCACAGCTGGGGATACTTAGTAAATATGCAATTCTAACTGTATCATTTTGGTGCTAGCATCAAGATCCATATCTGATACTCCTGCTATTTGCAACAGAAACTAGGTGCCCTAGTTCTGATAACTAAGCCTCTCTCTCTCTCCCTCCTCACTTTTTTTTTTTTTTTGCCCCCACATGCCCCCAAGGATTTTGGTTATATTACTGTTTTGCTGCCTTGGGCTTTATTCTCAGTTAGATCTGTAATAGTTTACCATTATGCCTACAAGTGAATGGAGTTGGTTTTGTTATTTCATCTTCCAGCTGAAATGTCATCACATTAAACCTACAGTTTAAATGTGCTCCTTTGTGATAACGATCAAGTGGAAAAAACAAGTGTAGTTGTGTGTTTTTATTTAATATTTAATTTGTATTATTCTAACTGATATGTATTATTCCTATGTGTAGCAGCCACTATACTAATATGTGCACTATTTCATTTAATCATCCTAATAACCCTAAGAAAAGGTAGCTAGGGACTATTATCATCATCATCATCAGCTCACCCTCGCCTTTTCAGGTAAGGAATTCAGAAAATTTAAATACTCTTAGTGTTCCAAGGCATGTGAGTGAAAAAGCTACACTTGAGGTCAGACTTACCTAAATCCAAACCCACTTCTTTTGACCATTATATGTTTTATTTTTAAATTGTTCATAATCTTTGTCTCTGAAGCTCTATCATCCTGTTGCTTGAATGAGACATCACTTCCCCTCTAAACAGGCTTCAATCATTGGCCAAATGAAGAAACAAAGCCATCTTTATGTATCGGGTTGTCAATCTCTGTCATTTTGCTTACAATTAGTTCCTTCCTGTGTTCACAGTTGGTTTTGTCTTGCGCTACTCGAAGATATGGGCCCAATCAACCAAGTTCTGAGACATAGTCTTTTTAGTGAGCCATCACGTAAAGAAGAAAAAGAACAGAACATCCATTTTCCCTGCATTTGCTGGATAAATTACAAATAAAAGTAATTCTATCAAAATTGCAGTCTCAAAGCTGAATTGCATCTGGGAAAAAGTGAATATTTAATCACAAAGAAAGACCGAATTGCTTGATTGAAATCCACATGGTCATTCTATTTTAGGCCAGAGTTTAGTAAATTTCATCAGCTTTTTGAAACTGAAACTGTTCTCGTCCTCAGTGCCCTCGTGTTTTTTTTTTAGAAGATCCAGACTTTCTGGATGCCAACAAAGAGGGGGTGAAAATAATAAGCATGGAGAGTTGTATGAGGAGGAAAGAAGAACTTGCATCAATCAGATGGAGCACTTGGCCAAAAAGGCATTTGTACTAGCAAATGAAAATCTTATTCAGGATGCAATAGATGTAACTCATAAATGTTTAATACACAAAGAAGAAAACAAATTTGATTTGAATGGGGAAGGATTTTTTTTTTTTTTTTTGTCAAGCGCAGCAGTCTCTAGACATTCACAGATAAATTCATAGTTAGCAAGTTTGGATTTTCATAAATTCCCCATGCAATTTATAAATCGTTTTAATATGATGATATCATCACCACTTACATCTTTATTCACCAGTCTCCTCAACAAGATCTACTCTCCAGTGCAAGTTACATATGTGATTAGTGATTTGTCTTTAAGTAAAGCACAACTTTTCTGGACCTCAGCTATAAAATTGGTTTATAATTTATGTATAGATATATGGAAACCTTTTAAGGTACTTTAGAGAAGGGATTGACAAACTTTTTCTATAAGGGGCCATATAGTACTTATTTTAGGCTTTAAAAGACAGGCAGTCTCTAGCACAACCACTTAACTCTGTTATTATAACATGGAAACAGTCACAGATAATACGTAAACAAATAAGTATGGCTATGCTGCAATCATGCTTCTTTAAAGGAAACTAAAATGTGAATTTTATATAATTATCACTTGTCACAAATTGTGCTCTTCCTTTGATTTTTAAAAACATTTCAAAATATAATGGCCATTCTTATTCTGTGAGAACCATGCAAAAAATGTGGCAGGCCATATTTATCCAGTGGGCCATCGCTTACTTACTTATGCCATAGAGGGTTATATCTATAACTGTACATGAAACTTCGAGGTATGTCAAAAAAGATAAATTTTCAAATGAGAAATTAAAATAAAATTAAGATGATATTTTTATGATCACAAGTAAAAAAAAATGTCTAGTCTGGTTTGTTTGTGACTCAGCCAATTTTTAAAAATTAATAGGCAGACAAATATTCTGATCAGTGCCACTTTAAAAATATGTAATACATTATCTAGTTGTAAAAAAAGAAAAATATATTTTCATCAGGCAAGAAGTTGAGGAAAAAAATCTTCAATCACCTATTTAACTAGAAATATGATTTTCTTACCTTTATATGACAAGGAATAGCCGATCATAAGGAGTATGCCTCAAGAAGTAGGCATCATATTTTTATTTCAATCATTTTTGCTGATTCTCTTCTGGCACAAAATTTGTTGAAAATATGTAACTCAAGAGTAGAAGTGGAATTAATTAATAAACCTCTATAAAAACAAAAGTATATATTTATATATTTTTTCTACTATGAAAGCTACTTAGTTGAACTCAAAGAAGAACTTTCTGTTTTTAGCTGTTGGAAAGAATAGGCAATCAGGAAAATATGGCATCTTAGATGATTCACATTTAATCCATATTTACTGACTGCTATTGATCAGCCAGATGATATGCTAAAGTCTTATACCAAAAATCTTATTTAATCTTTACAGTGCCTTTTGTTGTAGATTCTAATGTTTCAATTGTATAGATAAACATTAAGTCCAGAAAGTTTTATTAACTTGTGATTGCTCCCTTAATTTTGCACTTTCCTGCCCACAACATAAAAAGCCTACAAAAAAAAAGATGAATGACTACAAAAAGGTGTTAAATGAAAAAGGAAATGAGGGAAAAACAATTTGTGGATGCCTACTGCAAGCAAGGTCTTACATGGGAGCATATTCATTCATCAATTTACTCCTTCACTGGTAGAGAAACTTCGCTGTGGCTGTGCACATCAAATCTGATTTGACCCTCACAATGTATGTATATGTTATCCTGATCCTTCAACAGCCTTGCAAACTAGGAGTTATTACCTCTGTTTAACAAATGAGAAAACTGGCCGGGTGCGGTGGCTCATGGCTGTAATCCCAGCACTTTGGGAGGCCTAGGCAGGTGGATCACGAGGTCAGGAGATCGAGACCACACTGGCTAACACGGTGAAAGCCCATCTCTACTAAAAATACAAAAAACTAGCCGGGCGAGCTGGCGGGCGCCTGTAGTTCCAGCTACTCGGGAAGCTGAGGCAAGAGAATGGTGTGAATCCGGGAGGCGGAGCTTGCAGTGAGCCGAGATCGCACCACTGCACTCCAGCCTGGGCGACAGAGGGAGACTCCGTCTCAAAAAAAAGAAAAAACTAAGACATGGATGATTTAGGAGCTCAAGGTCACGGTTCCAGTCAGTGTTGGATTCAAGATTTGAACCTTCGTTTGTTTGACTTAAGAGACTGTTCATTTCACACCACACTGCCTCTAATGCCAGAGAAATAACAGACGCCTTTCATCAAATGTCTTCAGCTGCTTCTTCACTCTTTTAGCTCTATGTTTATTTTTGCTCTGACAATGAAAAGAAAGGAGGAAAATTCCACCATGCCTAGAAGGCACCTAGTTTCCTGATAATTTTGCAAATAGTTTTCTTTGTTTCAGAAGTGTGTCTATAATGGAAAGGCTATGGAGGCTTGACATGAATTGGAAGTAGGTTTTTATTTGTTTGAAATTATTA
Source organism: Macaca fascicularis (assembly GCF_037993035.2). Classification (NCBI taxonomy): domain Eukaryota; kingdom Metazoa; phylum Chordata; class Mammalia; order Primates; family Cercopithecidae; genus Macaca; species Macaca fascicularis. The sequence goes on from NC_088382.1 coordinate 147,061,207, forward strand.
CACCAGTCTTTCTTGACATTTGCTGTTAATTATTCACTGGGAAATAGAGAAATATGTCAACACAACATTTGTCACTGGTTATTTAGAGGCTCAGGTTGACAGATCTTGGCAGAATCTTTGAAAGATGTATCTGACGTGGTTGCTTTTAGTCTCCTAAGACTGTAAAATAAAATAAAATCTTCTGCTAGTGAGACAGCTACTCACAACAAAGACACATGTTTAGGACAAGGTTAGCAGTCTTGCAACTCTGATTGGAAAAGCAGGTGGCCATCAAAAGGGGAGTGAAACTGGTATGTTTCAGGGCTGATGGAAATTTTAAGAGGAGCAAATTAGAGGATAAATGTAATCATTACATATTTCTTTACCATTCCCTACCAAAAAACAAAAAGAAAAAAAAATGGCTGCCCTATATCAATTCGTCCTATAAGTGATGGGTTAAATCACAAAATGTAAAATAAAATTCTAAAAATACTGACATGACATTATAAGCTCTCTTCTGTCACGACTCCTGTCTTATCAAGCTTGGACTTTCCCTCTCTCATTATGTTTCTTGTGTCCTGCCTCTAGTGAAGCTACTCTGTTCTGAGGCATCTGCTGAAATCACACTGTTTTCCGTTCCAGGTTTGAATGCAAGTACTGGTCCTACTCTTACTGACAGAATGAAATTGTTCTACTCACGTAACCTCCCAGATTCATTTTCTTGCTTACTTTTCTGAATTCAAAAATGGGTGTTTAAGGAACTTATTCTTCTCCTCAAAATGACCTAACCTATTAAAAAAAATCAAAGTCCTAATCACTGTCCCTAAATTCTCACATAATCTTTTTGTCTAATTTACCCTCAGTCTATCACCCACTCTTTTTATTTTTCTCTGCTCTACCAATGCTGGGCTTCCTGCTATTTCTGGAAAACACCAAGCATGCTCTGTCTCAGGATCATTATAACAATGACCTTCTCCACTGTCTGGTGCTCTCTTTCCTCCCACATTCTCATCGTGTCCTCTACTAACTCTATGAGGAGTCTATTCAAATGTTACCATGTTAGCGAGGCCATCCCCAACCATCCCACCCAAACTGTTCCGCTTCCCCACCAGGCAGTTGTTAGCATCCTTGGCTCCTGACAATAGAAGACCATGACAGCAGGGCCCACTGCGAAAGCAGATGCACAGGGCAGAAAGGGTTTTTACTGGGAACAGTCTGGTCATGAGTGCAAGGTGAGGATAAAATGGAAGAGGGAGGCTGGATAAATTTACACAGGTCCTCATTTATCACGATGAAGAGTTTGAACTTTGCTAGGAATGCAATAAGAATTTACTGAAGAGCATTTAAGCAAATGAACGGCATAATATGATTTGCATATTAAACAGATTGTGCTGGTACAGGTGGAAAATGGATCAGAATGTGCACTATGCAAGGACATTACTTAAGAAATTCTGGAAGGTTGAGTTTTAAGCATGTCTAAGCCCACCAGATTCTATTAATACCTCAAGTCCAGGTGGTGACATGTTGAAACATTTCAAGTCAGACAAATAGAAATGATGCAGGATGGTAATAGGATACTTTGTCTTTGGGAAGTGGCAACTAGAATGAGCTAGGGCCAAAGCAATAGAGGTTGAGAGGACTAAAACTACCCCCAAGCTTAATTTTGATTAATTCATATTAGATACCTTCTTGAGGGAGCAAGGGAACTCCAGCAGAAATGCAGTCCAAGTAGTTAGTGCCAAAATCTGGCTCTATGGTCAGCACTTGGTGAGTTTAAACAGTAATTCAGCCAGAAATGAAAGCAGACAGAAGTACTAATCCAGTGAAAGAAGACAGATGTATTTTCAGAGTTTCCATTTGTAATAGAGAGTGATATAGTTCACCCAGGGAAAGTTAATTCTGACTAGGAGTGACCATGAGTCTTAGAGTGGGAAATAAAGTCACAAACCTAGCAAGAGTCTGTTACGCAAGAAGAGTAGCAGTCAAGGAGACAATCAGATTCAACTAGAAGGATTAAGATTTTGGCTTCTATTTGTTCTTCTGGACACTGAACACGGGGTGTAGAGGTAAGAAATAGGTAATATTTTCAGTGCCTTGTATTTTAACATTGTGTGTCTCCATGTAGTTGGGCCAAAGGAGAATATGTGTCCTAATGAACTGTGCTAGTCTGAGCTTGTCAAAAATCAAAAGAGGAACATGCTGATATGTGAGGTCAGGATGGTTACTTGGAATGATTTCAGCTTTTCTTGATAGAAAAAGCCTCTTGTGACCAGGAGCCTGATGTCTGTGGCCCCAGGTCTGCTTCAGCTTATGTTTTGTTAAGAAGTCTTTATGCCTTCCTGTGTCTGAAAAGCTACCATCTGTAAGAGTCAATAGGTTATTTCAGTAAGAACACAGGGAGCAAAGAGAGGTATCGTGAGTGAACATTTGGGAAGAGAAGAGTTGCATTTATCACAAGGAATGTCCTTCCAAGTAAGAGCTAATTGTGAAAAATGTTAGCTTTTCTTCTGTTACTAGAAGTTTCATATAACTAAGTGACTGTTGCAGAGAATGGATGATATTGAAGTATCAGGTTGCCAGGCTGGAATTCATTAAAAGATGATCTTAAAGCTCTAGTTTTGTATATTTTCTCAATTATTTAATTTGTTTATTTGCATGTTCAACCAATATTTATTAAGGACCCTCACTTAATCACATTAGGACGCTGTAACAAAATACCATAGGCTGGGTGGCTTAAGTAATAGAAATGCATTTCTCTCTGTTCTAGAGGCCGGCAAGTCCAAGATCAAGGTGTAGGCAGATTTGGTGTCTGCTGAAAGCTGTCTTCCTAGCTTATAGACAGCAGCCTTCCTAATGTGTGCTCACATGGCCTTTCTTTGGCTTATTCTTACAGAAAGAGAGAGGGAGAGAGAGACTGGGAGAGAGAAAGAGAGAGAGAGAGAGAATCTTTCTTTTTTTGTAAGGACATTAATTCTATCACTGAACCCCTACCATCATGACATAATCTAACCTAAATTATCTCTCAAAGGCCTCATCTCCAAATACTATCACATTGGAAATTGAGACTTCAACATATGAGTTTTTGGGGACTAGAACATTTAGTTTATGGTAGGCCCATGTATACTTTAAACTTTTGCTAAACTTTAAAGATATAAAGAATTAAGCTTCACTCCATCTCTCTAGCCAATACCCTTGGGCTTGTTGAGCTTGGGATGTCTATAAAGCAACCGAATATTATGTAGGCATTCAGATACTTGATTCTAAGGTTTGGAAAGCTGGAATAGGGAGACCTGTGAATTGTCAGCACATAGATGCCCAATATGCCATGGGCGCATATGATGTCACCTAAGGGTCACACAGAGAGAGAAAAGACATAGAGAGAGAGGAAGTACAATAACTGAGCTTTAGGAAATGCAAAATCAGGACATCAAGGTGATGTAAGTGGAACTATTGAGAGGAACCCTGTAGCAGAAAGGAAGAGACAATGGAACAAGGGATGACAAGAGAGACTGGGAGAGAGAGACTAGGAAATAAGTGAAGAACACTTTCAATCAAAGGAAGTAAAGAGCTTTCTTGACAGGGATTCTGATAGTTTGAGTAAAATGAGGACTAAATATTGACCACTGAATTTGGAAACATTTAGATTAACCATGACCTTGACCACAACTGCTTCTGCGGAACGGTAAGGACAAATGCCTGAGTACTTGACTGGCTTGGGTTTAAGGGATATAGAAGTAATGAGGGAAAAGGAATATAAACTACTCTGTGAGGAACTTTGTGGTAAAAGCAAGTGGAGAAGTTAGGCGTCAGCTGGAAAGATGTGGGGAAATAGCACAGATATTGTGAGATGGTAAATATTTTAGGATGTTTATATGAATACAGAAAAGCTATATTACAAGAAAATAGCAGGCAAGAAAAAGATAGGTAAATTGCAAAAGCAGTGTCCTTAAGTACATGTGATGCAATGGGATCCATTACACAAGTGGAACCTTAGAGTTAAATGCAAGCACAGGCATTTCATTAATTACAATAAAAATTAAAGCAGTATATATGCATTTTTATGTAAAGATTCTCAGATTTAGTGGTGAGAACATGTAGAATTGTTCAGGTTGTTTCTGTTTTCCAGGGGAGAATAGAAGCAGCGTCTTCAAACCCAAATTATTCTGTAGAAGAGATGTTAATATTTGAGGAAAGAGAAGGTAAAGAATGGAGGTCTTCCAGTTCAGAGATTTCCAAGTGGAATTCTGCTAATGGATTATGAGTGTGCTATTATCGATTTCCTCAGCATTCAGGGCAGGTGGGTGATTCCTAGGGTTGTCAGAGGTCCCTTTCCTCCCTCCTTTTTCTTGCATCAATTTCGCCATCATTGTATCATTGATTTTTTTGTCCTGTTTTGTTTTAAGTTGGGAATTGTAGAGCTAGGACATTGAGAGAATGAACTGGAAAACTGAATAGAATTCCTGGGAAGATCTCAGGAGATACATGAGAACAGCCAGTAAGGTTAAGGTGTTTTTTTTTTTTTTTTTTTTTTTTACAGTTACCAAGTGAGTTTACTTCTTTTGGTGTAGTCACGGAGTAAGCAGTGACTGAGACTTAATCTGGTTTACATAGAGCCACACACATCCAGTAGTTGAGGGTAATGGAGTAGGGATATGCTTTGATGCTGTGTGTAAAGAGTGAGCAAACTGGAGCATCTGTGGCGGAGAGTGAAGGAAGTAAATAGGGCATTGGCAGGGAAAAGGTGGTATACCGTTAATTAGAGGTTCAGGACCAGTCAAGAAATTGTTGGAGTCAAAGTTCTAAGGGAAGTGTATTAGTCAGGGTTCTCTAGAGGGAAAGAACTAATACTATATATATATATATATATATATATATATATATATATATATATTATCCTACATATAAAATATATGTAATATATAGATATAGGGGAGCTTATTAAGTATTAAGTCACATGATCACAAGGTGCCACAATAGGCTGTCTACAAGCTGAGTAGCAAGGAGAGCCAGTCCAAGTCCCAAAATTGAAGATCTTGGAGTCTGATGTTCGAGGGCAGGAGGTATCCAGCACGAGAGAAAGATGTATGCTGGGAGGTTAGGTCAGTCTCATCTTTTCACATTTTTCTGCCTACTTATATTCTAGCCATGCTGGCAGCTGATTAGACGGTGGCCACCCAGATTAAGGGTGGGTCTGTCTTTTTTTATTTTATTTTTTTTTTTGAGACGGAGTCTTGCTCTGTCACCCAGGCTGGAGGGCAGTGGCGCAATCTCGGCTCACTGCAAGCTCCGCCTCCCGGGTTCACGCCATTCTCCTGCCTCAGCCTCCCAAGTAGCTGGGACTACAGGCGCCCGCCACCTCGCCCGGGCTAGTTTTTTTGTATTTTTTTTTTTAATTAGAGACGGGGTTTCACCGTGTTCGCCAGGATGGTCTCGATCTCCTGACCTCGTGATCCACCCGTCTCGGCCTCCCAAAGTCCTGGAATTACAGGCTTGAGCCACCGTGCCCGGCCAAGGGTGGGTCTGTCTTTCCCAGCCCACTGACTTAAATGTTAATCTCCTTTGGCAACACCCTCACAGACACACCCAGGATCAATACTTTGTGTCCTTCAATCCAATCAAATTGACACTCAGTATTTACTATCACAGGGAGTAATAAAGAAAAAGTCAGAGATGGGCTGCCTGAAATTAAGATGATACAGAAAGAGCATTTTAGTGACAAATTCTAAAGATGAACATAGGTTGAGTTGAGAAAAAATTGGGGAAAGTCAGGGAAAGGGGAGAAAATAAGATAACAAGGTGTTGAAATGATTCTCTGTGTGGCTAATGAAGGGTTTCCCATGAGCATTTTGAAAATTACCCTGGAAGGTCCGGTGGGAGATGACAAGGAGTTTAAGACTAGAACTCAGATGAGCACCAGCATTTAAACTCAGGTCAGTGAAAGAACAAGCTATGAAAAAGCCTTGAGATAGTAGGGCAGGGAAGATTTAAAGAACATGAGGATAGTATGGTATACCTAAATCAAGAACAAATTTAATTTCTGGAAGTAAAAGCAGTAGTATACATTAAACACTTATCATAAACCACAATATTCTAAATAAGAGCTTATCATTCTGGGTTTTCTCAGAAGATTGTGTTGTTTTATAGAGGAACAGGATGGTAAAAAAAATGAGTTTTCCCTCTGTGACTTGAGTATGAATCTTTGGTACAGCTATTTACTAGCTACTAAAAAAAAAACAAAAAAACTTAATATTGTATTATTTTCTATAGTGTGCCTATTGTGGAAAATAAAATTAAATAATAAATGTATAAGCCTAATGCATGGGTAAGCATTGGGTATCTAGCAACCTTCGAATCCTTTTCTTAGCAGTTCAATGTATTTCCTAGCAAGTAAATAGACCTGGATGGAGACACATTACAAATTCTATCATTAAAAGGAAAACAAATATATCCATACATTTGTTTCCACAAGCTATGTAGAATAGTCACCGTGTATCATGCCTATACTAAGCTCTGAATACAAAAATCTAAATATAACTAAGTTTACAGCCACAAGATCACCAAATCTAGTGAAGATTTCTTGCCTTTAGGATAAATAAGTGACTTTACAAATTTGAAACTGAACTCTTGGTATGCGACTAGCGCAGGATTCCACAGAGAGTGACTAGTGGTACTAGTTCTAGAACAGCATTGCCCAGTGAAAATTTCTGTGATAATGGAAATTCCATGTTTAACATCTTGCTAATGAGGCTAATGAGGCCAAAGCCAGCACTAGCATGACTGAAAAACATATAAACTTTATTTTACTAATTAAAATTGTATTGTCAACAATCACCTATAAGTAGTGGTTGCCATATTGGACAGAGTTGCCATATTGGACAGAGTCACTCTATATCTTGAGTCCCCTGTATCCTGATGTACTTAATATTGCTCATCTTTATCTAAAGGGAGGAAGAAGCAAAACGTGACATCAGATGAAGAAAACTGACCGTATATTTCATCCATATAAATTGCTCCCAGAGACTTCCCAACCTCATATTTGTCATTGTTTGTTTCTTTCAATGATATCTGAAATGGAGTGTGAAGTTATAAGAGATTGTAAGAGCCTTGAGCATTTCAGAGGTTTTGCTTAGTAAGCAGCTTCAACTGCAGATTAACGAGAACGGGGTTCTGCCTGGAAGTCATTGACTTTTATTTTCTCCTTTACCTCTTTCCTCCTTCCAAAATTCAGCTAAAATGTTGATCAACACTTTCCCTCTTGCTTCATTTGTAGACTTATAAAGAAACTCTGGATGAGTAGGTCTGAGCTATATATTGAGTTTGAATATCTAAACTCAAGTCCTTTATTTCCAACCTGAGTGAATTAGTAAGCCTCAGTGATTTTATTTATAAAATGGGGACAAAAACATCTACCTAAGCGAAGGAAGTTTTGTAATAATGCACATATAGACACTTAGAAAAGTAAGAGTTAAACCCTATGTAATGAATGGAATAAGTAAAACAAGCCCTAAACTAGGAGTCAGTTATTAGAAATTAAACTTTTATCAGAATAAAAGAGGTACACCATAAAATTCTATCCTTTCAGGTATTTAAAGTGGAAATTATGATGTTTTTAGAAATAGTATCACTTTTTCAATTTACTCATGTTTCATGGCAACATGCATCAGCTGGGTGGATGGTGTCAAGCTTAAATGTCAGTAGTTTGCAAATATAGAAAGGCCATGTTAATTCAACCAAACCTAGAACTGGTGTGCAAGGCACTCTGTAACTTGCAAATAGTGGGTCTCATCAAGTAAACCATTCAAGATAAAAATGTCAACTTTAGTAGATGACATTTTCTGTTTTGATAAGACTAGCAAAAGCCACGGCTTTCATAAGGTGTGTATTTAATTTAAAATTTAAGTGTTCTTTTTGTTGTAGATTTACCACATATTTCATTGTGAATAGAGATAGAATTACCTAATTCAAAACAAAAGAAGTTGATTAAGAATTATATTATTTTGTTTTATTTTATCAGCAAAAAATTGTTGATCATCTACTAAATGCTGGATATTGCAAAGTCTGCAGATAGAAATGTTTATAGTGCATAGTCCCTGTTCTTTAAGAGCTACTAGTGCAATAGAGGGAAAAAGATACGTAGATGACTATAATCTAGTGAGCTTTATGTGCAGGAAATGTGAAAGCTTAGAGAACAAAGTCAGGGTGGGGAGAAGGTGCCATCAAGAAAGATTTTCCAATGAAATGCAATTCCTTAGAATATTCTCAAAGATAGGGGAGAGCCTTGCAAGCTGCATGGGATTTAGGTAAGAACTCAGCAAAGGCATGGTGACATGAGGACCAGGACCTGTCTCTGTTTCAGCACACAGTCTGGAGTGTATAGCCAGAGATATTGTGGAGCTGTAGGACATAGAATCGCCAAGGTGAGAGTTGGGGCATTGGGGTTTATGGGGCATGCTTAGAAGTCTTGTATTTGTCATATGGGAAAAGAAACAGCACAATAGCATGGGAATTGTTGTACTTACTCCTGAGTTTTGGAATAGATGCTACAGCAGAGCAGAAAGAGACCTGAGACAGAAGGTGCAGGTACTAAGTAAGAGGTGAAACATGCTTGAATTAAAAATACATATACCAGGAATGAAGGAAAGGGGGGTAATTTGAAAAGAGGTCGTATTAGTTTCTTCTCACATTGCTATAAAGAAATTACTGAGACTGGTAATTTATAAAGAAAAAGGCTTTTACTATACAGCCTGCTCACGGTTCTGTAGGCCATACGTGAAGCATGACGACGGCATCTGCTCAGCTTCTGAGGAGGCCTCAGGAAACAGAATTATCACAGGAGGCCAACAGGGAGCAGACACATCTTACATGGCAGGAGAAGGAGCAGGAGAGAGCGAGGTGGGAGGTGCTACACACTTTTAAATGACCAGATCTCGAGAGAATGCACTCACTATCATGGAGAAAACAGCATCAAGCTGATGATGCTAAACCATGCATGAGAAATCCACCACTGTGATCCAATCACCACCCACCAGGCTCCATCTCCAAGACTGGGGATTATGATTTAACATGAGATCTGGTATGGACAAAGATCCAGACCATATCAGAGGTATACAAGGTGGTAGTAAAAGACTTGGTGACTACTCAAGTTAACAGGAATTTTACAAAGGGAGAAATTGAAACAGATACTCAGATTCTCAGTAATGCCAATTGGATTTAAGATAAGGGATATAAGGGGACAAAACTATTTATAGGAAACATGTATATTTCCTCCTTCTTTCTTTTCCTTCTCTTTTTCTTTTTAAACTTTCTTCTTCCCGTATTCTTCCTCTCTTTCTTTTTCTTCTTTGTCTATACAAGGACCCATGCTTTGAGAAATAATTCGTTTAAATTTTGTATATTTGTTGAGGGACCCATAGTTTGAGATATAATTAATTTAATTTTGTATATTTTTATTTGAAGTATCAAGGTAAAGTCTTTGTGATATTTGTTTAGAGGGCTTCTGAAAGTGGATCCTGGGGCTGGGGAAGGATACTTTGACTAGAGACGCATTTGAGAAAATTTCAAGGTTGCAGAAACTATGCGAGTATTTTCACTTACCCAGGGAGGATACTGGGTGAGTAGAAATACGATTGGATGGTGGAAGCACACACGTATGATATCTAGGTAAGTATGAAAAGGAGCCAGTGAAGAAGATTAATTATGAGTTGGTCATAGACGAAGAGGAAGCAGCTGAATGAACCAATTCACAGACATAGTTTCATGTCTGTTAATATGACATGAGCATGTATCAGTAACACCTGATCAATGCATGGTGCACATGCACCACACATGAATGGACAGTCTGAGGCTGATCGACCCAGGAAGGAATAATTTGAAACAATGACGAGAGGGTAGAGAGAGGCATGCACAGGATTTGATGAACTATACACAACCATGGCACAAAATTTAAGACCAAAAATTTGGGAAGTAAAGGAATTGAAGATGTGTATAAAATGTGTGTGAGTGAAGAGAAATGCTTATCAGTGGGTAGTTTGCAGAAGTCATGTAAAACATGAGAAATTAGACATTTCCATAGGACTTAGCAAGTGAGCAACCAATAGTAACTATGGCAGAACAGTTCCAAGAGTGGTGACGTAAGAAACGAGATTAGATAGGACAGAGTGTGCAAGTGTGTACAGCAGATTGTGCTTGGAGGCAAAGGATCTGAGAGTGAGGGGCCAATACCTAGCAGAATCACAGGGTCAAGTGAGATTTTTGTGGGTTTTCTTTTGTGCTGTTTTGCTGTTCGTTTATTTTCAGCTAGGAGTAACTTGTATGTTTCTGTATACTTTATGAAAGGAGTCAGTAAACATAAGAAATATGAGAGGAAAAAAAACAAAGTAAACCTATGGGCAGTGGGGGGGAAATATTTGAGAAGACAAGAGAGGACAGTAATAAAAGAGATGAGTTTATCACAGTGGCTCCCAAATGAGGGAGATTTTACTCCCCAGGGGACTTCTGGCCAGGTCAGACATCAGTTTTGATCCTCTGAATTCTGCAGAGTGCTGCTGGCACATAGTGGTGCAGGCGAGGAAGGTTGCCACACCTTTTATAACACACAAGGCAGTCCCTCATTACCAATATGACATGAAAGCATGGTCAGAACACGGGCAGTGAAAGCTGGATAAAGCAACCTTGCTACCAGGTGATAGGAACATGCGTTGTTGGGAAACAGCAGGCAGAAGAGGCAGGTGTGCCCCAAGGCCTTTATTTCCTGTGAACGGATGAAGTCATAAGAGGGATTCAAAAGGAGACTGGAAGGAAACGTGAAGCTGAGGGGCAAGGTGAGGCTTTGGAACATGCCATGGAGAAGGTAAACAGGTTTTGATTGAATAATTAAAGGATGCCAGGTATTTGGGAGTTTGATGGGTGTTGGCCAAACAAGCCACTGGAACTGGCATCTTAACCAAATCTAAACCAGAACCACTATGTACATATTGTTGAGCAACACACAGAGGCAGTGTTCCCAGGCTGCTGTGTTTTACTTGGGTCCGGGCTGTCTCATTCCTGGACGTCTCTAGAAGGGAAGGCTGTGAATTTTCCAGAACATGTTTCCAGGCTGTGCCCTTAGAGGAGTCCCCAGAGTCCTGATAAACCAGCTTTTCTGCTGTGTTGCAGAACTGCAACTTGGGGATGGGGAATTGCATTTCTTGCCACTGCTTACTAATGACACCTTATCAAGTTCCTTGGAGTGGAAAACAACAATAATGTGCTCTTCCCAATCCCCCTACTGGGCTCTGGGTCAGCCTTAGCCTTGAATACAAATCACAAGATGGCTTAGACAGTGCAGCTGGAGCATGCTGGTAACTTAAAAAAGGAGATGGTCCTAAGAATGTGCTTGTCTTGTTTTTACATAAGTTTTATTACTCACTTGGTGAGGAGCAGTCGTAAAGATGCCAAAGCCAAGATCGCCACTCTGAATCCTAATACATGTCATTTCAATTCAAATTTCACTGAGCTTGAGCCCTCCCTATTATCTTAAATTATTACACCCATGCTACAGTTGAGAAGACTTGATAAAGTATAGAAAGGCTATCTCTGGATTGTTTGTTACAACTGCATATACATCTATTATTATGTCTCTAAAATAAGTAAATACATACCCCTGCTTTGATTTAATAGACAGTTTTAGACAGTAATATGAATTGTTTATTCATTCAATATTTCAGCCAATCAAAAACCTTGAATTAATAACTTTATATTACAGGACCTTGGAGATAAAAATGTATTCAACTCTTTATAAGAAACTATGAAGTTAGTACTATGGCTACGACCCTTAGAAAGAGGAATAGAATGAATTTCATCCTGCCCAAGGTTATGTATCTAATAAGTTGCAGACTTTTGTGAGGTTTTCTTTTATATTTTCATTTGTTGCATGTTTTTGTTTTTCTGTATCATGCTGCTATCCAGCAAGGCACAGCGTAGCATCAAGTTGCTCAATGTCAGGCGAAGAAAGCAGCATTCTTATAAATGACTTCCAGGGCAAGTGAAGCTACAGTATGGTTTATATCTGAAAGAAGCCAAGTTCTCTAAGGAAAAAATTAATTCCAAAAGGGGGTCACAGACACATTCATGAAGGAGATAGCTATGTGGTTCCTCTCAGCTCTGTTGAACATACAAAGGAAAACAGTATGTGTGATTGGGCTGAAATAGGGAGGAGGGAATGGTACCAACTGCAGGGTTGGGGTGACTATACATGGCAGAAGAAATCAGCGTTAAAACCACTATACTCAACCCAGACCCAAAAGGAAGCTGAGATTGGAGTGCTAGGGTGAGAGTAAGAATTGTCTAGTCTCTGTTGAATCTCCTCTCCATTATAAACCGTGGCAATTTGGAGTATGATTTGAAGAAAGTTGCTTTCTTTTACATTTATCAACCATGCAGAAACAGAAGAGATTCCGCTTTCATCTCCCTTCCCCACAAATATCCATATTATTCATACTGATCAGACTGTAGTACATTGATTGGACTACATCTCCAAGTGGCAGAAATTGCGTGTATGTATGTGTATTTCTTCTACCCACTTATCCTGAGTTTAAGCTGACCTAGACCTGGTTCTAGAAAGAATCCCACAAACAGTCTGGCAAGCTCTTGAGACTCAAACCTGTGTTTTGAAGTTTGGCTGTTGGGCTTGCTAATAATGATATGTTCTTTGATACATTGGTCATTCTTCCTGCTTTATGTACATCCTTTAAGGAAGCTTCAAGTTGGATTGACTGTGGATTTACTGAAGATCAAGGTTATTTCTGCAATCTATATTCCTAACTCCAGTTCAACTCTAATAATCTTTTTGTCCCCAAAAGCCTGTTCTTTGGTTTGGCTAAATTAATTTCAATCCTATTAACAGTTAAGGGATCTGAGCAAGTCACTCCCTTAAGATTTATAGGGAATGCAAGATGGACAGGGCAAAGTACGTGTGTGAGTTTTAAAAAATTCCATGTGCTGGGGCTGAATTCTATTTCTTCTGTCTTGTTTTTCCAAAATAAATTTAAAGTGCCTTTTATCCACACTCTAGAAAACAAAGTGTCTGAATATGGCATGCCGAGGGAGCATTTCTTTGATAAAAATTGGGATGGACAACATTTCTGTATTCAAAAAAAGAGAATATCTTCCATTCAAATTTCATTATTTTCTGAACTACAGTTAGAACGATTTCACTATTCTGGGCAAGAAATTTAATAACACAGTCATCTCAGCACCCATGGTGGCGAGCTCGGTATATGGGTGCTCAAATGTTCCATATGTTTGTCCTCAACTCATACACAGCTAGATTCAATTTAAGGGAAATGGAGAAAGACGCCTCTCCCTGCAATTCTCTCCATTTATGACAAAGCCCCATTACATGCTGAACCTCAGCAACCAGGAAGTAATGTTGCATATCAAATATGATCATAAGGGAAGAACAGTTTCACAAAGCAGCTTCGAGAGGACCTGCGTGGTTCCTAACATTGCCACTTCAGTTAGCAGCATTCCCACTCCAATCCCTGTCACCAGAACTTGTGCAAACTACTGCATTTTTCTGCAATAATATGTCATCATTAACCATATGTCTTCTTTGCACCACTTTTTTTTTCAGCAATTCACCATCATTAATTTTTAGTACTGTTTCCTGAAGACAGTTGGCTCCTATCCAAGTGTAATAAGGTTGAGATTCGTGAATTTCCATAATTGTCAGGGGAAGAATATAAGTGTAATAAAATGCAAGTTTCTTTTTTTTAATGTCTCTCAGCAATAGGAGATGAGCTGACTATGGTCATGTCTGAGCATTCTGTTTGAGTTGAGATTACTGGGGTCATAAGGAGACCTTACTTAGCTCAATACCAATCAATTAGTAATTATTTTTGATAAATACCGGGAGCATATTAATAATAATGAATTATATAATTTTCACAGAACTTGTTATATCTGTGAAGAGTTTCATTATTTAATTCAAATCAAAAAGTATTTATGGAATTCCTGTAGTGTGCCATATATTGATCTAGAATCAGGAAAAAATCAAATGTTAATAAGTGTAGGGCATCTGCTTTCAAAAGATGCCCAGTTATGTTTAAGAGAAGAGCTATGCCAATGGTACAATAGTTCTCAGTTTAGCAAATTCCCTAAGAGGTTATAAAAGGATTGTCTTCTTTTTTTATAGCAAGATCCACTGAGATTACTTTCAGCATGTCATGGTGCCTTAAATCTTAAATACAGCAGCCTCAAGCCTCTCCTAGTTATTGAGTATTTGATATGTGGCAAGTCCATCTGAATAGCTGAAATTTTAGTCTTACCTAAATTGAATTACTTTAATTTAAATTAAAAAAATAACCAATACTCAGTGTGTTATTGGAAAACATTTAATTATATTTGTGATTTCTTGGGTATGTGGATCTACTTTTGCCACTGCAACTTCTATGAAGTTTAAAATCAGATCACATATTTCCTATGAAAATATAACGTCCAGATTGAGATGTGCTAGAAATTAAAAACACACATGGGTGTCTAAGGGTTAGAAAAAAGAAAAATAATGTGTGATGTATCTCATTAGTAAGTTTCTATGTTGATTGCATGTTGAAATGATAACATTATATATATATTAGTTTACATAAGTATATTTTAAAACTAATTTATTATTTTTTATAAATATTACTACTAGAAAATTTTAAATTACATACATGCCTAACATAATATTGGTGTTGGAAGCACTACTTTGCACTACTTTAAATAAATGCTCTGTACTTGCCATTTCTTCCTTACGGAGGATGGCATCTGGCCGAACCCACTGACCCCATGGCTCTGTCAGCAAGAAGTTACCCCCCCCCCCACAGTCCTTGGCACATGGGGCCAGCAGCAAAAAGAGGTACAGTAGCAGAGCCTAAAGCCTGACTGCAGGTTCTGTAGATGACAGCTGAAAGGTCAGTCACCTCAGATTTCCATGCCATCTTAGCAATAATACATTCCAAACCCCTCATCTGTACTTACGGCAAGACTGAAACCCACATAAACATATAAAATACCCGACTTAGGATTATAATAAAAGTGAATGAGAATGTAAAGGCCAAGAGATCTGTGTCAAACACCACACTTCACAAGGTAGACAAGTTTTATGAAAAATAAATCACTGATATGTCTTGGTGGGGAGTGTTGGGGGGAAATATTTCCATAGGAAAAATTTGTGTACTTCATTTGGCAAGGAAAATATCTATCATGCCTAATATTCTTTCTAAAAATATGTGATCCTTATCAGAGTGGAAATTACTGATCAACTCACCTGCTTAGACAAGAACTCATGCACCTGTTTGGCAAAGCTTTGTCGATTTTGCACTAACAATAGTGCAATGGATAATCATGGGAAGTTTCCTGGCCCTAGAATGCAGGGCAACACCCCCACCTAGTGGCTCCTTTGCCAAGTTGTACACAGATTGTCAGATAATAAGTGCACATTCTGAGTGTACACATCTTTGCACATGTATCCTTGCCCGCTATTTATACTGCAACTATGATCTTGCCATCTAGAAGCAAGCGGTCAAAAAAAAAAAACTGCTTAAAAGTGGATAATGGACTCACAAGATTTAGAGAGTTACAATACCCTTAGAAATCATTTTAAATCAAGACATCATGTGTTTGGAAAATGCCTATGGTAAATCCAGGCAGGATTCTGAGAAAGGTATCCTTAAGTCATGATTTTTAAAATGAGAGCATGGAAGGTATAAAGAGGATACATTGATATGCCATGTTTGCCTTTGCTTCAAGTTAAAACTCAAGTTATTTCTGGGTGTGGTATCTACCCCATTATATAATATTATCAATTACAATTGGCTTTCATAAAGGGAGAAATAAACAGTCTCGATTAAAAAGAAATATGATTTCAGGGAGTCGAACGTATTCAATATGAAAGTCGTGTGGAATTACAAAAGATTTGTTATTTTCAGGTTCTTGGTTGGAAGAGGAAGAAACCTGCTAGAAAATCCAGAAGAGTATCTATCTAGCAGTAGAATCTAGATGTTTAATGGGAATATTGAAAGCCTTATCAGATATTGAGATAAGAGCTTAAAATTTAGACTTTCAGTGTGTTAAAATTTTAGATTAATACACTGAAAATTTTCGTTTTTATCATCATAGAATTAGAACCTTAGGGGCATACAATAGGATGCTCGCATGTTAAAATCAGTTACTTAAAAAGCTAGTCTTGGAAGGGTCTGGAAAATAAATAGTCCCTTTTCCTAACATCAGCATCAGGGAAAAAGTTGAAGGACTTACTTTCTTTTGAGAGTTTCACAAATAAATAACTCAGGAATGTTTTTAGGAAGATCTGTTTCTCTTGGAATTGGTCCCTGAAATATTCTCTATCATATAGATAAGTTAATGTTGGGGGTTCTTTATGGGCACTTTCAGTAAGAGAAAGCCAGACTAGGGTAGCATGGCTCATGGAGCTTGAAGAGTGTAAGAAGGTCAGTACTCTGGGCATTATTTTGTTAAAGCTGGGGAAAAGGGGTGTTTGGATAACTAGTCCTCCCAAAAAGAAGTGGATTGGCACTCACACTTACAGTAATAAGATCTACTTGTAGTGAAGAGCTTTGAGTGTTATTCACTGCACTAGACCTTTTACTAGTTTATTAGCCTCAACTTATCTGTATGTAATAAAGAAATGAGGAAGGACATTAAAAACACAAAGGATTATGTGAAGGTTATGG
The DNA here is from genome assembly GCF_037993035.2 of Macaca fascicularis. NCBI lineage: Eukaryota > Metazoa > Chordata > Mammalia > Primates > Cercopithecidae > Macaca > Macaca fascicularis. The sequence goes on from NC_088382.1 coordinate 147,077,895, forward strand.
TGATGACTGTATACCAGAAATTTCATTCAGTTTCATTAAATTCATCTGAAACTTGTTATTTTTTCAGACATGAAAACTGAAGCACAAAATGATGAAATAAGGTCTCCAAGGTCAAATAGCTAGCCAATGTAGATCAGGATCCTAATATAGATCTATTTTACTCCAAAGTATTTTCTCTTTCTAAAATACTACGTAGTTTTCAATGGCAAAACTACCTATTAAACCTCTAGAACACGCATTTACTCTGTATCACAACTTTGCATACAATAATTAGTTGTATTTCCTCAATGATGTCACCTTGAAGTGGCTATTATTTTTCTTATTTCACTGATGAGAGATGTGAGGGTTACCTGAGGGACATATCAAGTGGTCAAATCACTGTTCAGTAGCTATCCTTCTTACTTCAAAACCCTGTGGTCTGCTCAAAACCCTCTACTAAGTAAATACGCTAAAAATGAGTTCTCTTCTGTTACTGACCTCTTATCTTGGTCCTTGTTAATTTCCCTCATTTTCTTCAAATCTGGCAGATTAATTCAAAAGAAAGCACAATTTGGAATAATCCCTCTCTGATGCAGGTCTTGAAAGTAAAAAAAAAAAAAAAAAAAAAAAAAAAAAGAAATAGGATGACTGTGGTCTAAGCATTGCAAAGCTATCTCTCTTTTGGTTTTCTTTTTTCATGCTCACACAGCCTTATCAGAACCCCTGTGAGATTATACAAAATGCTGGCCTCATTTCCACTAACAGTTGTTGGCTTTGTCGTTTTCATCCAAATACTTTAGTCATAAGTAATTGGATTTCCTTGCTACAGAAGTACTGGCATTTTTGTGATAATGAAGTTGAGAACAGGGGTTCGTTTGACATTAAAGGTACTTTGCAAATATACTATAAAAACCTGGTTTAGAAGAGTACATTAAGGAGTAGAGTGAGGATTTGATCTTCAAGAAATATACTGAAGTGTCCAGAGGATACTAGGCAATGGCATGTGAATAAGCTCTTAAAGCATTCCCATATTACCTGAAACTCAGGTATGTTTCTTAAGTGTGGTCCTTGTTTTAAATTTCAGATTCATTTCCCATATTCTTTAAGTCTTCCAGAAAAGTGGCAAGACTACTGTCAAAAACAACAAAAACCCAGGAAACAAAAACCGAAACAGAACAAAATTGGAATATGATTGTTTTCAAAGGCAAGAAAAAGACTCATCAGCTAGAAGGAAGAAGATCAATACAGACACAAAGGTTTGATTTAAATACATTATCACAGATGTCTAACATTTTCAACAAAAACACATACCTAACCAGTCTGGGTTGAATATGATTTGAGGTATTTGATTTATTCATATATTCACATGTAAGTTTGATTCTCATTTGAATGAGATCTTCAAAGATAGGTAGAATGTGGATAGAAATAAAATCAAGGATATTAACTTATTAGTTTAAGTGAGCCATTTTTAGTACATTTATCACTGTTAGAAATAAATACTGAAGTCTAGATGTTCACTGAGAAAAACAAATGATAGAACATTTTGAAGGATTTTAAATGGTTTCATTTAACAGCACATGTGTATGCTTGTAAGGAAATTATTGGGGATGATATAGAGTAAAGTCTTAATGAGACTGTCAAAGAAGAGAATGTGAATTGGAGATCAAGAAATGAAAAAAAAAACCCACACATTCACATTTTACAATTTACAATTCTGCAATACATCAATTTTTGAAACAAAAATTACAAGAATTATAATGTGAAAATATTTTAATTTTGAAATATTAAAAAACTTTTTAAAGCATATCTTTTCCAAGTGTGCATATTTTCACTAAGAAAATTTAAGCCAGGATCAATAAAATACCATCGTTAGGGCACACAGTGGATTCATTTCGGAATCAGACCTGTAGCTAAGGTTTCCTGAGACTTAGTTAAGTGTGTTTAATAGTACAAGATTCAAAATGGGTGCAGGATTAAGCACATGCTAATATTCCAATAAGCTGTAGTGGCATTTTTAATACAGAGATTTTCTTAATAACATAAAGAGGACACAGATGTGTATCTTTTCAAATATTAAAATTCAGTCATTTATTTAAGTATCTCATCCTCTTAAAAACAAAATATGTTTTAAAAGTATGTTAATGAGCAAATAATTCTTTGAAAATAAATTAATTCACTTAAAGAGTCATTCACTCCATCTTCCATACTGACTGGGACAGTTTAATTGCCAGTATTTTAATTTCCAATTTTTTCCTGCTACTCTATAAGAATGGAATCAATTTTGAATTATTAGCCTTGTGTATCTAAATTCATGAATAATGTTGAGTAGGTTTTTGGTTTCGTGTTTTGTTTTGTTTTTATTTTATTTTAATTTTAGATTCCTTGGGATTGTCTATGTAAACAATCATCTCTTCTGCAAATAAAGACCATTTGGCTTCCTCCTTTAAAATCTTTACACCTTTTCTTTATCTTAACTCATTGAAATCGCTAAAACTACCAGTGCAAGGTTGAATAGAAGAGGTTTTTTCCCCAAAACAAGAGGAAACAGTTCAGTTGCCTTATTTTTGAAATCAGAGAGAAACAATTGTCTCTCACCATAAGGTTTGCTGCCAATTTTCCTTTTATGCTTTTTTTAAAATTTGAGGAAGTTCCTTACTATTTCTACTTTAGGTGAGTGTTAAATTCTATCTAATGCTCTTTTTTTTTTCTCACCCCATATATTTATCATTTATTTGTGGCAAGAACGTTTAAAATCCACACTTTTTGAAATATATATTATTGTAACTACAGTCAACATGCTGTGCAGTAGATCACCAGAAATATCTTGATAAGAAATTCTGTCTAATGTTCTTTATGTACCTATTTAAAAGAACCTTTTATTCTCTGAATGTGTTAAATTTTATTGACTGAATTTTTGTTAACATTAATCACACAATCCTAGGTTAAATTCCACTTGATCATGATATATTAAATTTTCAATATATATTATTAGGTTCTATTTGGTAATATTTTGTTTTGTGCCTATAAATGTAGAGAATGTGGGTCTATAATTGTCTTTTTTGAATGCCTTTGTCAGATTTGGTATTAGAGTTGTGCAGATCTTTTAAAACAGTTAAGTAATGCTATATTTTCTGAAAACCTTTGTAGAAATGTGTGTAAATCTTCCATATGCACACACTCAAGCATACACCTACAAACCTCATCAGTTTTCCTTCATCTGAGAAGGTCTATTTTTCACTCTCATTCTGAAAAAAGATTGTTGCTGAATGTAGAATTCTGTTGTAACATGGCTTTCTTTGATTCTTTTAGGTATTTCATTTTCTTCTGGCTTCCATATTTCTGATGAGAAATTCACAATCATTCAAGCCAGTATCTCCTGTGTGTAATATATGATTTGTCTTTTGTTCTAGCTATTTCAACATTTTATACTTACATTTATGTTTAGTAGTTTAATATGTTGTATATAAAAATAGTTAATTTTGAGTTTATTGTGTTGAGATTTACTGAGCTTTTTAAAAGTATAAATGTAAAATTTTTAGTGATTCTTTCTCTAAATATGGTTTTCAGAGCTACTATGTTTTCTCCATTTCTGTTACCCCAATGTTATGTATATTAGACATTTTGAAAATTTCCCACAGAATTTTTAGATCTGTTTCTTCCCCAATATTTTTGTCTATTATTTAGAATGGATAATGCCTATTGATCTATCTTCAAATTGACTGACTTTCTCTTCTATTGTCGATTCTGCTATTGAGCTCATTTAGTAAACTTTTATTTTAAATTCTGTATTTCTGTGCTCAAAATTTTCACTTAAAAAATATAGCTCTTGACTCCTGACCTCTTTCATATGAATTTGAATGCATAGCTCTTTACCTCATAGAACATGGTCTCAATAGCCAGCTTAAAGTTCTTCTGTTTTTATAATTATTTTAATACCTGAGTCATATTGAGGCTAGCATCAATTGATTATTTATTGCTTTTCCACTTGAAAATTTATTTTTATTTATTTAATGTGTATGTGTGTGTATGTGTGTATATATGTGTGTGTATATATAATACATATATATACACGTGTGTGTGTGTGTGTGTATATATATATTTGAGATAGGGTCTTGCTCTGTTGCCCAGGCAGTGGTGCAATCTTGGCTCACTGCAGCCTCAACCTCCTGGACTCAAGCAATTCTTCCATCTCAGCCTCCCAAGTAGCTGGGACCACAGGCATACATCACCATGCCTGGCTAATTTTTGTATTTTGTGTAGAGACAGGGTTTCGCCACGTTAACCAGACTGGTCTCAAACTCCTGGGCTCAAGCAATCTGCCTGCCTCGGCCTCCCAAACTGCTTGGATTACAGGCATAAGCCACCATACCTGGACTATTTTTCGTATATAATTTTGAATTTTAACATGGGTATTGTGAATGTTACATTGTGAGAATAGTAGGTAGTATTATAATCATATAGAGGATGTTAATGTTTTGTTCTAGCAGGCAATCAGCCCATATAGGTTCAGATTGGGAATTCCATCTCATCTTCTTTCTGTGATGGCTCAAATCTCAATCATATCTCCAACTCTACTATGCTGCTTTGGGTTTGATTTATGCCTGCATAGCTCAGGGAATGGTGTGAGATACAGGTGTTTACTTTTGATTTTACTTCTGCTTTCTAAGCTTTTGGTACATTGGTTTGGGTGTCTTCCCTGCATAGGTAATCCTGGAGTAAGTTGGAGACTGAGCAGCTGTCCAAATCTCAGTTCAGCTTGCCAAACCTCTGTTCTCCTGGTTTGGGTCTCTCTTACACATGCATAGCTCAGAAATAAGCCTGCAATTTTGGTTCATTTGTAGATTTAGCAGACGTATGTCTACAGTTATCAATAATCTCAAATTTTTCCCACATGCTCCAGTTTTCCTCTTTCCTCTGGCCAGATATAGGTGGTTCCTCTTTTTGTTTTAAGCAGCACCATGGTGCCTTTTCTCTCCAGCTGGGGGGTGATCATTGGAGCAAAGTTGAGAGAAATTTTTTTTAGAAAGCAAATAGATACAAAAAATTACAGAACCTCACGCCAGGAGGTCACTTCTCCAAGTTTTGACTCATCTGTTTTTGCCTACTTTACATAGTCTTCATGTACATTTCCTTTGTGTTTGTATGTTTTAGTATGTAAGTCCAAATGCCTGCTTCTGAATCTTATGTTGTAATTTTATATATCTTTGTATATACACTTATCCACATTAAATTTCAACTCAACTGCTATTTACCAAGTAACTACTATGTTAAAGTACTGTATTGTGCATTGCTGATACAAATGTGGATATCTCTAATCTTGAAGGAGCTCAACATTTAATGATGCATTTATCCTTTTATATGAATGACCATGACACAATATGGAAACTACTACCACCGATAGATATGCAAAGTATTGTGATCATACAGATGTCAACTTGTTTGATTCTACCAAGGGACTCAAAAACAAGCTCTAGATGTTTGGTTGTTTTTCCTTCAGTTCCAGAAATAAGGAGGAGAGAATTTCAGGCAAATACGCATGAGAGGTGGAATGATAGGCAGTTCTTTCATGTGGATATGGAATTAACTGGGTAGCGGATAGAAAGTTATCAGAGAGCAAACAAATCTCCGAGTATTCTCTAAAGAAGTTACCATTGCATGGGTTGGTGATACTGTGTTTTTAAAGATGGAAGTTAAAGCAACAGACCTTCTGAAATAAAACATATACGTGTATTTTTGGTTTATTTCCTAAAAACTTAGTAAATGTTTTCTAGGGTCATTCAGCAAATCTGTATGCTGTAATTTGCATATGTTCCCCAAAGTTCATGTATTACAAACTTAGTCTCCAATTCAACAATATTAAAAGGTGGAACTTCAAGAGGTGATTAGATAATAATTTCTCTTCTCTCATGAATGGATTAATGTCTTTATCATGAGAGTAAGTTCGTGTATTAGGCTGTTCCATAAAGAAATACCTGAGACTCGGTAATTCAATAAAAAAAAAAAAAAAGGTTTAATTGGCTCATGGTTCTGAAGGCTTTACAGGAAGCCTGGTGCTGGCATCTACTCAGCTTCTAGGGAGTCCATAGAAAGCTTACAATCATGGCAAAAGGTGAAAAGGGAGCGGGCACATCACGTAATGAAAGCAGGAGCAAGACAAAGTTGTTGGGATGGGGAGTCTGTAAAAATGTCACAAACATTCAAACAACCAGATCTTGTGGCAACTCACTCAGTATTGCAAAGACAGTACGAAGCCATTAGGGATCCCACCTCCGTGACTCAAACACCACCTCCCACCAAACATCACCTCCAGAACTGGTGATAACAATTCAACATGAGATTAGGGTGGGAACAAATACCCAAACTATATCATCTAGCTATTATAAGAGTGATTTCCTAATAAAAGAATGAATTCAGCCCCATTACACACACACTCTCTCTCTGTCTCTGTCTCTCTCCCTCTCTCTCTTGCATGTCCCTGTTTGCTGTCTCCCATGGGATGACTCAGCAAAAAGGCCCATACAGGATGCAGGGCTCTTGGCCACTTCTCATCCTCCAGAACTATGAGAAGCAAACTAATTTTATTTACACATTATGCAGTCACTGGTATTCTGTTATAGCAACAAAAGTGAACTATTTTTTAGCAACTTCTTTTTTATAGCAACAAAAAAGAACTCTGCTACTACCTTCCTGCCAGGTGCTAGGTTAACTCTTCATAAATTTACTTCCTTTTTTTTTTTTTTTTTTTGAGACAGAGTCTCGTTCTATCACCCAGGCTGGAGTGCAGTGGTATGATCTCAGCTTGCTACAACCACCGCCTCCTGGGTTCAAGCAATTCTCCAGCCTCAGCCTCCTGAGTAGCTGGGACTACAGGGGCATGCCACCACATCCAGATAAGTTTTGTATTTTTAGTAGAGAAGGGGTTTCACCATGTTGGCCAGGCTGGTTTCGAACTCCTGACCTCAAGTGATCCACCCGCCTCAGCCTCCCAAAGTGCTGGGATTACAGGTTTGAACCACCACGCCCAGTCATACTTTTATTTATAAACTGACATCACCAATGTATGAAGTAGAAAAGGAAAATGTTGAATTTATAATGCAGGGTTTGTAATGGGTACTATAACGATATGCTTTTGAATTACCCTATTTGTTGACATTATATGTTTATGATACAAAGCTCCTGCTTTGCCTTATTTCCTGCTGTGAAATTCCAATTTATTTGCAGAAAAAAATAAAGAAAAAATTTCCCAAGAATATTAATGTATTCAGTAAAAGCCTGAGCATTTCCTATGAAGTACACAATTATTCCTAGAACAGAATTTTGACCAGAGAGCTCTCCTCAAATTTTGCAGGAATCTTCTTCTCATTTGGACATCAGTCTTCATGTCGTCTTTGGCCTTGGCACATATGGGAGTGTGTGTATGTGCAGGGAAACGGTATCATTCAGTGCCATTCCCAAAGACTTTCAAAAAGCCAACAGAGATTTAAAATAGTTCCTTTTGTCCAGTTCTTTTATTAAAATGGAATTTTGAATCTGCAGAAAGCAAATTTGAGACTAATTAAAAATTTAATAAATAACCATAACATGTTAAAAGTCAAATTATAATAGTGTGATGTTATTGAATTAGAGCAAATACAGTACACTGTGAACTCCTTAATAAATTATGCATGAGGCTTTCTGAATTGTTTACCTCAATTTGGACAATTTCAGAGATTAAAGAGTACTGTGTAATTTAGTTTGTAGCTTTAGGGCATAATGGGGAGAAGAGAAACATAGCTTGTATTAGTTCCAGCTTATTTTCGTATTAGTGTCTTACTTCACAATTGTGTTTGAAAACATTTATTTATTTATTTACTTTACATGAATATTGCTTATCGTTCAATGTATTCAGAAGTAACTCAACTTCAACAGAAGTTAAAAATGAAAGCTTCTTTTGGAAATAAATGTGGTTACTCTCACAAAGCTTATCTATCTCATGACTCTTTGCAAGACAATCTTCTACTCATACATTTATTTTCAAAATCATCTACTTCAAACTTTAACGTCAGAGGCAAAATGTTTCCCTGCTCATGAAACAATGAGAAATAGTAATGTGTGTGTGTGTGTGTGTGTGTGTGTGTGTGTGTGTGTGTGTGTGTGGTGTGTGTGAATTTTCCCTGGAGGAAAATAGGCAAAATAAAACACAATAAGGTAAATGTTTTAATAGAGATACTTAATTATTTGACAGGTCTTTCCTGTGTATGAGAAAAGTAAGCATCAGGGTAGATAAATATGAACTCCCTCTGCTAAAAAAGAACAGAACTGCTGGTGGGAATCTGGTAGCAGCTTAGGCACAGGGACTCAGAATTGGAAGCCCAGAGATACTGATTAAACAATTACCTCAAGAAAATATATTTTCTCTTTCGTCAACTTGACTTGGTGGTAAGTTAAGATGTAAGTATCAACCCAATTTTTCAGTCCATCTGCATTCTAATATATATGTTCATGCACCAGTGAATTGCAATTACTCTCGTTCACGTTCAGAGTTGAGATGTGTGCCAACTTTCTGTTCTGATTCACCAGGTATTAGCACGTCTCTGTCGGCAATATCAGTGTGCTTCTCTGAGGGGTGTACAGCACCATGAGCTTTGCCCTGGTCCCCTCCTAAGGAGAGAACATAGTTTTATGGTACAAAACTATCTCAAGAGGGCTGGTAATTGTAGTCTTCCTGCGCGCTTAGGAAAGGTGGGGGGAAACACATATTGATAAATAGTATCAGTCTCTGCCATACTCAGTCCCTTCAGTTTGAAGCTTTGACGCCTCATTTGGCAGAGCCAATATTGTATGACCATCGGATGATTTCATTTTTTTGTCCTTAACAAACAGGAAGACTACGTTTCCCAGAACTCTTACATTTTCTTGGGATCATATGACAAAGTCTGGCCGGTGAACATGATGTACACCACAAAACTCTCCAGAGAGATCACTGATCTCTCTCTCTCTCTCTCTCTCTCTCTCTTTCTCTCTCTCCCCTGAGTTACAGTAAAGACAGTCTGAAGATTTAAGCCATTATAAGTAAATTTCTCAAGGCTCTTTCTAAAATGCTACAGATGGCCCTTCATAGTGAGTGGATTTGGCATTGAAAAGAGAGGAAGGCAAAACTTTGCTAAGCACACATCCAGTGATGTAAAGTCACCACAGTCTACTGATAACCTCAAAAACAACAGCAACAACAACTCATCCTCACGTCCTCATTCATTCCTGTGTTCATTGCAACTGATACAATCCATGATACCTTTTAGGCACTGGGTAAATATTTGGTGAAAGGCAAAGGCAGTCTAGATGGAAAAAAATAAAAGGTTTGCTCTTGAGGAGATGTTATTTTGGAGGACAAAAAAAGTGGAGAGATAACATCTCTGTATTTGGAAAAATCATAGTATAAAATCCAGTGACTTACAAAGGTTTTTTTTTTTTTTTAAAAAAAACCAAGGTTATTTCTGCCTTTCCTATTTGTGAGTCAGCAGGGGTTGGCTGGTCTAATTGAACACATCTCCAGGCTGTGAATTAGAACCAGGTCTGGCCCACTTCTCTTATTCTTCTGGGCTGAAGGGAAAATGTTGCATAACTTTTTCATGGCAATGACAGAAGTACAGAGTGGCAGGTGAAATCACACAAACACATTTGAAGCCCCCACTTGCATCATGTTTGCAGTGACCCATTGGCCAAGTTCAAAGCCATAGACAAAAGAAGTAGCCTTCGCCTGCTACCAGACCTTGGTAAGGAGGTGGATGTATAATGCTTCATATTATAGGAGAGTTAAGAATGGTGACCAGGCCAGGTGTGGTGGCTCATGCCTGTAATCCCAGCACTTTGGGAGGCCGAGGTGGGTGGATTACAAGGTTAGGAGATCGAGACCATCCTGACCAACATGGTAAAACCCCATCTCTACTAAAAATACAAAAAAAAAAAAAAAAAAAAATCAGCTGGGCGTGGTGGCGGACGCCTATAGTCCCAGCTACTTGGGAGGCTGAGGCAGGAGAACCACTTGAACTCAGAGGTTGCAGTGAGCTGAGATCACACCACTACACTCCAGTCTGGGTGACAGTGAGGCTCTGCCTCAAAAAAAAAAAAAGAAGAAAGAAAAAATAATAAAAAGGATGATGGCCAATAACTTAATCTATAGTATGTTTGAGAACTTAATTTATAAAACAAAATATCAAAAAATAGAAGGTATTGGGAAATAGAATAAGACAGTAATAAGAAAAAAAAAGAAGAAGAATCAGATGGTGAAACGTGGCTTCACTCATTATTATCTTTTTTTCTCAGAAAATTTATTTAACTCAATTTCTTCACTTAAATAATAAAATACTTAATAATCTAGACTTTAAAAAAGAGTTTTAACACATAAAGTTCCTGACACATAGCAGTGGTTTGATAGTTGTTAGTTCCCCAAACTTAGGACTGAGAAGCAAATCTATATTTGACTCCAAATTTCAGTCTTTTAACCAGGATGCAAAATTCATGCACTTGATGTGCCCATCATTATTGATAGGACCAGTCTCATTCATTCCTCTTCTTCTTTTTTTTTTTTTTTTTTTTGAGACAGATCTTGCTGTGTCACCCAGGCTGGAGTGCAATGGCACGATCTCTTGGCTCACTGCAACCTCCCCCTCCCCGGTTCAAGCAATTCTCCTGCCTTGGCCTCCTGAGTAGCTGGGATTGCAGGCACCCACCACCACGCCCAGCTAATTTTTGTATTTTTAGTAGAGTTGGGGTTTCATTATGTTGGCCAGGCTGGTCTCAAACTCTGACCTCAGATGATCAGCCCACCTCAGCCTCCCAAAGTGCTGGGACTACAGGCAAGAGCCACCGCGCCTGCTCCAGCCTCATTCTTGTAATGGATATGTTTGTCAATGTATTAAAATGTCAGCGGTTTAATATAACATTAAAAAAAAAATCCTGTGGCAGTGCATTCTACTCCCTGCACTCATTTTCAAACCCATTTTCAGCACGTAGATTGTGCCATTTTCAGCACAAAGCTCAATCTCAGTTTTATGGTACAAAACTTATCTCAAGGAGGCTGGTAAGTGTAGTCTACCTGTGTGCTTAGGGAGGAGGAACAAAACCCATATATGGATAAGTAGTAGCAGTCTCTGCAATACCCAGTCCCTTCCATTTGAAGCTTTGATGATACCCTAGACTCCTCATTTGACAGAGCCAATATTGTATGCTCATCGAATTATTTCCTTTTGTCCTCAACAAATAGGAAGACTACATTTGCCAGAACTCTTGCATTCTCATGGGATAGTATGAGGAGGTCTGGCCAATGTGCATGGACAGGCAGGATGCACACCACCAAACTCCAGGGAATTCCCTGATCCCTCTCCTTCAACTCTTTGGCTGGCTGGATGCAGAACCCCATGGAGGATTTTAACAAGACACAAGATAAAGTAGAAGGACTCAGGATCTCTAAATAACTACGTGGAAGACCACTCACCAGTATTCAATTAGACAGGCTGTGACAGGAGCATCAAATACATTTTTATTTTTTTAAATCATTGATGTATGTGTGTTTGTCACAGTAGCTAGTATTAAGACAATAGAGAAAGCTACCTTGAATTACAAGGTGGCGAAAACAAAATTCTAACAGTTTCAGTCTCAGCAGTCACCACAGTAGACAGAAAGGACACTAACATCAGAGGCTGGGAAAATGTCAACGCATGATATAAACTAGCAAAATATGTAGTAAGCACGTAGGCCCTGTTAACTTGAGAATCATATCATATAACTGTTGAGCTTGTGGTTGGAAAACAGAATATTCATGGTCAACAGGGGGGAAAAAACAAAAACCAGGTAATTTGTAAGTTGATGCAAAGCTAAGTGAAGAAAATCCAGACACTCAAGACCTTGTTGAATTAGAAAGCCTGACTTTTTCTAGAGTCAAAGAGATGGTATCTTAAAAGGACGTGAGTGACAAAACTCTGGCAAAACTTCTCTGTTAAACAAAGTGACTCAGGGCATGGATGTGATTAAAGTGCGACCTTCTCACGTGTTCCTCCTGGTGTTCTCAAGGTTACTGCCATTAATTTGAGAGAAAATAAGATTTTAAAAAATCTAAAACAAAACAAATAGCCAAGTTTGGGAACCGTGCCCAGGAATCATGCCCACTTTGATTGTGGTTAACTAAGCATTGGACTGATAGCTAGCAAGGGAATCACAAGTGTACCATGTATTTGAAAAACCTGTGTTTTCAAGCAAAACACACTCAAGGATTTAAAATGCTTTTGATTTTCCAAACGGTAAAATAATTTCAGATTGCAAACCTCCCAGAAGCAGAAAGCAGACTCCGTAGACTGTAAGTTTCCCGAAGAAGATATATTCCTTAAAATCCATTTCAGATGTGGCCAACAAAGAAAATGTATTCCCAGAGCTAAGAACCAAATGGAACAATGGAACAATAGACAAACCAGTTTTTCTTTGAGAAAGACCAGAATCTAATGAATGAATCTCACAGGAAAACTGAACCATTCCATTGTCCTTCCACAAGGTACTTTAAAAATTCCACGGAACATCAACTGCTATATGTTTCCTATTTTCCCTAATTTAAAGGCAAATGCCAACTATGGGGTTCCTTTTTGGGTTCTGCCGTCATGTATCAAGTAGGAGTCTGGAGGTGGACAACTTGTATTATTCTGTTCATAGGTTGAGAATCAGGGGAGTCATCCAAATCTGATAGAGGGCACTGCATTTCACCAGGAGATCCTGGACTTAGATTGGATGAATTCACTGAACAAGATTTGAGGTTGTAACTCTTGAAGAGGGAGTGAAGGGTTCTATAGGAGGGAGGAAAATGAACCAGAAGGATGGATCATGTAATTTTTTTCTTCCCTCTTCCCCTCATGCTATTTTCTTCACTAGAAAATCTTCTTCCCCACATTTCTGACCAAACCCCTCTAAGCTTTTTGAGTTAAGACTAAATAACCATCCCTTCCATAGAGCATTTTCCCCTACAACAGGAAAATGTTATCTGTCCTTTGACTAGAAGCCTACGACAGTCTATCTGTATCTTTTTACAGCTCATTGACACCAAGATTAGCTATCAAGTGGTGTGGTTTAGGCCTTATTCTCTCACTTTTCTGAACTTCAATTTCCCCCCAACTATATAACATGAACATACACATCAAGATAATGGGAATATAGTGAGAATTAAATGAAATAATTATGAAATTATTCAAAGGAAGACACCCAGTTACTATTTGTTTCACCCCATCTACTACTTTTCAAGACAGAAAGATATCTAAGATTTTTTTAAGAGGCATGCACATATTGGCTCTGAATAATGTCATTTTAAGAAAATTAGGCTGGCTGCAGTGGCTCACACCTGTAATTCCAGCACTTTGGGAGGCCAGGGCAGGAGGATCATGAGGTCAGAAGCTCGAGACCAGTCTGGTCAACACAGTGAAACCCTGACTCTACTAAAAATACAAAAAATGAGCTGGGCGTGATGGCATGTGCCTATAATCCCAGCTACTCCAGAGGCTGAGGCAGGAGAATCACTTGAATCCAAGAGGCGGAGGTTGCAGTGAGCAGAGATTGCGCCATTGCACTCCAGCCTGGGCGACAGAGCAAGACTCCATCTCAAAAAAAAAAAAAAAGAAATTTAATGAAAATGTCTTCACTAAAATATGTTTTGAACTATGGTTCAGACTATTAGTCTTTTATAGTGTTTCTTAGGTAGACAGTCCTTTGGTCTCCTGAGCACAACTGAGACGATCTCAGGTGCCCCAGGCATAACGAGAGTCTCTGTTCCTCTCCTGCATATATGGTGTGATGTCGCCTCGTGATGTTTAACAAGACAAAATAAATCACAGAAAAAAATGCTAAAGTTTCAGGGAAATGGTAAAACAAAGAAAAAAGAGAACAAAATAATTTATTTCCTCTGTGTGTGTGTGTGTATGTTTTCTAGCAGTTCCATTTACTTATTTTTAAAGGTTATCACCTGCTTCTCTCTGGCTAAAAATAAATTAGTGAAAAAATTTTCCAGAAGGCTTTTCTTTGAAAACTCTAAAACTGCTATGAATGATGCCTAGACTGAGGGTTTTGAAGCTGAATAACAACCAGAGAAAGCTAAGACTGGGTGAGGAATGAGGAGGAGAAGGACATTGTGTCTATCTTGGTAGCAAAGTCACATTCTTATCACAGCCCTGACAGCTGCTCTCATTCATACATAGATGACAATGAAGCTGTGATTAAACTCATTGTTTTTCATTTGTTTTTATTCTCGTCATTTTTTTTATATACCCAGATGTTTGGCATCTTGGAGTGAAAGCAACCAACTAAGTTTTTATGGATGCATGTATAGAAATACACATGCAGGCATTCGAGACATTTCTCCCATATCCTGTGGAATGGCATGGTCATGGAGATGTCAAGGGGGCCATTTCTGGTGCACTGTAATCTCCCGTCCACCTCCATGTGAGCCCCCAACCCAACCCACACATGCGCACACACACACACAAATCAGTACATTTCTCTACATTTCTGCATCGCAACTTGTGTCTAACTGTAGAACAGGAGAGATTTTGTAGTGAGACGGATTCACAAATAAAATGGAGGCAGATTAGGATAGTGTAACCTCAGTTTTCTACCACATTCTGGTGGCCTGGGTAACATGGGCGAGCCAGTAGAAGTCGGAAGCTATTGCAAATATCCAAGAGATATTTTCAGAGGCTCTAGGCATTTGCCAAATTGTTCACGCCAGGAGGATCAAATGAGGCATTAAGTAAACTAGAAAATAGTTCTCCATCCTTCAGCAGGGAATTCAGACAGGGGCTGCAACCCTGCAGAAAGGAAACTTAGGAGCAGGCGTGTACCAGTCCAGACAGTGGGAGTGGTCTGTCCCGAGGGGCTGGCCATGGGTTGTTCATTGTCTGCGGAAATGTAGAAACAATGACACTGACCCAATGTCAGTGGCTCGTTTCTATTACAATGTATCAGACTTTCTAAACACCATCAGTGATAAAGCACTCTCAAAACAAAACAAACATAAAACTACCTCTCTTCTTCAAATTGTACACAACCGCTGCTGCTGCTGCTGCTTTTGAAGTACACATACACAGTCACAACACAGGTTTGCTTCAAATTAGTGCACCTTTCAAATTACTTTTCTTTAAATAAACATGATATTCTCTAAGGAGGTTAAATTCTTAGAATTCTTGGAGAGTCAGGTCCTGATATCAATGGGCTCAGACACCTGTTAAGGGTTTCAAGAGCGAGTTTGTGAAGATTCAAAATCATCGAGCTTGCTCTGGGGGCGGTTCATGTACCGGTTCCATGTGCCGCATGACGCCGAGGATTCAAGGTGAAGTTGAGAGCACAGAGACTGCAAAGAAAAAGACAAAGAAATGAGATCATGAGCAATGCTATCTTTTTAATCTTTATTATTTATTTATTTATTTATTTATTTATTTATTTTGATGGCGTCTCACACTGTCTCCCAGGCTAGAGTGCAGTGATGCAACCTCGGCTCACTGCAACCTCCGCCTCCGGGGTTCAAACGAATCTCCTGCCTTGGCCTCCTGAGTAGCTGGGGTTACAGGTACCTGACACCATGCCTGGCTAATTTTTGTGTTTTTTTAGTAGAGATGGGATTTCTCCATATTGGCCAGGCTGGTCTCGATCCACCTGCCTCGGCCTCCCAAAGTGCTGGGGTTATAGGCGTGAGCCACCACGCCAGCCCTGATGCTGTCCTTAGTGACTGCTTGCCGGTTTCATTTATGCTTAACGTTCACTACAGTGAAGCACTGTGTGAATTGTGAGATGTAAGATTTCTGTTTGGTGGGTGCAGATATTAGTTAATATGTAAAATATTTAATTAAATTTAATAACATTTGAAAATTGAATTTTGATCTCTTTTATTAAATTATTTTAGAACTAAGAAACAATACAGAAAATAGTGATTATAATGAAAAGCAAGTTTGCCAAAAAGAACCAGGCTGTGCAAATGCCTTCTGGACTCCATGGCTTGGGAACACCAGAGCTGGTTTCATTGGCTTAGTCAGGGAGCTGATTCAGCAGATAGCAGCACTGAGGCATGCCCCAGTGGGAGAAAACAAGTGGAAGGCAGGGCAGGAGAGGAGAAGTAGGGGGATTGATGGGTGGTGCCTGCAGGTGGCTGCCTGGTTTGTGGAAGCCATGACTCCTTTGGGTATTCCACAAAATAACTAAAGAACTTGTTGACAAGTGCTTTAAATCTCGATCTTCCATTGATGTGCTGCCAGGCAATGGGTTTAGATCCATCAACCTCCCCATTTGTGAAAACCACAGCTTTCATGTGTCTGGACTTTCTCTCTTTCTAGTACTCACCCATATATTACCTCAAAGGCACTTACAACAAGTTGATCAGGCTCCAAGAACCCAAACTTCTGAGAGCACATAAGGCCTTGAGAAAGATTATTTCAATAAACATAGCTAATATATATAGAGAAATACTCTATTTCAGGTGGACATTCTTCTAATTTAAAAAAATGAAAAAAAAACTGAAATACAGAGAATTTAAATAATTTGTCAAGGATGTATGAAGTTATTCATGTAGGAAGTAGCTGTGTAGGATTTTATCTCAAGGACCCATTCAAGCAAGTGCTGTCTTAAGCAAGTAATCTTTTTGATTATTGATATGGTTTGGCTGTGTCCCCACCCAAATCTTATCTTGAATTTTAGCTCCCATAATTCCCATGTGTCGTGGGAGGGACCCTGAATCATGGGGGTGGGTTTTTCTCATGCTGTTCTCGTGATAGTGAGTAAGTCTCCTGAGAACTGACGGTTTAATAAAAAGGAAGTTCCCCTGCACATGCTCTCTCTTGCCTGCCACCATGTAAGATGTGACTTTGCTCCTCATTCACCTTCAGCCATGATTGTGAGGCCTCCTCAGCCATGTGGAATTGTGAGTCAATTAAACCTCTTTGCTTTATAAATGGCCCATCTCAGATATATCTTTATTAGCAGCATGAGAACAGACTAATACAACATCATAAAAGTACTGCTTTTAAAAATATTCCCCCCATGTCTTTCCCATTTAAGATTTACATTTTATTAATGCATCTGTTAATATCTTTCCCAACACTACATTGGTGCATCTGCATTCCATAACCCTTTGTTCAAGTAAGGTCATAGTATCTCCTTAGTCCCAATGTATGTAGCTATATAGTATACTAGACTAGATAGCACCAGTCCTAGTCATAATAATTCACAATTCAGATCACTTCATTTAGTAGTCATAGTGTTCTCAGGGCTGGAAACACAGAAACACCCAACATGGCATTCAAGTATCATAGTTTTTCATTGATTGATTTTCTACTCAATCTAAGACAAACCAAGAGAAATAAGAGCTTACTGCCTCCTCCAATCCAGGAAAATGTTGCAAGCAACCTAGTGAACTTGACAAAAATATAGGTATTTTTTTTCTCTTTACTTTCCAGATTCTCATATATCAGTGTTAATTCCTGGGTCCCATCTCATGCCCCAAAGTTCCTTTTGTTGTATAGCTTTTTAAAATTTTGTTTACTAAATTTGCTTAAGTTTGTTCTCTTTCTCTTAAACATGAATATAATGTTTATATTTTACTATCCAATTATTCTACATTTGAAAATTTTCAATCTATACCGAAATCCTAATGTTTGCCCTATTTCTCTTTCCTGATCTTAACTGACAACCCTTGTAGTAGTCAGGGTAGGCCAGTTTATGCTGCAGCAACAAATAAACCCAACCCCTCAACCCAGTGACTTATGAAAACAAAATTCCTTTATTTTCACCCCCAGGCCAATAGGGACATCCTCTTACTCTAGTTATTTATGACTCCAGCATGTGGAAGCATCATTCAAATACGTAAGAAGCAAACAAGGTGAAGAGAGCAAGACACGTTATTCATTGACCATCAAGCCTTCATTATTGAAGTGACTGGTAAAAGTTCTCTGCATTTTAATTGGTCAAATTAAGTGACATGATTGTGCCTGATTTCAGTAGGAGTGAGAAAGAACAATCTACATTATGTGCCATTGTGAAGAGCCTTCACTGCTGGGATAATCACGTGATTATTCACAGTTATAAACCAATGATAGGAAGGGAAAGTGACATGTCACTCAACTTTTCTGTTACTTTAGTTAAAACCTTTCAGTAACCTAAATTCAAAGAAAAACAATAGAAACATAAACTTCAAAATAAACTTTCCAGTTCTTTCTGTAATATTATATCCCAATGTAGCAAACCCTTTTGGATTTATAGTTTGCATAACCCATTTGATATTCTAGGAATTATAATAATATTTTAAAACTATATAATGCTTTACCTGCTTCTCAAATTTTCAGATTTCTG
This sequence comes from Macaca fascicularis, assembly GCF_037993035.2. Classification (NCBI taxonomy): domain Eukaryota; kingdom Metazoa; phylum Chordata; class Mammalia; order Primates; family Cercopithecidae; genus Macaca; species Macaca fascicularis. Next base: position 147,096,219 of record NC_088382.1, read on the forward strand.
CTCTTTGATACCAATATTACACAGCTCATAACACACCTTATTGGTAGTCAGGATCGCACATACAAGGCCCAAGCTGCGTAGTAAATCAGGTGTGATATCTGCCCTCTCCTTAATTAAGTTTTCTAGTTTTTACTCTATTAAGGCATCATCAGACCATGGCTTCTGAGGTTTGAGAATCTGCTGACACTGCATTCCTGAGGGAAGCCAGTGATACTAATGGAATAAAGATGGGAAGGGGAGGAAGACTGTCATGTAGAGAGAGAGGCCTTGATGATCGAGATCGCATTAACACAAAGGGGATGAGAGAGGATACGGTGAATGGTGTAACCTTCAGAAATACAGAGCAGGTGGTTCCAGGAAGGAAGAGCAATCATTGTAATATGGGTGTGTCCATGTACACCTGGAGATAAAGGAAGGGAGGTGGGGGAGCACAGGCACAGCCTCCTCTGTAGACAGTCACGTTTTCATCTAAGCAAGGAGGTAAGAAGATCATGTACGATGAAGAACAGGAAGATGTAAGCAAGGTCCTTGCCCTCTTATCATCATTTTTTGCATCTGTGAAACCGGAATCTAGGACCCCTTTCCTTCCTCCTTCCTTCCCTCCTTTCTCTCTTCTTTCCTTCTTTCCTTTAGTTCAATGAATATTTTGAAAATCATGTATTTACTAAGTTCTATTCTGGGGGCTTAGGTCCAGCAATGAACTCAACACACTATGTACTTGCTTTCTTGGGATGGAGATACACACACACACACACACACACAAACACACACACACACAAACACTCACACACACCCTGATACGGTTTGCCCATGTCCCCACCCAAATCTCATCTTGAATTGTAGTTCCCATAATTCCCAGGTCTTGTGGGAGGGACTCATTGATCTGATGGTTTTATAAGAGGAAACCCCTTTCACTTCGTTCTCATTCTGTCTTGCCCGCTGCCATGTAAGACGTGGCTTTTGCCTTCCACTATGACTGTGAGGCCTCCCCAGCCCCACGGAACTGTGAGCTCTTTAAACCTCTTTTTCTTTATAAAACACCCAGTCTCAGGTATGTCTTTATTAGCAGCATGAAAACAAACTAACACACCCCGATACATATATGTTGTAGTCTCATTTATCAATTGTGAAGAAAAAACAGGATAAAAGGACATAGATGATGGGAATGAGAGTTACCTCTGGAGACGGCAGGTCAGCAGACATCTAACTGAAGTGACAAAGCAGCTGTCATTTAGACATCCTTGGAAAGAGTGTTTCAGGCAGAGCAGGCATCATGGAGAAAAGTGGGGATGTGCTCCCTGTATTCAAGGAAGAATAATAGGCCAAGGATATCTGCAGCCAAAGAAGCAAAGAAGTCATAAAAAAAAGGGTAGGAGTGGCAAGGCCATGCAGAGCACACTAGGAATTTTGAAGTTTGTTCCCACTGTAATGAGAAGACTTTGGAGAGCTTTGAGCAGAAGAATAATATTATTTTCAATTACAAAGATGAAACTGAATGTTGTGTGGACAGAGGTCACCGAGAAGAATTAGACCATTCTGATAAACCTTCAACCCATAGGTACCCAGTGAACATTTGGTGAAAAATAAATAAATGAATTATTTATTCCCTGTATTCTTGACTTAAAGGTGAAAAAATTATGTAGGAATCTGATGCATATTTGCTGTGTGTGCACATGAATGAGTAGGCAACACTTGTTACTGTCTGGCTCCCAGCATCTAGTGCCAGGTTCTCTATTCAAGATGAGCCATCTGGAGGGAGGACAGACATGTGAGTTGGATGGGGGCAACTGAAGCCCCCTCTTATTTCTTTGAGTCAGTAACACAGTGGCAGTGGCATGTAGCCCAGTCCAATCCAAAGATGTGACCTCTGCCAGCTTTCAAAGAACCTCATCCGCAGGAGGCAATTTGCTAGGGCCTCCAGATTTCAGTCCACACTGTGAGTTTCCAAGAGCATTTTAACAAATGTCCATCGTGCTTAAGACAATGTCATGGACACTGTTATTGCCATAGCTAGTTCCCTTCCTGTCCCTTTTACCAGATCTGCACATTCATCCCTCTGCTTCTGCATGAAGTGATACTGATTGTACCTGACATATTCAAAAAGATATCTTGGACACTGGAGTCACATATCAGCTTGTAGGAAGATCCCGAGGTCGGTGAGTTGAGAGTTTTACATATATCCTTACCCTACCGCAAACATACACAGAGCCTACTGTTAATTCTTAATAGCCAACTCATATAACTAACGTGGAAGCCCAGACACCCAGCTCCTTTTGCTTGAGGCAGGAGTAACTGAGGCGTCTGGCACACTGAGGGCTTCCTTCACAATCAGGCTGAACCTGGAGTTTCTCCTGAAATTGCAGCCATGTTTGTCTCTTTTCCATTCCCTTTCATGCTTCAACCACCCCTTTCTGTTTTCTCTTGGTCAGATTTAGAAAATAATACATATATAAGGCCCCTGGTAAAATTAGAATTTTAGTTAAATAACAATTGTTGCTCTTGCTGCTGTAGTTCTCGTTTTTGTTTTGATTTGTTTCAGTACAAGTATATCTGATGCAGTATTTGTGATACAGTTATACTGAAATATTATTTGTTGCTTATATAAAATTGAAATTTAACTAGATATTCAATATTTTATATGGTATCCCTAGCTAGAAAGTCTACCACCCAAAAACCACCTGCACCCTTATTCTTTGCTCAGGGTCTGCTTCTGGGAAAATTATTTCAAAACAGGCAGTTGGAGTCCATTTCTGTTGTCTACCACCAGTAAAACTGAGTAAGGCAGAAATATTCTGTTTCCAGAGTTATACAATAAAGATAATATATAACCTTTACAGTCCTGTAACAAGCAACTATAAAAGTAGATATTGTGTTGGATATTATTTATTGGCTCCTCCAAATCCATTTTCTACCATTTCCACCTTTGTCTATGCCCTAAGGGCTGAATGACTGAACTTTGTGTGAAGCATAACCCATCCTATCCTGCCCTATGACCTCTGGGGTTTTGGGGGTAGGAACCATGGAAAACCCCCACAGGAAGTCTGAGTATGGCAGGCAGAAGATACATGTTTTGGTGTTCATGAACCTGATCCTTTCCCTATCAGTCCAAGGGTTTAAGCAGCTATACTCCTCCACTTAAGGCCCCAGCTCCTGTCTGTGGCCTCATCTCCTGCTCTGTTCTCTGTTGATTTTAGTGGCTTCTCACTCCTCTTGAGCTCTCAAGCGTAGGGGTAAAAACCCTCTTTATTTTGTCTAGCCCATGGATGCTTCACTACCCCTTATAAATTTCCCTTACTTTGGCCCACACCTTTGTAAACATTCCTACATTAATAATTATTCTTCAATCAACACTTTGCCATGTTTCTGCCAGGGCCCCAACTAATCCAAACATGAAAGCATTAAAAACAAACCCATTCAAAGTAGTAGTAGAAATTATTCTTATCTTATTGTAATAACGTTTTTATTAATAATATCTGGGATATTACTAATATCCCCAATTTAATTTATTTAATAACTTAAATGAATACATAATAATGTGATTAATTAATTAATTACTTTTTTTAAAGGCAGAGTCTTGCTCTGTCACTCAGGATGGAGTGTAGTGGCATGATCTTGGCTCACTGCAGCCTTTGCCTCCCAGGTTCAAGCAATTCTTGTGCTTCAGCCTCCTCAGGAGCTGGGATTACAGTCATGCACCACTACACCTGGTTAATTTTCATATTTTTAGTACAGATGGAATTTCACCATGTTTCCCAGGCTGGTCTTGAACTCCTGACCTCAAGTGATCCACCCACCTTGGCCTTCCAATGTGCTAGGAGCCACTGTGTCTAGCCTGATAGGTTAATTTAATTAATCTATTATTAATTTATTAATTTAATGTAGATATAATTTTACATTTAAGCCAATGTTTCCAATTTATCTATAATATTTATATTGCTTTAATAGCAATATTGGAAACCCAAAATATGAAGTTTATTTAACAATTAGAGGAGTTATTTTAAATGTTGCTCTTCATTGATGTTCAGAACATGGACTTTGATGCCGGATAAACACGAGTTTGTTTCTTGGACCAAATTCATAATAAGTATAAAACCTTAGTTACTTTATCTTTGCAGATTGCAATTTTGATACCCACTAAATTAGAATAAGTGAAGTTACTTTGTGGAAAGTAAGTTGTGAAGAAGAAACTTAAAATGTACATAAAGTTCCTAGCACAATATGGTATTTGTGTTATAGACAGAATAATTGGTGGCCATTTGCACCCACTTACATATTATTGGATTTAACCTGAAATTTTCTCTAGTTTTGTGATAGTAGTAATTTGCAAAATTTTTTAAGAATCATAAGCACTCTATATGCAACGTATGGCCCCATAAATATAGGCAATCATTATCATGAGGGAGAGAAGAGATGGAAGCCAGACCAGGTACAAGAAAATGGTTTCTTGTCTTTCTCCAGGACTGTAATAAATTATGAAATCAACTATAACAACAAAAATAACATTCTTGTGGGAGTTTAGAAAAGGTTAATATTTCTAAGTAAAGAAAGTTTTTGTGGCCGCTAAATAGTAATGACCTTAATCTTCCTGATTGCTAAGACTATTGCTCTCTTGCCCAGCTGAATCCTAATATGGCTTCTTACTCTAATAGGATTAAGCCTGGAACAATTCTGAGGCCAGTACCTGAATAAGGCACACTTGTTACCTGCACCCATGTTCCTAGAGGTGGGGTGTGGTGGCTCATGCCTGTAATCCCAGCACTTTGAGAGACTGAGAAAGGAGGATCACTTGACGCCAAGAGTTCCAAAACAGCCTGGCCAACATAGCAAAACCCTGTCTCTACTAAAAATACAAAAATTAGCTGGGCATGGTGGCAGACACCTGTAATCCCAGCTCCTCAAGAGGCCGAGGTAGGAGAATTGCTCAAACCCAGGAGGCAGAGGCTGCAGTGAGCCGAGATTGTACCACTGCTCTCCAGCTGGGGCGACAGACTGAGACTCTGTCTCAAAATATATATACATATATATATGGCTTGAGACAACCAACATTACCTGGGGAAGCTCCAGGAAGGAGGAAGGAGTACCAGAGATTCCTGAGCCAGGACGCAAGGACGTAGTTCTTTTTTAAAGTCATGGTTTTATTACATCAAAGGCAAGCACGATCTGGGGTTAGAATTCAGGACAAAGGATGTATTTATCCTTTTTCACTTCTCTGTGCTAACATTATCCCTCTAATATTGGGTTAAACCTTTCATCATACAGATTAAGGGAGAAATATAATCCTCACATATACCTCCTCCATCATAATATGCTTTCTTAGCTCTGTTGCCTTAAAGATGATGTTCAAGCAATCCACCATGGCACACATTTATCTACGTAACAAACCTGCACATCCTGCACATGTACCCCCGAACTTAAAATTAAAATTAAAATAATTTAATCAATAAATAAAGATGGTATTCAGACTCATTTTCATGACAAGCGTAGAGTACCTTTGATGTAGAATTTCTGTCTACCTCTCCTGCACGCCCCCTCCTTTTTTTTTTTTTTTTTTTTTGAGGTGGAGTCTCGCTCTGTTGCCCAGGCTGGAGTGCAGTGGCGCGATCTCGGCTCACTGCAAAGCTCTGCCTCCCAGTTTCACACTATTCTCCTGCCTCAGTCTCCTGAGTAGCTGGGACTACAGGCGCCCGCCACCACGCCTGGCTAATATTTTGTATTTTTAGTAGAGACAGGGTTTCACCATGTTAACCAGGATGGTCTCGATCTCCTGACCTCATGATCCGCCCGCCTCGGCCTCCCAAAGCACTGGGATTACAGGCGTGAGCCACTGCGCCCGGCCTTCTGCCCTCTTTTTAAAATCAATATCCCAAATGTCTTCATGCCAATCTGACTAGTCATTGTCACTCTCCAACCTCACAAGCATCTCAAGCACACAGTTAGTGACCAGGACCACCTCTGTATCCCCTCATTTCTCCTCCATGAAACAGATTATTGGAACTGTTTTTTGTTTTGTTTTGTTTTGTTTTTTTGAGATGGAGTATTGCTCTATTGCCCAGGTTGAAGTACAGTGGTGTGATTTCGGCTCACTGCAGCCTCTGCCTCCTGGGTTCAAGCAATTCTCCTACCTCAACCTCCCAAGTAGCTGGGATTACAGGCGCACACCAGTGTGCCTGACTAATTTTTGTATTTTTGGCAGAGACAGGGTTTTACCATGTCGGCCAGGCTTGTCTCGAACTGCTGACCTCATGTGAGCCACCTGCCTCGGTCTCCCAAAGTTCTGAGATTACAGGCGTGAGCCACTGCTTCTGGCCTGAAACTTTTTTTTTTTTTTAAACAGAACTTATAGGGAGTCACATTCTTCCTTTGGTTCAGTTTCCCATGCTTCATATCCCCACCAAAATAGTAAAGCCTCTACATCCACCATCAGGGCCTGGATACAGCAAAGGCAGTACATTTGTTCCCCGAGTAGGCCGGCTGTTTCCAGTGATCCCTTCAAGCAGCATGCTGGAAGCGTGAGCAGCCTGTCTGCTCCGTGTCATCTCCTTCAAAAACTCCGGCACGCCCATTGAAAGGCACGGGAATCATCTTCTTGCTGTCTTGTCAGGTGTGAAATATCATGAAATAAATTGAAAATTATTATCTCTAGGCTTCCAATGAACAAACAAAATGAATCCTGGAAGTTCATCTGGGGCCTTGCCTGGCTCACCAGCATATGTCTTCAGCCAAGATTTGGGTGGAAAAAGCTTACACGGGGAGAGTTTCCATGAAACTGGAAACTTCATGGAAACTCAAAGTTGCCCAAGGAGCCAGAGGTCAGGCCTGCCTACCATCTCTGCATTTTTAATGTACACACACCTAAGAGCTGGCAGAGATCAGCAAATTAAAGGGTTGGTTTTGGAAGCAAAGATCAGTAAGAAAACTCCAGTGACAATGCACCTGGTTTTCTTGTAGACAAAACGCTTCAATGGAAGAAGGTGGGGACTAGTATTGGTTCGGAAAGCAAGGTCCAGTTTTGATGGGGAAAGGGAATCAGTTCTGGAGGCAGGAAGGTGTCCTCGCCAGATGAAGAGACCTGTGATGTACAAGCACTGGTGGAAGGTATGGCATTCACATTCCAAGTGGATGTGGGGCTCCCTTTGTTTTAGTCACAGCCCCAGAAGGGATTTAGTATTATTGGGGAAATTGCTACTGGTGAGAAACTAGCAGAAAGTCTGTTTCATGATGCTTTTACAGTAGTCGGGGTTAGCCAAGTCTTAAGGAAGAATTCAGATACTAACGCAAAAGAAGGTTTGAGATGGGAGGAGGGGCCACAGTCACTCTCTGGACTCCGGGGCCTTGGAAGCAGCTCTGGCAGCAGCTTCTCCTCCCATCTCTTTAGAAAAAGTAGCTGCACATCCAGGGAGCCTTTGTCTTCCTCAACATACATACAGACCTCTGTAAATTAGATGTTTGCTGTTAAGTTTGCAGATGGAGGATTCTAGATAGCCAGCAGTGATTGAATTGCGCATGCGATAAATGCACCCTAAACATCTTTCTTTGGTACCTCCTTTTAACTCAGCAAAATCAGATAGCACTAGTAGGAAAGACGCCAAGGAATCTGCTTGGTAAGTTTTTAAAGTAAAGAGAAAATCATGTTTTAGAGGTGAATACATGGCACATCAGATGGGACATAGGATGAAAACTCTCCACAGCAATGAAGGCTTCACTGAGTCTCTATGCCCCCATGGAAAGAGACAGTGGAAGAGCTGAATGTCCAGTAGAGTATGTATGAGTTGAAGATCCAAGCCACTCCCATTGCCTTTCATCACAGACATGACTTAGCAAAGGCCTGGCATCCATGTCCCTCTCACCTCTCTGGGTCTTGGCCCTGATGCCCTCTGCTGTGTTAATTTCCACCTCCTTTTCTGTCTCCCAAACTCTAAGTCATTTTACAGCTTGTTGGCTTGTGACCATAATATAACCTGCATTTTTTAATTTGCTTTTAAATTGAATTTAAATGTTTTTAGTTACTAATATGCTGTCTCCAGTAAAAGAGTCGATATTACATACTTTATTTCTGCTTTATACACTTTCTTAACTTCCTGATGGCGATTATGTGTCTATGTGCCTACCAGTGAGTCTCCCTTCATATCACCCAGGAAGCCTTTCCTCTCCGCCCTGTGATGGTTAATACTGAGTTTCAACTTGATTGGATTGAAGGATACAAGCCTTCAATCTTTGAGGGTGTGTCTTTGAGGGTGTTGCCAAAGGAGATTAACGTTTGAGTCAATGAACTCAGAGAGGCAGACCCACCTTCAATCTTGGTGGGAATACTCAAATCAGCTGCCAGCAAGGCCAGGATAAAAGCAGGCAAAGGAACGTGGAAAGACTAGACTGCCTGAGTCTTCCGGCCTCCATCTTTCTCCAGTGATGGATGCTTCCTGTCCTCGAACATCAGACTCCAAATTCTTCAGCTTTTGGGCTCTTAAACTTACACCAGTGATTTGCCAGGAGCTCTTGGGCCTTCAGCCACAGACTGAAGTCTACACTGTCAGCTTCTCTACTTTTGAGGTTTTGGGACTTGGACCGGCTTCCTGGCTCCTCAGCTTGCAGATGTCCTGTTGTGGGACTTCACCTTTTGATCGTGTGAGTCAATTCTCCTAATAAACTCCCCTTCAGGTATATACCTGTCCTAATAGTTCTGGTCCTTTAGCGAACCCTGACTAATACACCTTTAATATAAACTGAGTGATCTTGTTATGAGTTCCCACCAAAAAGCATTCCTATATACACCATAGCTCTTATTACACTGCATCTTTCTTGAAAACAAGAGTTAGTATTTTATCTATGTCACCAATACCTACTATGGTGCTTGACACATATACATGCTCTTTTATCTATCCATCTATCTATCTATCATCTATCATCTATCATCTATCCATCCATCCATCCTCATCTACCTCTCTATTTAGTTTTAAGGATTCTGAAAACAGAATATTCAGATAATGCTGAGAAATTGTGCCATTCAACAGATGATAAAAGAAACTCAAGGCTGTTAATGTAGAAAAGTTAAACCATTTGAGGACACAAATGCTTTTATAATGCACCATTTCATAATAGAGCAAACTATTCCACTTTTTTCCCCTAATTGCGTGCACTGTATTTTTATTGGACCATGCACTCCGTAGGAGCAGAGAGCCTTCTTGCTACTTCTGCATTATGAAGTCTCCAGAGCCCTGCAGATGGTATATGTGCAGTAAATCTATTATAAATGAAGAAAATATCTGAAGCCTCGGGGATAAGGAAGCATGTTTATTTGCTTTTCAAAATGTAGAGCTAGGTCCCACGGGTGGTACTTAAAAGGAAGAGGATTCAAATTCTCTGAGAGAGGGGATGAAATGACTGGAGTGGCACAAACATCTGATGGACTATTTAGTGAGAATCATGAGTGTCGGGGTTCACAGCCATTTGAGTTCCCTCTTCAAAAGTACACTCTTCCCTTTGAGGCCATGTGGTTTGACACTCTCATAACTGCAAGTCCCTGGCACTCTATCAAGAAGAGATTTATTAAATGTAACAGACCAGAATATTATTACATAAAGAACACTGTCCCTTAGCTGTAATCAAATTACCCAGCCATCTGATGGTTTCCCTCATTTCCTCAGCAGTTTATATTTTCTATCGCTGCTACTTGGTGAGAACCAGATTTGTGTCTGTCCACCATGCTGGACACAACCACATTGGAAATCATATCTCCAATATCAATTGAATAGAAATATTAGAGGACTCAATACCAGGTGGTTTTTTAGTTTGTTGGATATTTACTGCTATTTTGCTGCTTGTTTTTTGATACAAATTTCTCTTTGATGTTCCAACAAAAGTTAAAGTAGCCAGTTAGTGACCCTTGATTTTTATTCCACCCTATTACTTCTAGTTTCTGAATAGTTTTTGAAAATCTTTTGAAGTGTTATCTCCAGTGATTCACATAGAAGTGGAAGGCTGTGAAGTTGATAGTTGGCTATCATGATGATGGTATGATATAAGAACCCAGGGATACCTGATATGACTCTTCAGCCAAACATGACTCCACAGGTGAGTGAAACATGAAGACATTGAGACATCTGCAAGTTGGAAGCAGCCAGGGTGACAATTCACTATTAGGTAGGACTTTAGACACAACTCCCAGTCAAACTTGAGTAAGCTGTCATGGACACAAATGAATTGCAAGTCTCATATGCTGTATGGGCCATCTATGAATTTGATTCCTTTTAGCCTCATCACCAAAAGCCACACTCTAAGTTGTTGTCAAGACATATTTTGCTCTCTGGGCTAATCCCAAGCTATATCCGGTGTGTCAGGCAACTATTTAACAACACCCGTGAGACCCTGGGAAGTCTTTCATCTAGCTGAGAGGGTCTACCAGGCATCGCCTTAATTATTTATGAATTCTTAAATATTTAAGCTTTGACTTCAGGTTTAATTTGACTTAGAGAATTGTATTTCCTAGGGAGAGTCTAGCTCAGAAACAGCTTTAGTTTTCACTTGGCAATTTGGATATCTTCTCTATGTATGTCCTGCTTATAGACTTGTACTATGTACAGTTGACCCTTGAACAACATGGGGTTGAATTGCACAAGACTACTAATACACAGACTTTCTGCTACTTCTGCGACCGCTGATACAATAAGACCAACCCCTCCTCATCCTCCACCACCCCAGGCTACTCAACATAAAGACAATAAGGATGTAGACCTATATGATGATCAACTTCCACTTAACGGATAGGACATATATTTTCTCTTCCTTATGCTGTTCTCAATACAATTTTCTTTTCCTCTAGCTTACTTTATTGTGAGAATGCTGTATATAATATATATAACATACAACATATGCATTAATCGACTGTTCATATTATCACTAAGGCTTCCAGGCAACAGTAGGCTATAAGTAGTTAAGTTTGCAGGAAGCCAAAAGTTGTACACAAATTTTAAACTCCATGGGGGTGCTAGTTTTCCCTCACCTCCACATTATTCAGGGATCAGCAGTACCTAGGACCAATTAACTGTTATCTATAGCATTCTGACGGAGACTTGTTCAGTTAAACCAAAAGTTTGTTTGGTACCTTTTTTTGTACCTTTCAAAATGCTGTAGTCTGTGTTTCTGCCATTTACTTTGGTACTCCATGAAAGGGACTGCCATTTACCCAGCCAGCTCCAAAAGTTACCTCAAGGTTTTCCCAGCCTCTGGTGTTTCCTCGCTTTTCAGCTTCTTTCTGCCACTCATTATCAAAGCCAATGAAATATATTACGTTAGTTCCCGAGTCCTAGATTCCAATTTCTGTATTAGTTAGCTATTACTATTTAACAAAAATCTCAAAACCTAATTACTTAAAATAACCACTTATTTAGCTTGTGATTCTGTATTTTGGAAAACGTCTGGGTTCAATCTTTGCTAAACTTTTGGCTGTGCTCTCTTTTGTGTCTGTGGCTTGTAGTGGGAAGTTATTCTAACTTGTCCTTGATCATGTTGTCTTTTATTTTCCAGCAGGCTAGACCATCTGGCCTTCTGATGACTCAATCGCTGATTGCACATACATGAGTGAGCGAAGCTGGGAAATAAGAATCACCCGTTTGAATCCAGATTAAATTCCCAACTCAGAATTTTAAAGCTAAATATGTGGTTGTTGTTTTAAGTCCCAGTATTTAGGGGTATAAAAGCTAACTTATTACTACAGAACGTGTCAAAAACCTACAGAATGTATACTTCCCAATGTCTGTGGAATTAAGGCAGAAAGGCTACTGCTAAGTCTGTATACTTAAAAGTCTCTTGTTTATCTATATAGAAACAAGTAAAAATAAATGAATAATAAATAAATAAATAGGAAGAAAGAATGAGACAGAATTGGTTAGAAAAAGACTAAAAGAATAAGAGAAGGCTGGGAGCAGTAGCTCACACCTGTAATCCCAGCACTTTGGGAAGCTGAGGCAGGCAGATCATGAGGTCAGGAGTTTGAGACCAGCCTGACCAACATGGTGAAACCCTGTCTCTACTAAAAATAAAAAAAATTAGCTTGATGTGGTGGCGTGTGCCTATAATCCCAACTACTCAGGAGACTGAGGCAGGAGAATTGCTTGAACCCGGGAGGTGGAGGTTTCAGTGAGCCAAGATTGCGCCAATGCACTCCAGCCTGGGCGACAGAGAGAGACTCCATCTCAAAAAACAAAAACAAAAACAAAAAACCCACAAACAATAAGAGAAAGATGACTTGGACATTTCCAGGTCTCAATAGAAAATAACATGGATGCAATGTTATGGGTAGAAGCAGCAGATAACTTTAATTTCCTTCTCCAGAGATCAACATTGATTTTTGGTTGCATGTCAGAAAGTGTGTATGGGGTTGGGACCTCCATTATTGTTTGGCTGGCTTAACAAGAGGTCTTGAGGAGGTGGAACTACTAGGACAAGTGTTCGGAAATAAAATTGCATCTAAATTAATGATGACTTTCCCTTGCATGATGGGTCCTTTTTTTTTTTTGGTCCTGGAAACTGGACTCTTTCTATGAAAACAGCGACACACAGCGCCATCACTACAATAAAAAGCAGTCTTTAGGTACAGTGATCATATCCCCCCATGCACGCAAAATTATGTTCTGCAGGGAAGTATACGAAAACTGCAACAAGATTTTCTTACTACTCCAGAGAACATGTTATTCTTGAAAAATTTAAATTACAGTTCAGATCATAGGCCTATCAGTCAAGTTAATCACTGAACAGAATGAAAAGCTGAACTTTTAATACAGTCATAACTCTCCACTCTATCTCTTGCTCTCTCTCTCTCTCGGTTATGACTTTGTTGAACGTTTACATAATGTAACGACTAATCAAATAATCTGTCCTATAAACATTTAAACTTCCTAAAGTTGTTACTGATTACAACCCTTCTTTTGCTGCACTAGAATCAGATTAAACGCCATAACAATAATCCAATGCCTCATGATAAAGCAGTAGGTGCATTAGCCAGAAAAATGTGGATATGTTTAATTTAGATGCTTCTTGTAGGCTCATGGCATATTCTAGCATAAAACATTTACTCTTAAGCCTTGGAAACCGGCTTTATGGATCTAGGCTTTTACATTTAGTGGTATGTGTCAACAAGGAAATCTTGTATTTTCCCTCGCATCCAACATTTGCAAATCAGTGGAGAGGTCACATTTAATAAGCCCTACGTTCCAAGTTGGAAAACAGTAAACAAAATTAAGTTAAAGTTACCAGATGGTGGGTTAATAGATGCTGAGTAGCAAAAATAACATTGGCCACTATAATTAACATTTTCTCATGCTGAATTATCCCTCTATTAAACCATGTGATAACCAGTGCTCTCTTTTGGTTTAAGTATTGCCAAGAGGGGCCAGAGACTCTGTAGGCACTTGGATTATACAGCACTGCTGCTGAGGTAGCTGGCTCCCTGAAGAGGGTGCAATAGAGTCCCTGCTGAGGGCTGATCCTCCCCTGGAGAAATGCTGAAAAAGACACAAAGATGGTAGTTGTAGAAGAGCAGGAGACACACCTGTTGGAGTTCTCCATTGAGGAGATGGCTCAGGAGGCATGTGGGGCTAAATAAATCTTGGAAATGGAAAAAACTGGGTTTGTTACAGTAAAGAATATTTGTTTTAATTTCACAACTATAGGATCTTAAAATATATTCCTCCTTTTCATCATCTATCCCCGAGCTCCGTGAAGATTCATTGTATTGTTTTTATTGATGTAACAAACCTCACTGACATTTACTCACATAAAGCTGGAGCAATGTTTATTTCAATTATGAATGTACTCTTTGGACAGGAATTGGCAGGAGTAGGTCATTACTGCTCCGTTTGGCTTCAGCTGGCTCTAGGGGTGAGAACAGCAGGGACAATGTCTCCAGTACTGTTCGCGTTGGGGACTCCCCAGCACGGTGGCTTCAGGTAGCTGGACTTCCGTTACGGCAGTTCGGGGTTCCAAAGACACATTCTGAGAGAGTTAGAGAAAGAAAGAGGTGGAAGATGTAGCCCCTTTTCTAATTTAGCCTCAAAAGTCACACTGCATTGCTTCCACCTCATTCTATGCATTATATAAAAGTCACTAAAGCAAGTTAATATTCAAGGAAAAAAGAATTATTCCTTGCCTTTTTATGGGAGGACTGCCAAACATTTAGAGGTAAGGTTTAAAACCCCCACTCTTTGAATTTTAATATGTTAACATTCTGTGCTTTATATAGGTTTTATTTATATTTTACCAGATCTTTGGACAGATGCTCAGAACTTATTCTTTAATAATGTCATTTTTAATTGGTGTACCTCTTGGCAGCTCTTGGTATGGCTGGAATTTTGTTGAACTAAACAATGTGTATTCCACTGTCCCTCTGACAGTTGTCTCCAGTGATCCTGCCACTAAGATAATTGGAAGGTCATGCTAAAAAAAAAAAAAAAAAAAAAAAAAAAAAAAAAAAAATGATAACAGGAGAATATATCAGGCCACAACTTAAGATACTTTCCAATTAAAAACTTTTAAATGGAGGGCAGTCCATACATAATTTCTATATAAATAATCTCAAGATGAGTATTTTATTGAAAGGAGCCCTCTCTATTTTCTAATAATTTAGCATGCCAAGTACCTTAGGATATACCCCAAACACACTCAAGAAATGGTTGTTAGCAGGATGTTATAGTCCTCTCAAGATAACCATTATAAGGAATGTAACCATTAATATCTATTGAACACTTCCTATAAGCCAGACAATGATACCTAAGTAGAATTTCACAAATATTTTTGAATGAGGTTAAACACAAAACAAAGCAAATCACATAAATAATAATTTATTGTCATTATTTGACCTTCCTGAAACCTCTTCAGAAGAGCTCCTAGCACAGTGCTGAGCTCTAGAGCCGTGTGTGTGTATGTTGGGGGGGGGAATGTGGGATGGGGGTGACAGATCCCCATGCCATAGCCACAAATAAAGGCAAAGGGGTTTCAGTAGAGGTACCAGCAGTGCACCGTATGCACAGAAGTGGTAGTGAGAGTCCAACTGTTGTTGCTGGGGGAGACCATTTCATGATGGAGAAATCAAGCCCGGAGAGAATAAAAGTCTTCATGTGTTCCAGAACTAATTGATGGAGAAGCCAGGATATGCCCACACAGTCTAATTCAAGCCTTTATTTAGTGAGTGGTCTCCATAGTGGCATGGTCTCACTCTGTAGATTTACAGATTGATCTACTGACCCCAGTCAAAGTAAAATAGAACAGTTTTCATATATATTTTTCTCACATTGTAAAAATAAATTATTTAATATGGTTAGATGTATGCACAAACACACATATAAAGACATGAAGATGTGTGTATATATATGTGTGCATATATATGTGTGTATGTGTATGTATATATGTGTATACATATATATACATACACATATATACATACACACATATACACATATATACATACACACACACACAGGCCTATAGAAAAAAATATTCATTTTAAAAATTTGCATGTATATGTGAAAATGTTTTAAGGTGATCACTGAATTAAGTCATAAATGGTGCTGGCCACTGGTGTTCTTAAAGTGAGAACCAATTGTTCCAGTATTTACATCAAGAACACAAAGGCCAGGCACAGTGCGTCATGCCTGTAATCCCAGCACTTTGAGAGGCCGAGGTGGGCAGATCACCTGAGTTCGGGAGTTTAAGACCATCCTGGCCAACATGATGAAACCCTATCTCTACTGAAACTACAAAAATTAGCTGGGCATGGTGGCATGTGCCCGTAGTCCCAGCTACTCAGGAAGCTGAGGCAGGAGAATCGCTTGAACCTGGAAGGCGGAGGTTGCGGTGCCCGAGAACACACCGTTGCAATCCAGCCTGGGCAACAAGAGCGAAACTTCATCTCCAAAAAAAAGAAAAAAAGAAAAGGAAATAAGCAACATTTTTCTGAGTTGGAATATGTGTTCAATTACTCTGAGTAGCTTTCCAGTGGATAGTCAAGTGGCATGATTATTTCAAAAGCTATTAGTTCCTATAGATTAAATTATATCTAACACTCGCCACCCTCAACCCCATTAAAACATCAGGACATTTTCTACCGTTCTCTCAGCTTTCTCAAGGGCTCCATTAGCATCATGAGAAACTTAACACTGAATTGGCAAGTAATTAAATGAAGCATATGATGAGCTTCCAAAGCCCTGCTTCTTTTTGGAGGAAACCCAAGTGTCTCACCTGAGTTGAAGTATCTGAAGATTTCTGTCATCTGGCAACATTATTTCTGGAGCAGGAAAGATCATATTCTATTGCTGATGAGGGGGAAAATAGAAAATGTGCTTCTCAGAAAGAACAAAGTTATGTTACCTGGCATGGCTGAGCTTTCACAACCTTTTGTGGCAGAACTAAGACAATTCACTTCCTTTCAAGACACTGTAAAGCACTTACAATGTGTCAGATCCTATAGAAAGTGAAGAAATAAGCCAAACTCCCTATCTTGAGGGTCTTGTATTCTAGCACAAGAGTTATATAAACAACAAAAAAACCTGTGTAATTCTGTGTCATAAATTCAAGAATAAGTCACTATATAAGGTACGTAACTGTTCCAATTTCAAACGTGACCTACACTTTTTCTGACATGCCCCACTGTTCTCACATGCAAATGTCATCAGAAGACTCAGGCACTGTCTTACATAATTGCATCAATCAATTCATCAAGTGTCTGATGGGTTACAATAAAAATATATACAAAAAAGCAGAGGGAAAAATATCATTAGACTCTTATAA
Source organism: Macaca fascicularis (assembly GCF_037993035.2). Classification (NCBI taxonomy): domain Eukaryota; kingdom Metazoa; phylum Chordata; class Mammalia; order Primates; family Cercopithecidae; genus Macaca; species Macaca fascicularis. The sequence continues at coordinate 147,112,995 of NC_088382.1, forward strand.
TCCTGCTTATCCCGTATCTCCTGGAATTAACCACTGTAAGAATCTAGGCATTGTTATTTTCATTTTAAATTTAAAAAGTGTATTTTGTCATAACATCATACATGGTTACTAAACATTGAAAAGCATTAAAACAATGAAATAAATCACTAGAAACCTCATTACTTAAAAGTAACATCAGGTGCTACCATAATGGGTATCTTTGACTAAGTGTGAACAAATATTTAGGGGATTGGATATGTTCAAGGCACAGAATATTTTATAAAGATAGAACTGTCTGTTTCTTCTTTAGCTACTCTTTAATTTGCACCCTCTTTATTGTCTTTTTTTTTCCTTTTACTAAGTAATCTCACTGATTTTACTACATTTTGCATATTTCCTTAGGTTTAGATGAGGGGTGCATTTTCTAATACATGTTCCACTTTCTACTTCATTTGTTCTTACCAGCTTTTCCTTGTTTTTTTTTTTTTTTTTTTTTTTTTTTTTTTTTTCTAAGCAATACTCATATCTGGCTAGGTGGAGATAATAATTTTTATTTGATTACTTTTAAACTCCTTTTTTTTAGTTCATGTCATTCATTTTTTAATATGGATTGGATATCTTTGATTTGTGGAGCACCATGCCAAGTTCTGGTTTCTGTTCTCCATGAGGGAGAGAGATACAAAACCAATAAACATACAGATACAATTATTACAAATATGTACAAAAAGCACAAGCATGGTGCTAAGAAAATAATCATGAAGAGATCTTATTTATATTTGAGGGGAAGAAAATGCTTCTCTGAAGAAGTGAGAATTGAACCAAAATCTAAATAATGGTAATCCCAACACTACAATAGTGTCTGTAAGGTAGTAGCTGCTTAATAAATATTTGATGGTTTGTAACTCAAAGGAAAAACGCTTGAGGGGATGGTTACCCCATTCTCCATGATGTGCTTATTTCACATGGCATTCCTGTATCCAAACATCTTATATACCCCTCAAAATATATACATCCACTATGAATCCACAAAACTTTAAAAATATTAAAAAAGAAAAAATAATTTGATAAATCAATGGATGGATAAATACCTTAATATAAGTATTATTAGAAAGAAGAACATTTAAGGGGAGAGGTCTACAGGTACCCAGGATATTTTACTATAGTCATATTTATTTATTAATTCTCCTTTTAGTTTTGACATCTTTTATTAGTAGAATGATAATGATGATAACTACTATCTTTATGGCTACTATGTATGTATTGATACCATAAAACAGGTACTGAAACTGTGCCTGGATCTGTGTCCCCACCCAACTCTCATGTTGAGTTATAAACCCCAGTGTTGGAGGTGGGGCCTGGTGGAAGGTGATTTGATCATGGAAGTGCTTTCTCATGATTTAACACCATTCCCCTTGGTACTGTCATAGTGGTAGTGAGTCATCGTGAGATCTGGTTCCTTAAAACCGTGTAAGACATAAGACATACCTGCTTCTTTTTGCCTTTCACTGTGATTGTAAGTTTCCTGAGACCTCCCCAGAATCAGAAGCTGCTACGCTTCCTGTACAGCCCACAGAACTGTGAGCCAATTTAACCTCTTTTCTTTATTAACTACCTAGTCTACGATATTTCTTTATAGCAGTGTGAAAATGGATTAAAATAGAGTATTTATGCCAAAGAGTAGGGTATTGCTATAAAGATACTTGAAAATGTGGAAGTAGTTTGGGAAATAGGTAATGGACAGAGGTTGAAACAATTTGGAAGTTTGGACCCAGAAGAAGACAGGAAGATAAGGGAAAGGTTGGAACTTCCTAGAGATTTGTTGAGTGGTTGTGACCAAAATGCTGGTAGTGATATGGACAGTGAAGTCCAGGGTGAGGAGGTCTCAGATGGAAATGGGAACTTATTGGGAACTCTTGTAAAGGTCACTTTTGCTATGCTTTAGCAAAGAGCCTGACTGCATAGTGCTCTAGCAGTCTATGGAACCTTCAAATTCAGGGTGATGATTTAGGGTATCTGGTGGAATACATTTATAAGCAGCAAAGCATTCATACTGTGGCCTGGAGGCTTCTAACCACCTATGCTTATATACATGAGCAAATAAATGACCTGAAGGTGGAGCTTATATTTATTTATTTACTTATTTTTTAAAATTTTTATTTTTGTTTTAAGTTCCAGGGTACGTATGTAGGATGTGCAGGTTTGTTACATAGGTAAATGTGTGCCATGGTGGTTTGCTGCACCTATCAAACCATCACCTAGGTATTAAGCCCAGCATGCATTAGTTATTTTTCCTAATGCTCTCCCTCCCCTCACTCCACCCTCCAACAGGCCCCAGTGTGTGTTGCTCCCCTCCCTGTGTCCATGTGTTTTCATTAGTGCTTATCTGTAAAGGGGAAGCAGAACATACAAGATTTGAAAATTTGCTGCCCAACCATGTGATTGGAAAGAAAAGCCCATTTTCAAGGGAGGAATTCAGGGAGGCTGCAGAAATGTTCTATAAGTAAAAAGAAGCCAAGTGCGAGTAATTAAGACAATGAGAAAAAGGCCCCAAAAGCATATCAAAGACTGTTGTGGCAGCCCCTCAAATCACAGACCGAGAAGCCTAGGAGGACAGAATGGTTTTGTGGGCTAGGCCCAGGGCCCCACTACCCTGTGCAGCCTTGAGACACTGCTTTCTGCCTCCTGGTTGCTTTAGCTCCAACCATGGCTCAGAGGGGTCCAGGTACACCTGAGACCACTGCTTCAGAGGGTACGAGCACTAAGCTTGGCAGCTTCTACATGGTGTTAAGTCTGCAGGTGCACAGAATGCAAGAGTTGAGGATTGGGAGCCTCTACCTAGATTTTGGAGGATGTGTGGAAAAGCCTGAATGTCCAGGCAGAAGCCTGCTGGAGGGGCAAAGCCCTCATGAATGACCTTTACTAGGGCAATGTTGAGAGAAAACGTTGGGTGGGAGCCCCCTCACAGAGTCCCCACTGGGGCACTGCCTAGTGGAGCTGTGAGAATAGGGCCACCAGCTTCCAGACCCCAGAATAGTAAATCCACTGGCACCTTACACCCTGCACCTGGGAAAGCTGCAGGCACTCAATGCTAGCCCTTGGGAGAAACTGTTGGGGGTTGAAATCTGCAAAGCCACAGGGTCAAACTTCTCGAGGCCTTGGGAACCTTCCCCTTGCACCAGCATGCCCTGGAAGTGAGACATAGAGTTAAATAATATTATTTTGGAGCTTTCAGATCTAACGACTGCCCTGCTGGGTTTTGGACATGTGTGGACCCTCTAATCCCTTTCTTCTGGCCCATTTCTCCTTTCTGTAACTGGGTTATTTACCTAATTCCTATACCCCCATTGTATGTTGAAAGTGACTAACTTGTTTTTGATGTTACTGGCTTATAGGCAGAAGGGACTTTCTTTATCTCAGATGAGACTTTGAACATTTCAGTTAATGCTGGAATGAGGTAAGACTTTGGAGGATTGTTGGAAAGACGTGATTGTATTTTGCAATGCGAGAAAGACATGATATTTGGGAGAGACCAGGGTAGAATTATGTGGTTTGAATATGTGTCCCCACCCAAATCTCATGTCAAATTTTATTCCTCAGTGTTGGAGGTGGGGCCTGGTGGAAGGTGAATGAATCGTGGTGGGGCAGGATTGTCATGGTTTAACGCACCATCTTCCTTGGTGCCATCATGGTGATAGTGAGTCCCTGTGAGATCTAGTTGTTTAAAAGTGTGCGACATCTCCTGCCTCTTTCCCTTCCATCTGCTCCAGCCATGTAAGACATCTCTGCTTCCCCTTCATCTTCTGTCTTGATTGTAAGTTTCCTGAGGCCTCCTCAGAAGCAGAAACTTCTAAGCTTCCATTACAGCCTATAGAACTGTGAATTGATAAAATTGCTTTTCTTTATAAATTACCCAGTCTCAGGTGTTTCTTTATAGCAGTGCAAGAATGGACTAATACAGGCACTCTAATCACTTTCATTGAAATCTCAATTAACCATCAGAAAATTATAAAGTAAAGCTTTGTGTGTGTAAGGTAATGTTGCGTTTTGTTTTGTTTTGTTTTTCTGGATGAGGAAATTGCAGCTTAAAGGAGCTAAACTAATTTAGCCAAGGCCACAAAGCACAAACCAATAGGAAAGAACCCAAAATTGAAAACAGACTTGCCTTTCTGCAAATCCAATTATTGACATCTACAAGCCTAATAGGAAGTCCTGTGTGACCAACTGCTTGTCTCAGCCCTAATGCCACAAAATATAACAGGTCTGAGTAATTTATCCACCTGTATCAAAGGTGGGTAAAATAATTATGAGAAAAGGTAAAGCAGGGTCAGTTTGAGACCCAATACTGGGGCCAGGTATATCTAGATTCAAATATAGGTCCAGACATCTAGAAGGTGACTTTGGGTGAATAACTGAATCCAAGTTACCTAGGTTTCAACACCTGCACCATGAAGACAATAATATATTGTTGCTTATGGTGATTAAATTATATAATGTAAGTAAAATGCTGAGCCCTTGGTTTGACAAAGGATGGTTGTTTTTTACAGTGCTCTTATCAAGATAAAGGAAGTAGTTAATTTTTATGTATAGAACGTGTCTGGGTGACTTTTTAGACAAAATAACAGATACACTGAGATTCAAAAGACAAATGAAAGTTTGCAAGGTGGAGAGAAGGGAAAAATATTCCACATATAGCGAGTGCTATGCACAAAGGCAGGAGACTCCTTATGTGGAAACCACATATCAGAAATCATTTTTTTCTTTACTTTTTATTGCAAGTTGGGGGCACTGGAAGGCAATGTTTCTGCTTAACAGAAATTTTGACAATATTCTTAAATAGTTTTCATGATGAGAATAATTATAATAAAAGGACTTCCCAGAAAAGAATAAATAATTCTTCCTTGAATTGTGTATTCATATTGTATTTGCAAATGGGACACTTGTTTTATATTCTAAAGCGACTGGGCCTGAAGGATTTATTTTTGACTACTTTTTTTTAAGTGCCAAAGTGTCTTCCTATATCGTCCTACATTTATTGTCCAGAGTATAAGTTCTCCTAGGCAGAGAGTTTTCAAAATTATAATGTTCACTGAGCATTAAATGCTAATAATTTTATTCTTCCTTTCCTAATACTTTGCAGTTCCAGCTGGGCCCAGAATTCAAAGTGTGAAGCTAAAGTACAAAAGCTGGTATGAGAGGTATTTCAGGAAAGGAGTACAGGCTGAAGTATTGCAAATGTCTTTGAAGAATACTGGTGCTTTGCTGTTTCCAGCTTAATTTAGCAGCCTTGAGAAATTAGAGGAGATTTTTATTAGCATCTTATCCCTCTATGTTCACCAGCACCATTTGGTAGGAATAAAATTTAAATCTTGCTAGCTATTATCTTTGTTAGAATCATTGAATGCTTTCACTTGGGAGGAATTATTAAAGAGAAAAGGGAGTATCTCTCCCTGACAGCCTGCTTGGTGTCACTGTACTGCTTAATCCTCACAATATTGTAATAGCTAGTGTTGTTCCCATTTGCAAATACAAAATGAATGCACAAGAGGTAAAACTGCTAAATACAGGCAGCACCAGGATACTAGTACTTCTCACACATTAACGGCCAACTTTAAAGACATCACCACGGATCAGCTTAGGCTGATCATTAAATAGATGTGCTTTACTGCTAACAAATTCTATACATCAAAACCATGGACAAATGCATTGATAGATAATGTACAAAGGACACTCATTCATTAGTTTTCTTTTTATATACATTATGTCACTATGGGAAACAGGATTTAGAGTTACATGCTTTAAAAATCACACGCATTTTTGAAAAATAAAAAGATACAAATGCTAAAATATGATTTTTAAATGAAGAACTTTAGCAGGGGATAAGAAATAAATCAGTTCAACACCTAAAGCAATGGAAAAGCACAGCATAAACTATTTCAGAAAGTCTGGTAATTAATGTAAAGAAGCAAATTGCATTATATCACTCATTACTTAATAAAAAATTGAGCATTTGTTTTCCAGGGAAGATAAATGTGGTTGGGGCTCCTACTTTATAACATTTGGTGTAGATTTTTACAAGATTATTATGCAATCCATCAATGGACTGTGGGCGGTGCGGGGGAGCACTGATTCCAAATATTTACAAATCACATGCATTACCTTGAATTGTGTTATTACGGCCTCCACAACCATTGTGCCATCAACTCAAAGGAAGAAATATCTTCCTCAAGCTCTATTTGAAGGCCAAATATATCTTCCCACCTTTGTTTCTACCATTCTAATTTATCATCTGGTCATTTTCTGACATCTCCCTTTAATCCAGCTTCATTTCACACCTCTGGGTCTTTTGATGCATGCTCTTAGGCATCTTTGCCTTACTGCTGCACACATCCACCATGTTACTTAGACTCACATTTTCACCTACTCTTCCAGCTTCTCTCACACCTTTTCTCAATCTGAGCCCTAGGAGTCATCCCAACTACCAAGCTTAGTTAATCTGTATTATGACAAAGAGATAAAGTCAGTCTCTTCCAAAAGCCAAGACTTCTAATGATCACGTAGGTGGAGAGTCATCTGTTTATATACTTGTTAGTCCCACTAGATGGTACGTATGTTTCATGGGACAGTGCATGAAGTTTGTATTATCTTTGAAACTTTACGAGGAATGCCACAGGTCAGTGTGATATCTTCAGGTGAGCAGGTAGCAGATGCATGTGGGTGTGAAGTCAAACAGGCAGGACTCTGAAGGTTGTGAGACGTGACATTCCACGCTAGTGGAGGAGGTATCACAGGGTGGAGAGCAAGCCTTCTGTGCTCCAGCTTGCCTGGACGCATCATTCTGGTATTCAGGATCCTTTCATGTCCCTTTTTCCAAGTGTACAGACCTAGATGCTCACATAGCCTGAAAACTCTATCATAGTTTTGCCCTTTCTAGCTCTGTAGCCCAATATTGACTTTCCCCCTTTTTTTAGTCTGCTCAGCCACTCCGCCTCTCTTTCGTTTCCTTCATGCTGCCAGGCCTCTGGCTGACTCAAGGCTTTTGCTCATGATGTACAGAATAAGTTTCCCCATTTTGCCACATTCTTGCTCTTTCAGGTTGCAAGAATCACCTCAGGGCAGGTGCGGCGGCTCATGTCTGTTATCCCAGCACCTTGGGAGGCTGAGGTAGGAGGATTGCTTGAGCCCAGAAATTCAAGACCAACCTGGACAACAAAGCAGAATGCTGTATCTACAAAAAATAAAAAATAAAAATATAAAAACATCTGCTGTGTGCAGTGGCTTGCACCTGTAGACCCAGCTATACAGGAAGCTGAGGTGGGAAGATTGCATGAGCCTAGGAGGTTGAGGTTGCAGTGAACTGTGATTGCACCACTGCACTCCAGCCTGGATGACAGAGCGAGACCCTGTCTAAGAAAAAAAAAAATCACCTCACAAATTGCTTCTTCAGAGAAATTGTGCTCACCCTACAAGCCTCTCTCCATTTTGTTGTCTAGTAGCAATTTATAATTTTCTTAATAACATTAATCATAATTTATAATCATGTATTATTTGGGTAAATATTTGAGTACATATTTTGTGCTCAGGAAGCTGGGGCAATATTCTCATCTTAGCCTCTGGAGTAGCTGGGAATACAAGTGCGTGTCACCGCACCCAGTGAAGTTTTTATATTTTTGTATTATTATCTTTTTTTAGAGACAGAGTCTCATTGTGTTGTCCAGGATGATCTTGAATTTCTGGGCCCAAGCGATTATCTCACCTCCGCCTTCCAAAGACTATAGCTTTTGGAAACCAGGGTGGACGTATTTTTTAAACTCATCATTTTATCCTCAGCACCTAATAACTAAAAGCCATCTTAAAAATATTTTTAAAGAATAAATTAATATGTGTACTTAGTTATAGAAGGGAAATATTAAAGTTATTAAGAGTACAAGTGAACTGACATACATGAAACACCTTGGAAAGATTCTACCTCTCTATCATAAGAAATTAAATCAGGCCGGGAGCTATGACTCACACCTATTATCCCAGCACTTTGGAAGGCCGAGGCGGGAGGATCACCTGAGGTCAGGAGTTCAAGACCAACCTGGCCAACATGGTGAAACCCTGTCTCTACTAAAAATACAAAAATTAGCTGGGTGTGGTGGCGGGCGCCTGTAATCCCAGTTACTTGGGAGGCTGAGGCAGGAGAATCACTTGAACCCAGTAGGCAGAGATGGCAGTGAGCCAAGTTAGTGCCACTGTGCTCCAGCCTGAGCGACAGAGCAACACCCTGTCTCAAAAAAAAAAAAAAAAAAAAAAAGAAAAAAGAAAAGAAAAGAAATTCAATCAAGTTCTGAATATTCTACTTAATGTAAATCAAGGAACAATCTTAATTCATCATCTATAAAGGCTGTTGATAATAGAATGTACTTACAATTTTGCCATGACTATTAAATAGCACCATACCTGTCACAAAATAGGCGCTTAATAAATATTTAGTGAATATTTATTCATGCCAAAGAATGCATGAAAACCTGTTAAAATGTATCTATAATGTAACTAAAATGGTGAGGGGTAGGAATGTACTTATGGCATTAAAAAAAGGTAGTATAAGAAGAGAGCAAGGAAATAAAATGGAGTGGAAAGAAAGACCACTTGGACAAAGAAAAGGAACGGATTTTTCTTTATTATTCCTTTATTTGAGGATATGAGGCTTCAATAGCAGATTTCAGAATCCGTAGATCTCAGCAAGTAGCTTGAGATATATGTTATTTGAATGTTTCCCTTAATACTGCCATGGGAACCCCCCCAAAACAAATGAAAGTCTCCAGACTTCCACTTAAAAATCTTCCTTATATTAATAACTCATGGATGGTTGGCAGAATCTGTATTATTGACCAAGATCCGTAGTCTGTTTCATGATGGGTCACATGGGGAAATACCTGTTTGGGAAGTGTTTTTCTCAGAAGAAGGGACAGCACTATACCACGTAAAAGAAGGGGGACCTGCAAAGAGGAATTTTTACACCATAAGGTCATTTGGTTTCTATGTAAAGATTGATTTTATGTTCACCAGATCTCCCAATAAAAAGCAAAGCTCATTAAAATATCTGAATTTCATGCCCTTTCTACACTTACTAACTATTAACTTCAGGCAGATTACATAATTGTTCTCCAACTCTCTTGTACTAGTTATAATTCTCCAGAGAAACGGAAAGAGGAAATTTGTTATGGGAATTAACTTACATGATCATGGAAGCCAAGAATTCCCAAGATCTGCTGTACATTAGCTAGAGACCTAGGGATCATTTACCGTCACATCTATTCCTTAGGTAGAAAAATAGGGTAATAATTTCCATTTCTCAGTATTGTTTTAAATACTATCTAAAATAATCTGGACAAGTAACTAAGGACAGTATCCATAATCACATAACAGATGCTCCATAAAAGCCAGCAAAGAAAAAGAGGAGAAAAGAAAGGAGAAGAAAAATAAAGATGTGGGAGATGGTGAGTATTTTCTTCTATCCTTTCCTTCAGCAAACTCTATATAAAATTATTTTTCAGAAATTAAATAACAATGAAGAGCATATAACCCAGCCAGCTGTCAATGAGATATTTTAACCATATATATATTTATATATTCAAGCTACATGGCAAGTCACAGATGTCTATTGATTTCTCTGCTCTGAAATAGATGGTTGTTTAGTTCTGAAAAGTGAACAATTTTCTTGACACCAACCACTTGTTTAATAGTTTTGGAATAATCCATATTTCATTAAGATGATGACTTATCACGCCCAACCTTCTGCTGTCTTGCAAACTATTGATTTAAGGCAGTTTAGCACTTGTAGAGCATCTAATAAATTGGTCCCAATCAGCAGCGCTGTGTTATATACTCATTCCTCACGCCATAAACACTGGCATTGCATATTTTAGAACGTGTCCATAGATTTGTTTTCTCGACAACATCCTTCCCTTCCAAATCCTTCCACTGAAACAGTCACTGCGTAGTTTTTTTGTTTTTGTTTTTGTTTTTGTTTTTTTATAATCCACAGAAAACTTTCAGATAAGTAGAGGGCACCACAATCAATATTCATAGTGTGATTTACTGGAAGAGGTAGTATTTCACTAAATCCTCCCTGTAAATCCAGTGTGCAAAGTAGTTAGTACAGTAATCCATCTCCCGGATATTTTAAACAGGGCATTAATGGGCTTGGAAGGTAGAGGGGCTGTGAATCATTTGCCTGTGATGGAGGTAGTTAGAGACTTTATTAGCTCAAATGCTTCAAACTCAGCTCTGCCTTCCGCCCCTTCCTCCCACCCTCCAGGCCCAAACCCACTAATCTTCTCTCAGCTGCTCATTTTCTCTGAATGTTTGCCCCCGACTTTCTTGGGCAGTCTAGTTCTCTTTTGTAGGGATGCAGTATCCTTCTGAAAGCCATCAAGGATACTAACTTGACTTTTAAAGTTCTATTCCATTTTTATGGTTGTGTTTTTTTTTTTTTTCCTCCAGGGTCAGTTTTATACCCTAAATTCTTGTGTGTGTGGTTTTTTTCCAATTATTTATTGATATGGTTTGGCTCTGTGTCCCTACCCAAATCTCATGTCGAATTCCAATCCTCATTGTTGGTAGCGGGGCACCTGGTGAGAGGTAACTGGATCACGAAGGTGGATTTCCCCCTTGCTGTTGAAAGTGAGTGAGTTCTCATGAGATCTGGTTGTTTAAAAGTATGTAGCATTTCCTCCTTTACCCTCTTTCTCCTGCTGCCATGTGAAGACATGCTTGCTTCCCCTTCACCCTTCTGCCATGATCATGTTTCCTGAGGAGTCACAGCCATGCTTCTTGTACAGCCTGCAGAACTGTAAGTCAATTAAACCTCATTTCTTCATAAATTAGTCAGTGTCAGGTAGCCCTTTATAGCAATGTAAGAACAGACTAATACATCTATGTAAGAATTTGTTTGGCACGCAAGTAACTTACTTGCCTATTCATCTTTCTAGAATAGTTTCACTTGCAAAGTTGTAGATTGTTTGCGAGAATGCAACAAAATGTACATTAACTGTTTTAAAAAATCTTAGGTAATATCATGAATGTAAAATTCAAACAAGATCTTAAACATGATTTGGTAAATCCTGTGTAGAAAAATGAGTATTACAAATGAATATATACTTGGCCATTTAGAAACAGAAAAGGGCACTATTGTTTCCAATAACTGTAATTAGTTCAATATTGTTACAATATAAGATGTACAACTATCCATGATAAGAGATAAGCGTAGAAAGAAATTCGAGGCAAATTTGCAGACTCATATTCAATAACCATTTGTTGAGTAAATGAATGTATGAATTAATTTGTCAACCAAACAATATATCAATGGATAAACTATTTCTACCCTTCCATTCACGTGGTTGTGTACTTCTTCATAGACAAAGTGCTTCTTGGTTTTTTTTTTACTACTTAATATCTCTTTTTTATTCGTATCATGGCATTTTACAAAGGAGCCAGAACAATTGTCTTACCCCTTTGGGAGGTTTGCTGACCTTTGATATAGAATCAAAGTCTCTCACTGTTTCCTGATAGCTTTTATGTCCTTGAAGGTGACAATAATTAGATCAGAAATATTGCCACACTTACTTCCAACTCTTCCCACCTTATAGTTGATAAAAATACATTGAGCCAACGTATCAGCTGGTCTTTTCAATTTATTAATCCGAGAATCCATCTGTTCAAATTGAGGCTCTAGCAACACGACTGTTAAGGCCAGATGGGCTAGTTGTCCTTACGCTGCAAAGCAACAGCATCCTCAAAGCCTAGCACAAGGACTTTATGCTTGTTGTATTAACAGATGGGGTGAGTGGCATTTCCTATCTGGGAGCTCTGCAATTTGCAATTTCTGCCCTGAAGCCATTTAGCAGGAAAATATAGTAAGAAAATAAGATACTTAGCATTTTTACTTTCTTTCATATTAATGCTTTATGGAACAGAAAGGTGTAGACAAAGAAGTCCTAAGATTGAGAACCTTTATTTAGAGAAACTTTTCAGAATGACATACAACTTAGGCCATTCTTGGGAATACTGGAATATATCTATTTGACTTATTGTTCCAGTTGCAATATCAGTGGGACATGTAGGAAATAATGACAAATTGTGTCAAATCCAGTGCAAAGTCCTTGTGATGGTAGTATGAAATTCAGTTTCCGGGAGGTGCCCAAAAACTGTCTGCCTGGATGTCCATCTGACGGCCTTTTCAGCTACGAGTTGAATTGATTTTGGGGGGTTTGAGGAGTTAAGAGGAGAAAATGTAACTGAAGGGGAGACACCAAGGTGTTTCAATCTTAAATTCAGAAATTCAGTTCCTATTTTGCTAATATCTCTAGATTCTTGCCCATAATTTAAGTGATTTCTCTGACTACTATCAGAGACCTAGAAACATTTTATATTTTGTATTTGCATTCTATTTTTGGTATTTTACTTGGGCTTTGACTTTTCCGTCTTCAGACCTTTTCATATTTTGTTGTCACACAACCTAATGTCAGGTCTGGTGTTAGTTTCTGGAACTCACAAACATGGTAATCACCCAAAAAGTAGTAAAGAAAACAATAATTATGAAATTATTACACACAATCCTATTTATTCTATTATAAGCAAATTACACATAATGTTTTACAGATTTTAGTGTATGTCTTGCACATTTGTTACATTTCTAAGTATGTTATTTTTTGTATGCCATGTTTTCTCAATGTCATTTTCAGATAATTCTTTGTTAGAGTATAGTAATCCAACTGATGTTTCATGTTGATATATAGTCTACAACTTTGCTAAGCTTATTTATTGGCTCTAATAGGTTTCTTTTTGTCTTGTTTGGTTTTCTTTGGTGGGAGAGATGTAGATCCTTCTCATATATAAGACAATGTCGTCTGCAAATAATGACAATTTTATTACTGCTTCCTATGCAAATGAACATTTTTTATTCCTTTTTTCTGCTTTTTCATTTTTTTTTCTTTGTTATACCCTCCAATGCAATGTGAAGAGAAACAGTGTGAATAAACACACTTCCCTTACACCTGACCTTAGAAAAAAGACTTTTGCCTTTCACATTTAAGTATGACGTTTGTTACGGAGTTTTCGCAATGTTCTTTTGTTCTTTTTCAGATTGCAAAATCTTTTTCATTTTTCTTTTCTTTTTCTTTTATTTTTTTGAGACAAGAGTCTCACCATGTCGCCCAGGTTGGAGTGTAGTAGTGCAATCTCAGCTCACCACAGCCTCCACCGCCTGGGTTCAAGTGACTCTTGTGCCTCAGACTCCCAAGTAGGCATGCACTACCATCCCCAGCTCGTGTTTGTATTTTTAATAGAGACGGGGCTTCATCATGTTGGCCCGGCTGGTCTCAAACTCCTGACCTCAAGTGATCCACCCACCTCGGCATCCCAAAGTGCTGGGATTACATGTGTGAGCCACTGCACCCGGCCAAGAAGCCTTTTTCTGTTCCTAGTGTATTAGGTATTTTTACTATGAAAACATGTTGTATTTTGCCACATGACCATTTAGTGTGTGTTCAAACGATCACATGGATTTTATTATTTTTTACCTATTGTTGTTTACATATAATATACATATTGTGACTTATTAGGTTGGTGCAAAAGTAATTGCAGTTTTTGCCCCAATTGCTTTTGAAAGTAATGGCAAAAACCGTGATAACTTTTGCACCAACCTAATAGTCAGTATATGGTGTTGTTCACATCTTCTTTGTCCTCATTGACTTTCTGTCTAGTGGTTCTACAGAAAGTGAAGTATTGTAGGCTCCAACCATAATTGTTTATTTGTCTACCTTTTATTCTGTCAGTTTGGTTTTATGTATTTTGGGGATCTGTTCTTAGGTGCTTATGCGTTTATAATTATTATAGCTTCTCGATTAATTGAAACTTTATCACTACATAATGTCATAATGTCTTTCATTGTCACTCAACAATTTTTATTTTAATGTCTATTTTGTCTGATAACACAGTTACTTCAGCTCTCTTTTGAGTACTGTTTGCAATTAATTTTTTTATATTTTTGCTTTAACCCTATTTGTATAATTGAATTTAAAGTGAGTCTCTTGTAGACTGTGTATAGTTGAATTATGCTTTATTTTAAATCTATTCTGCTAAATTTAAGGAGTTTAGTTTATTTATAATTAATATAATTACCCATAAGGCAGAAGTGAGTCTTGCAATATTACTAAATATTTTCTATATGTGTTATGTCTTACTTGTTCTTTAATTCCTCCATTGCTGACTTTTTAAATTAAAGACATATTTTCTCATGGATCACGTTATACCTTTTTCTATATTTCTTTAGATAATTTCTTGGTTGTTACTATGGAGACAAAAATTAAAATTTTAAATATAATAATCTGATACAGATTAATACAAACTTAAATTTATTAGCATACAAAAATGTTGTTCTTATATATTTTTTCCTAAATTCTATGCAGTCATTTTCACAGATTGCATTTTTATACATAGTTTGCCCATGGACTAAAATTAAGTATTATTGCTTTATGCAGTTGTCTTTTAAATTTGATTTTTAAAATACAAAGAAAAATGCATGTATAATGTCTTTCATTTACCTATGTAGTTATATTTCCAGTGTTCTTTTTTAAATTTGATTTGAGTTATTGTCTAATGGTCTTTCTTTCCATCCCACAAGACTCTGTTTAGCATTTGTTGGAGAACAGGCCTTAGAGTAACAAGCTCTTACATTTTATCAGTTGATATCTTTATTTCTTCTTCATTTTTGAAGGATACTTTTGTCCAATATAGAATTCTTTGCTTCCCATATATTTTTCTTACAGAAATTAGAGTACGTCACCTCACTGCTTTTTGGCTTCCATAGTTTCTGATGAAAATTATGTTGTTCATCTTATTGAGAGTCTTTTGTACTAACAATTGCTTCTCTCTTGCTGCTTTCTTGATTTTTTGTCCTTGTTTTCAACAGTTTAATAACGATGTGATTCCATGTGGCTCTCTTTAATTTTTTTCCTACTTGGACTTTGTTCAGCTTCTTATATGTGTAGATTGATGTTTTGCATCTAATTTGATAAATTTGGGTCATTATTCTTTCAAATATCCTGTTTTCTCTTACTTTCTCTCATCCTTCTGGAACTTCAAATATGTGAATGTAATTGTGCTTCATGGTGTTCCAAAAGCCTTTTAAGCACTCTTTATTTTTCTTTATTCTTGATTTTTTCTGTTCCGCAGAATGGATTACCTCAAATGACCTACTCAAGTTCACTGATTCCTTTTGTCTGTTTACTCAAATCTGCTGTTGAGCTCCTCTTGTGAATTTTCATATCAGTTTTACTTTTCAGCTTCAGAAGTTTTATTTGGGTAATTTTACAAATTTCTATCCCTTTATTGATATTCTCTATTTGTTGCAATATTACTCTCATACTTTCTCTTAATTCTTGAGGTGTGGTTTCTGGTTCATTTAGCATATTTAAAATAACTGGTTTAAAATCTTTCTCTAGAAGTTCTAACATTTGGGCTTGTTCAAGCATAAGGCTTTATAATTTATTTTTTCCTATCTATGGACCATCCTTTCTGTCTTTTTTAATCCCTTGCAATTTGGGGTTGAAAATTGGAATTTGAATATTATAATTTGATAACACTGAAAGTCATGTTACTTCTCTTTCTCAGGATCTGTTATTGTTGTTGCTTATTACTGTTGTTGTTCATTTTGTTTAGTTACTTTTTTGAAATAATTCTGTTAAGTCTATATTCTTTGTTGTGTGTGGCCCCTGAATTTTTTGTTCCATTATTGTGGTGGTCAGGGTCATATTGGAGAGAGCTTTTCTTAAATGCCTGGCACCATAAATCTTCCAGTCTTTCCATGGGGCTACGTTTGTTTGTCGTGGCATGCCTTCATCATTCACTGGGCAGTTTACAGCTTTGCCTTATCTTTCACTTCCTGCTGCCAAAGACTGTCAATATCAGTAGGAGGTGAGAGTAGAGGGTCTTTTTAGATCTTTCCTGAGCATGTGTGTAGCATTCTACATTCCTGGAATATGTTAGAGGTTTTCAAACCTGTTAGAGATATCTTATTCCCTAGATGTTTCTTCTAAGCTTTTTGGTTAGTGTATTGTTATCTATAATCCTCAGGCAGCAGCAATTGAGATAACAGCCTGTAAATGTTTTCCACAAACATTCCCCATCCAACCTAGGAAGTAGTTGGCATTAAGCCAATTTCAAGTTAGGCAACATTATGATAATCCATTTGAGCCAGTGTATAAGGGAGCCACAAGCCAGGTAAAAAAAAATAATTAATTATAACTATTTATGAATAAGGTCTTTTAATCTGTGTATCCTACAGGGAATACTGGCTTGTGGAACATAGGGCTAGGGTAAGTTAAAGTCGCACAAAATTTACTGTTATCACCAAAAATTAGCCTTTTATAATGAACAAGTGTTTCTTACTGGATTGTAGAGGATAGGGCTAGGGTAAGTTAAAATGGCACGAAGTTGACCGTTATTACCAAAAATTAACCTTCTGTAATGAACAAGTTTTCTTACTGGATTATGGAGGATAGGGCTGGGGTAAGTTGCAATGACACGAAGTTGACCGTTATTACCAAAAATTAGCTTTTTGTAATGATCAAGTGTTTCTTTGGGTGGCTGCAAGCCTTTGGTTCATTTCCAGAATTCAGAAAAGTTGATTCTGACAGCTTTCCAGTGTTTAATTGTTTTTGTGGAGGGGAAGAATTTGAAGTTCCTTATCCATCATTTTCACTAACATCCAGTTTTCATTTCTTGGCAGGGAAAATAGTTATAAATCAGGAGAAAAATATATAAGAATATATATTTACTAAAACACTTGTATATATGTTCAGAGGTATGCTACAGACTGAAAGCACAATTTTTTCCTTCCCGTTTCTCTCAGGCAGCAGTGTCTAAGACCACAGCTGACCCTAAAGGACCTCCACAAGTGATCTATTTTCTTTAAACAATTCTCATTCCTGTTTTAATTAAGGGATTTTATTATATTGTTTTAAGGGTCTAGCATAATTTCCTCCTTACAAAATTAATACAAACTCATTATAGATATTCTGCAAGATAGACAAATTTGAAAAGAAATAAAAATAATTATACTGCATAATTATTATTTCTAGTTAAGGACCCTTCTTTGTATACTTCTCTTTACATAATTATGACATTCTTTAGATGGAAGTGTTCATATTGCTTATTTTCACTCAAGGAAGTGTTGGCCAGAGCATTTTTCTATGTTAATAATATCATTTAAATTCCAACTGGCATCTGTATATGATGTAGTATTACATAGCCATTGAAGTGCACTCACCATAAAACAAATTATCTCATATATGATGGTTTTATAACATTTAATCTGTAGGTATAATATAAGCATTTAGTCATTCAGATTTTATTGAATATTTAGAACATCTCCATCATTTTAATTATTAAAATTATCATTGTTATGGGATAGTGTCTTCACAAAATTCACATGTTGAAACCCTAACCTCCAGCACCTCAGAAAATGACTATATTTGGGAAAAGGACTTTTAGAGAAATGATTAAATGAAAATGAGATCAATAGTGTGGACATTAATCTAATATGGCTGGTGTACCTCTCAGAAGAGAAAATCTGGAACTATGTAAAGACATCAGTGACGTGTAGGCATAGAAGAACATCCATAATAAAACACAGCGGGGAGCCAGCCATCTATCAGCCCAGGAGAGAGGCCAAGGATAAACCAAACCAGCGAGTACCTGGTCTTGGACATCTAGCCTCCAGAAGTCTGAGAAAATACATTTCTGTTGTTTGAGCTGCTGCTTCTGTGGTAGTTTGTTATAGAAGCCCTAGAAAATGAATACAAGCATTGTGATGTACATTTTGATAATTAGTAGCTCACTCGTGATGTACAAGGATGACATCTTTTGGAATAAAACTACTACAAATGGCACTTGCTAAAAAATCAGAATGTGTTTTCATTAAATATATTTCCCACGATACAACGCTTGATAACAATTACTTCACGCAGTCCTTCCTGAAGCCCTATGAGTAAAGCAGAACATCTAATGATTAATTGTGAAAATTATCTATACTGCTGAGCTTTTCCAATATCTGTGTTTACTACCTTTTAAATGCCCAGTGGGTAATATTCTACTTACAAAGATATGAGAAGTGTTTTTGCTAATTGTATTTGGGTAGGGTAGGACAAAATGGAACATTATCTTTTTTGGCAAAGTCATTCCAACATACAGACCAAAAATCCGTCTGTTGCAAGACAAAAGAAATTTTTTTTTCACTTATTCATTTTTGTTCCCCTAGGGCATTAAACATGTTCTGATGTATTTGACCAGTAAAAAGTCAATAGACTTGACCCAACAGCAGATGGGCATCTGGATTAGAAAGACATCTTACTGAAAAGAGAGTTCAGGTAATTGATTATTTGTGATGGAATTGTGGTGAGGAAGGAAAATGTGATAGTCCAAAGGTGATTCTTTTTGAAAGTTGTTATCCATATCATGTGTGCAGTTATGTCCATATACTTATACATGGTGCATATTTTGATATAAATTACCCCAACATATCTTTGCACCCTGCATGTCACGATGTCTCAATTTATATTATTAGAAACATTGGGTGCCAGGCACAGCACTGAAGTATTACACATATGTTCTATTCCATTCTCAAAATTTCTCTGTGATACTCTCATATAAGAAATTAAACCAGAGTTCTCACAGTCTACATAACTCCAAAAATGAGACCATTTCCCAAAATTCTATACTATTTCTTAATGAAAATGTGATGGTGAATATAAGCCAAGTTGCATATTGCCAACACTATTTGTAATGATAAAACAGTAATAAGAAAAAGAAAAAATATGTCTATGAAATAAATTTATAATGCCCATTTATTTGCACATCATGCAGCTCTAGAGAAACAGATCTATGTGTGTTTTTATGGAGAGGTATATTGGTTTACTTTAAGTTAAACAAGTGGTAAATTAATACATAAAATTGTACTAGTATAAAATTACATACATACACACAAAATACATGTACTTACTCATTTTTCCATGATATATATATATATATATGCATACATGTTTCTCAAACTTTAGTGTGCTTAAGAATTACCTGTAACATGGAGAATAAAACTCTCAAGTAGAATCTAAAAATTTGCACTTCTAAGAATTTCCCAGGTGATGTTAATATTGCTGGTGTTCAGACGTTGGGGTAGAATTGTTATATAAAATGTAGTATGTATGCATGCATCAGATTCAAGCACATATATCTATACACATATACATATATGTGCATGTATGTATAATTATATGAAAGTTTGAACACTAATTAAAAAGTGTAGAAACATACATATGAAACTCAAAGTCGTGCTTAATACAGGAGAGTAGAAACGTGTCTATAAAGGGGACAAGAAAGTCCCTTTTCAACTTAATATACACTGTATTTATGTATTTTACGTATTTATTAATAACTAATTAAATTAAAGCAACATATTTCTGTTGTACTCTTTAATAACATATCAAAGATGTGCAAATTAAAACAATGAGATATCACCTCACACCTGTTAGAATAGATACTATCAAAAGGGTGAAAGGTAGCAAATGCCATGGAGATAAGATGTGGATGAAAGGAAACACTTGTACATCATTAGTAGGAGTAAACGTTGCTACAGTCATTATGGAAAACAGTATTGTTAAGTATAGTTTCTCAAAACCTTAAAAATAGAACTACTTTATAATCCAGTAATCACACTTCTAGGTATATATCCAAAGCAAATGAAATTGGCATAGCAGAGATACCTGCACTCTCATGTTCATGGCAGCACTATTCACAATAGTCAAGATATGAAAATAATCTAAATATCCATTGGAAGACGAATGGATAAACACAATGTGGCATAGCTGGCTAGCTAGCTAGCTAGATAGATGGATAGATAGATATTATCTATCTATCTATATATAGATGTATGTATATATGCAGTGGATTACCATTCAGTCTTAGAAAAAAAAAATCCTGCCATTTGAAACAACATAGATGAATCTGGAGGACATTATGCTATGTAAAATAAGACAGGCACAGAAAGACAAATCCTTTGCAATCCCACTTACATGTAGAATATAAAAATGACAGACTCATAGAAACAGACAGTAGAATGATGGTTTCCATGGGCTGGGTGGAGGAGGATATGGGGAGATGTTAACTGAGGGGTCCAAAGTTTAAGTCATGCAAGATAAATAAATTCTGGAAATTTAATGTGTAACATGGTGACTATACTTAGCAATACTGTAGTGTGTAATTAAAATTTTCTTACAAGTTAGACTTTAAGTGCTCTTACCAAAAAGAGAAAAAGCTTAGTATGTGAGGTGATAGATATGTTAATTAGCTCTACTGTGAATATTTTATATATATATACACACAATATATCAAGTTGTACATCTTACATATAAATTTTTATTGTCAATTTTACCACAATAAAGTGGGGGAGTAATCCTCTAACTTATTTTCACAAACCCCTAATTATCTTATTTTCTGGGAGTATTTTTTATTTAACCCCAGCCTTCTGCCAGAATCTGGGGACATCTCTCTTTTGAAGAGTACATTGCCTCCCTTTGTCAGCTTGATAGCCACAATAACTCAAAACTGATTTTTGTTAACAATAGCCATATGACATAGCAACCCAGAGATCCACAAATCTCTCAGTGTAACAGTGTTCTAAAACATGTATTTCCATTTTTTGTACACCAATAATCTTTTCATATCCATCTGTGACTGAGTGACATGATGTGCTGTAGATGTGTCAACTTACCTTTCTCTGCTAGCTGGTATTCACATATATAAGCAGTATTCAGTATGTGTTAATTAAACGGTAAATGGATGAATGAATGAATGGTTATGGTCTCTATTTGTTCAGAAACTGATAAAAACTCACAATTTACTCGCTATGAACTGAAGTGTAATGGAAGCATCAGCATTGTAAAAAAACATTATCCGTAACTAAAGTCTATGCTTTTCCAGATTTTCTCAGTATTCACTTATATGTTTCTTTTTTATTATCCCTTCCAGGTACCACATTACATGTAGGTGTCATGCTGCCTTAGACTCCTTTTGATAGTGGCCACTTGTAAGACTTTCCTTGTTTTTGATGAACTTGATAGTTTTGAGGAGTATTAATAAGGCATTTTGTAGGATGTCTCTCCTTTGGGATTTGTCAAGATCTCACCTCTTGACATTCACTTACCTAATTGTTCAATTGATGTAAACTTGTATAGCGGTTTCAAAATTGTAAATCCTTGCCCTCCCCACACAGGGAATCAACTTTATTAACTAGAGTACAATACTTATATACAGTTCCTTTTACCTTTAATCTTGCAGACTCCACTCTCTTACAAAATTAGACCTTTTTTCCTCTCCATTTTAGTAATTCCATATGTTTATAATAACAGATTATTTTATTAAAGTATGGGCTCATCCCTCCATCCTCAGACTTCCTAAATGACTTACAAAATTTCATACATCAAAGTATGCCTAAATGTTATAGTAAGTTCTGCACACTTCTATGGATTTTGACAAATGCATGGTGTCATATATCTTCCACTACATTATCATACAGAATAGCTTCAATGCCCTTAAAAGTTTCCTGTGCTCTAGCTATTCTACTCTCTCCACAAACACTTGGCAACCTCTTTACTATCGATGGTTTTCCACTTTATGTCCTATAAATGAAATCATGCATTATGTAGCCTCTTCAGATCGGGTTCTTTCACTTAAACCATGCATTTAAGATTAGATTAGTCCATGTTTTTGCATGACTTGATAGTTCACTACTTTTTATTGCTGAAAAGTAATCAATTGCATATAAATGTAAGACATTTTGTTTACATATATATCTACTGAAAGTCATATTGGTGACATTCACTTTTGAAACACTACTTTAAAAAGTTATGAATCTTTATGTACAGGGATTTATATGAATGTAGGGCTCCTAGGTGATAAAGAAAGCCTAGAAAGGGGTAAGTGAGGAGGAGTTTTCTTCCCCTAGTTTGGATAATATTTTGGCAAATTCCTTTCCCCTGAAGAGTAGGCTTTGTTATAGACATGACTCTGAATATATTTAATAATGACTGTTTCCTCCAGTCCACAAAGAGATCTTTGTTATATCCTCCCATGAAAGTATGGATGTATAGAGGATTCTCCATCCCCTAATACTGTGTCTTCAAGGAACTTCTCCCTCTGGTAAGCAGATCTTGGCTGCAACTCCCTGGATTCTCCTGTGGCTCCACCATTTGGGGGTCATGATTTGCCTGGTGACCTCACTTTTCTGATGAACCAAGAAAATTAATTTGTTTACAGATTTTTCAGCTTTTTATTATGAGAAAAAAGGAGGAATGACTTCCAAGCTCCTTTCATATCAGAGCAGACTCATATTTGTCACATATTTTTCAATAATAACGTTCAGATAGTAAGACTCTGAGACACTCAGTTTTCAGTTTTTTCTTTTTTTTTTTTTTTCTAAGAATTTGCCTATAGATTACCTGAGTCAGGAATCTGACTTTTAATCATTGTACCATATTAATATTACCCAAATTGTTTTCATTTCCAATTTATTTTTAATAGCACATCTGGTTACCATCTAATATTATTATAATTAAACTGCAATTTACTACAATATAATAATTTATATAAATCACCAAAATACTAACAATGTATATCACTGGATAATAAGAATATATATGTGTATGTGAAAATATAAATATATATTTTAGTTATATATATACGCATTTTTGGATTTACAGAAAAATATGTATTTACTACAACACTTATATATTCACTATTAAGATGGTTCAGATACTTCTGTTGCCTCTCAAGCCTAGTGATCTGTCTTATCAAATGATTCTAAGACTCTAGTAGAACTACTGGAATGGCATGGTAAGCAGATTTTTGGGGACTTACCCTTAAGTTTCTGATTCAGTTATGGAGAATTTCTATTTCTAGCAAGTTTTCAGTTGATGTTGATGCTGACTTTCAGGAAACCACAATTGGGGAATCATTTTAATATGTTAAAGTACAAACACCAGTACTTATTACTTATTGAAAGCTCCCTACTTCATTGCAATAGATAGCTTGGCCTAAGAGTCACAGGAAAAAAAATTCTCAACCCCAAGTCCCCACAGTGATAACCAATATGAGCTAATGAGCTTTTTTATGTTGGATGTAGCCGTCCCTTCATATAACTTGCAATGTGCTCTGGGAAAAAGAACACTATAAACATTAAGATCAATGCTATTGACTAAGAATCTCATTATCAAAGCATTTAGCTCGTTATCATTATAGGGGACAAAAGGGTAATCCTTATAACTGAAGTGCTACGAGAGCATTGTTACCTATCGAGTACACACAGGGCCATCATCTGTTCCAGGAGTGAGCGACCACTATTGAATCCAGTCAGAACACAACAAAGTAAACTGTAAATTTGTTTATGAGTCAATGTATTCATTCAATATGTTTCTCCAACATGGCTGCCAGACCATAAATTAAAAATTAACCTCTATGACTCATTTTGGTGGCAGTGTACCAAATTTCTTCAAAACCAGCCAAGATTATTAAATGTTATTGTGAAACAACAAGTTTTCAAAACATGAACTGTCAGAATGTAGGTCTTTCGTTCATTAATTATTCATGTAGCAATTGTTTACTAATTTATTGACATGTGCTAAGGAATAAAAATACTAATCCTGCCCTGGATTTCCCCGTAGTGTGAAATAATCATGGTGTTCTGAGATTGATGCTGATATGAACAAATACGAACAATGGGAATCCATTTTATGTTTGGGAACCTTTATCTTTCTTTAAAAACCTATTTAAATTCCATTTTGATTTGTTAAATTGACACAGTTGGAAAATAATTTTAATTTTACATTTCTATGATAAATACATTTTTGAAAATGCTTCTGAGATGATACAGGGTCATAGCAAGAGAAGTGTAGCTACCAATTCTAAAAGGTCAAGGTTTAAATACCCTGGCATACACAGATGATGCTATAACCCACTTTTGAAAGGAAATTATATCATAATGTTTCTTGGTGAGGCTTGCATCATTTATTTGCTGGTTAGTTACTATTATATAATTATTCATGAGCTATTGCATTATTGAATATACTGTTATTAATATTTTGTGTCTGAAATTTTATAAAGTACTATATTATATAATATTCAATAGTCTTATAAATTGCTGTGTCTACATATATAATATATATATAAATAAGTGGACAAAGTCAAAATTAATCAAGTGATAGAAAATTAGTTTGCATCTGTTGTGGGTTGAGTGGTGTCTCGTCCTAACCACCCACTTCAGGATTTGATTTTACTTGGAAATAGGGTAATTGCAGATGCAAATTATTTAAAGTGAGGTGGTACTGGAGGAGAGTGGACCTTACTTGTAGTATGACTGGTGTCTTTCTCAAAGGGGGACATTTGGACACAAGAAACATGAAATCCATGTGAAGATAAAGGCAGAGGTTGTGGTGAAGATTTTACAAGCTAAGGAATGTGAATGCTTTCCAGCAAATCACTAGCAGCCAGCAGAGAGGCCTGGGAGAGATGCTTCCTGGCAGCTTTCAGGAGGAACCAACGCTGCCAACACCTTGATCTCAACCTCTAGAGCTGCCAGACAATAAATTTCTATTATTTATTGATCTACTTCCAACACCTTGATCTCAACCTCTAGAGCCGTCAGACAATAAATTTTTTTATTTATTTATCTACTTATTTATGTATTTATTTATTTTGAGACAGAGTCTTGCTCTGTTGCCCAAGCTGGGGTGCAGTGCAACTGGCAGGATCACCAATTGCTGCAACCTCCGCCTCCCATAGTCAAGCGATTCTTGTGCCTCAGCCTTCCAAGCAGCTAGGACTACAGGCACACGCCACCACACCCAGCTAATTTTTGTATTTTTCAGTAAAGATGGGGTTTCACTATGTTGGCCAGGCTGGTCTCAAACTCCTCGCCTCAAGTGATCCGCCCACCTCAGCCCCCTAAGGTGATGGGATTACAGGCGTGAGCCACCGTGCCCAGCCAATTTACGTTCTTTAAGACACTTGATATCCTGTATTTTGTTGAGATAAACTGAGCAAACAACAGCAAATCACCAGCAGCTAGGGGAGAGGCCTAGGAGAGATTGTTATTAAATTGTATTGTTTTATTATTTTATGTTATATATAAATTAAAAATATAAGTATAATCATTTGGTCCTTTTGAATGCCAGATTTGGTCTAAATATTCTGGTAACCTTGTAAAATGAGGTGAAAAACTTTCCTTTTCTCTATTCTGGACTAATATTTTATTTTTAACCCGAATATTTTATTTTTCTTGAAGATTTGGAAAAATTTTCTTGTAAAAATTTCTAAGACTCTTTCCAATTTTTGTTTTTTTAATCAATCTCTAGATTTTCAGCCTATTGCCAAATCAATATTGACAATTTTTGCTTTGAAACACATCTTTTACATTTTTTCTAGATTAAATTATGTATAGTGTTCTTATATACTTATTTAAGCTTCTCAATATTTCTAGTGATTTATGTTCCTCACCGTCAATGTTTTATTAGAATGTCTCTTTCTAGAACATGATTTAAAAGTTTTGGTTACTCCCGCTCATTTTCTCTCACACTTTGTTTTTCCCTCCTCCATCCTACCTATATAATACTTCTGCTAAATACTATAATGTAGCACCTAATCATTTCAATAAGCGAAAATAGGAAACTAAATGATTATATTTTGAAACCATAGACAAAAATCTCCTATTTTTAACATATGAGATGATTATGTTTGTGAAAACTAGAAATAAATTCAAAAATATAATACTAGAAATAAAAACATCCCTTAAATTTGTCAAGGTCAAAATATAAATTTTAACAATAAAAATCAATTGCATAATGATTATAACAAACAATTGGAAAACTACACTTAAAATATCACTCACAATAGCATTACAAAACAATGAATACCAAGGAATAAACTTAACAAACATTTGCAATATATATACCATGAAAACTACAAGTAATTCTGAGAGAAATTAAGAAAGACCTAAATAATAGACATGTCATTGTGAAAGACTCAATATTTTTAAGATGTTGATTCTCTCAAAGTGGATGTATAGACTTAATGCAACCCTAATCAAATGCCATCTGTCTTTTTTTAAGTTCTGAGCTGATTAGAATATATATGTGTAAATACAAAATACCTAGATAGCCAAAAACATATTCAGAAAGAAGCAATTTAGATTATTTGTACTACCAGATTTAAAGATTTCTTCAGACGTTAAATTTCATAGAGCCCATGGCATAACTGTATAGCAGCACCAAAGAAGTCTGCTGACTCTGTTATTGTTTGTGGTTCTGCTATTTTTTTTTTTAGCTAATCATTCCTTCAGTAGCAATTACATTTAACAAGCTCTTCCTCAGAGAGAGAAAAAGTACTTCTCTCTTTGTACTCCCCTTGCCCTCATCAATCCTTGTATTCTCTTCCAGAGTAATCCAAAATAAGTCAGTCTTAAAATGAGGGAATGAGATGAGAATTTCCAACATATTATGCTTAATCTTATTTATTAACGTTATAGTATTATTTGTAAGTTTCATTATCAAAGTAAGATGCAACTGCAGATTGGTGGATGACTCTGTTCCAATTATTTTTAATAAAATGGCAGAAGGCAGAATCAAAACACAGCAAAAACACTAAAATAGCACCATCACATCCAACACACCTTAGACTAGTTAGTTACATTCCCTTGTCCAACTTCTGGAGCTATAGAGGAAGAGATGGACATCCATTTTATCCCTTCTATACAAGAAAGGAGTCGACATTTGTTACACTGTTCAGGGCTACTGGCCAAATTAATATCATGACACACCACAAAGTTGAGTTAGTGCCTTAGGGAGTAATTAATGTTTGAGAAAAATTAACTCCAAAACAGTAAGATTTCTTTGTTTTTCCTTTACAAGTTTTTCTTTCATTTGAATGGAAGCTGAAGTAATTGTTAAAGTGGTATTCATTCTTCATTTTGTATGTAAAAATTTTGGACAGAGCATGTGAAATGCGAAATTTGAAAAGATTCATTTAAAATATGACTGAAGAAACATATAGCTTCCAAGGAAATGTCACTTTAATTCCACTGGATAATGTCATCAGTACTTGATATACTGTATTTTCTCTTTCAGGGAATTTTGCTGTCTTAGGAATAACTTTGAAGACTCTATTGGATCATTTAAAAAGAGAAAAAAAAGTAACGAGTTAACTACCTTAGGGTTAAACCTAAGATTATTTTGAACTTTGGGAAGTGACCCCATGAGTATGGATCTAAAATAAATGAAATGAAATAAGATAAAATAAAGCACAAAAATATATCTAAAACTGTAACTTCTGGCAAAGTGCAATTACTTTGCTTGTACCCTTTGGATTCTCGCTAAAAGCCTGTTTTGCTATAATTACAGAAAGTTTGATTATCTGGCCTTAGTAATCACTAATTATTTAATATTTACTTGTCACTTAGTTATTATCCAGCCCTGTACCCTTAAATACTAAGATGAAGAGATACAGACTTTGATTCTAAGCAATGCATCTGAAGAAAGGACATTACATGAGAGGAAGAAGATGTAAGAACAGAATTGAGAATAGCATGTGGCCATCAGTAAGGCCATTTTTTTTGAAACCATTTTTATGAAAGAAATTGCAAGAGTTATGGAGATAAGAATGAAGGCCATTTGGAGTAAGGTTTTACCACTATGTAGAACTAGCATATAACATAGTTTAATAATTCATGTTCATAATATCCATGATAAATCATCCACAAAAACATTTACTATTATAATTATTTCTGATGTTAACAACGCATTCTTAAACTATAAGTGGAATATTTCTTACATTATAAGTGAAATATTGTATTTTATTACAATAAACAATTATTACATTTTAAAATAATTTCCAACCATATGTTTGTATATACATATTTTAGATTAAATTCTCAAAAAGTATCCTGAAAGTTTTCTTATAATAAACTATTTTTAATAAAACCAGTATGTGGCACACTATTTTATAGTCATAATTACAGAAATTATCTTTTAATATTTGATAGAAATTATTTTTTGCATAAATTATAAAAGTAGAAATTATTTTATACTTCTTTCCCTTTTATACCATTATTTCTTTTCATTTTAACCTATACACACATAGAAACAAACAAATATTACAAGTAATTTGTCACACAAAAACACAAATTATGTGATTGATATGTCACTCATGAATCAGCCATCCACATTTCAATATTGTTGTGTGCATAAATTACATTTTTTGTTTGTTTGTTTGTTTTCAGATGGAGTCTCACTCTGTCACCAGGCTGGAGTGCAGTGGCACTATCTAGGCTCACTGCAACCTCTGCCTCAAGCAATCCTCCTGCCTCAGCCTCCCGAGTGGCTGGGACTACAGGCACGTGCCACCACGCCCAGCTAATTTTTTGTATTTTCAGTAGAGATGGGGTTTCACCATGTTGGCCAGGATGGTCTTGATCTCTTGACCTGGTGATCCGCCCACCTCAGCCTTCCAAAGTGCTGGGATTATAGGCGTGAGCCACCACACCCAACCATAAATTACATTCTTGTCTTTACCATAGCTGCCCAAGATGAATTTTTTCATCACAGTGTATTACACTTTGCTTTTATTACTCCTGATTATATGACATTAGCTTCCCTTGAATCCATATAGTAACTAATATATTTTCATGTTTTTATAATATGTTAGCAGAATGATATATCATAATGATTCATATAATATTGATGTTTTGCATTGTTTATTTGTCATTTATAGGTAATACTGTGGTAAATATCCTAGTACATAGTGTTTCATGTGTCTGGATTTCTCCCTTAGGTTGAACTGGAAGAAACAAAGATAACAGCTTTGAATATTTGTATGATTATGTTACACATCTTTTATTTTATATTTTAAGTTTTTTTAATCAAACATTGTATCAAGTATTAGAGTCTTATCAGCAATTTTTCTAGGGTCATTCATTCTTACACTTATTCAGCACATTTATTTAATGATTCATTCCACTCTCATTAATAGCACCATCACAATTTAACCCAGATTCACATTTTTAAACTAGATTACTTTTAGGTTGTGAAGGGTACATTGCTATAGTTTTGCCTTTTTTTAATGCTGGCAAGTTTTGACTACTTTTTTCAAATATCATTTCAACTTTGTGCAAATGTATTTGATAAATTCACTATCTCTTTATCTCTGTTTATCTACCTAATTGCTAGAAATAGTTTTGCATATATTGGTAGCAATAGTTTAATTTTATTTATAGAATTTCTAAAAGTGTCTAAATTACAACTCAGGAAAAATTAGAAATTTTTAAAAAGCCATCAAATGAGTAGGTGAAATTATTTGCAAAATACAAAGTAAAGTCAATGTATTGTTATTCATATTTATCTTCTGATGATCTTCATAAAATTAGTTGAAGTTTAAGGAATTTACTTGTATTGTGCTGTAATAAAAATAGAAGCCTATAGCTTAGAGTGATTAAGTTACAGATCCAAGAACTTGAAGAATAATAATTAAGCTAATGAATCTAATCCCAAAATGACATTCATTAACTAATATCCTATTGGAACAAAAAAAGCCTTTGCAGTCGAATATAAAAGTAAGCCCTAAAAAAGCATAAGGAATTAGTATTAAATAGGCAGCAACTTTCTAATTATTAGAAAGGACAAACTGCTTTGAGCTTTAAAAACCCACATTCTTGGATAGTTGGGTAACCAAGGGGGTACTA
Organism: Macaca fascicularis; assembly: GCF_037993035.2. Classification (NCBI taxonomy): domain Eukaryota; kingdom Metazoa; phylum Chordata; class Mammalia; order Primates; family Cercopithecidae; genus Macaca; species Macaca fascicularis. Next base: position 147,142,795 of record NC_088382.1, read on the forward strand.
GAAATTGACAATGTCCATTTACTGAGCAGTGTATTTTGAACAGTTATATCTCTAAGCTTTATTTCTCAGCGTGTTTGTTTGTTTGTTTCATTTTGTTTTTTTGAGAGGGAGTCTCCCTCTGTTCCCAAGGCTGGAATGCAGTGGTGCCATCTAGGCTCACTGCAACCTCTGCCTCCCAAGTCCAAGAAATTCTGCCCCAGCTTTCTGAGTAGCCAAGAGTACAGGCATGTGCCACCACACATAGCTATTTATTTATTTATTTATTTGTATTTTTAGTAGGGATGAGGCTTCACTATGTTGCCAAGGCTTGTCTCGAACTCCTGACTTCAAATGGTCCTCCCATCTTGGCCTCTCAAAGTTATTTCTCAGTTTTTGAAAATCATTCTCAAATCTATAATGTCCTCTCCTATCCAATATATATATATCAGAATGAATTTAGCAGATTTTGGAATGTAAGCTTTTCCCATCGAGAATATTAACCAGACCCATGGTAGGCATTTTATAAAATTTGCTACCTAATTCATAATATACTCTGAGCATGAAACTTGGTCATGCTTCATATTAAATAATTTAAAGCCAGAATATTGGAATTTCAATTACAATTTTGTCATTTGTGAGCTTACTTTAGCCCCAGTTAGCCTTAGTTAATTTTAGTTTAGCAACAACAATAGAAGAGCTATTGGGCATCTGCTGTGTTCAGGACTTTGCTGGTACATTTTTTGGGGTGAAATTTAAGGATATTACCATGTAGATAAACATTTTGAATAGCAATGTGGTGAGCATGAGGGTAAGAGAAGAGTTTTCATTTTCACAACCCGAGGGAATTCAAGAAAGCTTCCTGAAAAGGTGATTTCCGATATGAATGTAAAAGATAAACTGGGAGTTAGATAAATAATAGGAAGTAGAAGGATATCTAAGTAGAGAGAAATGTGCAAAACATAGAAATATAAAATTCAATTTTAGGGGTTTTTTTTGTTTGTTTGTTTGTTTTGTTTGTTTGTTTGTTTTTTGAGACAGGGTCTCCCTCCTGTGTTCCAGGCTGGAGTGCAGCAGTGTAATCTCTGCTTACTGCAGCCTCAACTTCCCAAGCTCAGGTGATCCTCCCACCTCAGTCTCCCACCTCAGTCCCATGCTTAACTGGGACTAAAGGTGTGCACCACCACGCCCGACTAATTTGTTGTATTTTTAGTAGAGACAGGGTCTTGCTATGTTGCCCAGGCTGGTCTTAAACTCCTGGGCTCAAGCGATCCTCCTACCTCAGCCTCCCAAAGTGCCTGGGATTACAGGCGTGAGCCACCAGCTGGCCGATCATAGATTTAATGCAGAAAATGGAAAGTCAGTTGATATAAGTGAAGTGTAGAGCAGAGAAGCTTGTCTGAAGATAATGAAGAGGAATTCAGGGGTATGTTGAAAGTAATTCAGCCTTTTTTTCCCACACTTTAGGAAGACTTTGTGGAATTGTAGGCTGGAGAGTGGTATGCAAAGTGGCTTGTTTAGATGGATTGCTCTGGTATTTGCGCTTTTACAAATACAAAAATTGAAGATATAAATACCACTTGAGATACTGGATTAGTAGCTTGCTAAAAATATAAGACATTCTTAAGCTTGGGTAGCATTAGTAGATATTAAAAAACTGGAGTGTTCTGGGAAATATACAGGAAGTAAACGTAAGACCGCCATATCTTACAACTGCTACGAAGTGATAATTAGGAATGGAAAGCATTCCCTGGTTTCCGGCCTGTGGTCTGAATGGACAGTGATGTCAACCCCATGAAGGGAAATACTGATGGAGGAATCCATGCGATGTTTGGAAGAATATAGTAATCTGATTCAGATGTGTTAGGTTTCAAAAAGTCTAAAGAATATTCTAGTGGATATATTATCTTTAAAATTAGGAGATATATATATATACACACACACGTGTATATATATATATATATATATATATATATATATATATATAAAATAATTGCAACTGTCATTTAATTAGGCATTGTGGTCAAATACCTTTCTAATTATTTTTCACCCACACCCATGTATTTTATCTTTGTGAAACCCTCGCAGTGACTCTGGGCTAGGCCTTGTGATTTGTTTTGGCCAGTGGGATGTAGTAGACATCACACAATCAGAGGTTTGAAAAAAATCAGTGTGCATGTTTTTATTTGTGGTCCTTGCCTCCACCATCACCATGGGAAGGACAAACCTACAATAGTGGAATGCTCCCAGCAGGAGTCCCATGGAAGAGCCAAGCTGCCCCTAAGGTCTCAGCCAAGGCCATCTCAGATCAACTAAAGGCAGCTGATGTTAAGACATCTGGATGAACCCAGGCAAGATCAGCAAGCTGTCTAGATAACCAACCACCTCAGAGTATTAGCAATAAACACTTATTTTTATATGCCACTGAGGTTTGGTGGTTGTTTGCAGCACCACAAAATTGTATTGTAGCAAATGTTAATTATTATTATTCTCCTTATGGTTTTTGTTTTTCCAGTTTACTGCTTGAAATTGAAAAAGAGTAACAGATTGGTGTGAAATCTATAGAGTCTCAAGATATACTATAGTAGAATGTGATAATCTATACTGTTTAAAATAAATCCTTACCTCCCTATATCATTCAGCATTCCTGCAGAAAATTAATGACACATTTAAAAGGACAGTTTAAACAAAAGATAATAATATAGAAAAATAATAATATAGAAAAAAATATAGGCAGGTTTGAAGGAACCAACAAGGAAAAGTGAGGCGCTTGGAATAGTAATACCAGGAAGCTGTTAGCACCCGTGGACCTGAAGGTGGAAGAGGTGGAGCTGTTGTAGAAATAGGACCAATAGCCAATTGGAGGAACTGAGGACTTGAGGTGGGCCAAACTGTGATCCGATCCAGATGGACAAAGATGGTGCATTTCCTAATTCTTTATTCTCTGCTCTCAGCAGGAAGATACTATGTAGAATTTGATTAGGGCATAGGAGGCAAACATTAAATGGGGGAAGGTGGCTAATGAAAATGTCTAGCAAAGTCCACAACCTCTTTCCTCTATACCTACTTTTGCCTTTTTTCTACATGAAAAACCTGAAGCCCTAACACAAGCCCCCCATTTGATTACGGAATGATATTAATTCAGTGACATCACCACCTGAACGTGTAAGCCCTTACTAGTGCTCTTCATAAAAGATGGCAGTCGAAACTGAGGACAAAAGAAATAAATGACACACAATATACAACTTTTAGAGTCCCTGAGTCCTGTTTCTACAACAATCAGTAATGTTTTGTTTTTAACTTGTGCATTTACAAGTAATTAGATATCAGTAATATCAGCAATCGGTTATAGAATATTTACCATTTTGCACGTAATAACATAGAAAAAAAGAAATATTTCTATTTTATCTAGTTCCTCAGTTTGAATATTGCATCCAGGGCCTACAGGTATTAACAGATGCTCTCAACTGTGTCTCTCAGTAATATTACATCTATCTATCTATCTATCTATCTATCTATCTATCTATCTATCTATCTTCACATATACAAATACACATGCATCTTGTGTGTCTATGTGTGTGTGTGTATATCTATTCTTATGTATATATATTTCTTATATATGTATGTTTTACATATATATTTCTTGTATATGTGGGGTGTGTGTATGTGTGTGTGTGTGTGTGTGTGCAAGAAATCTACAAAAACCAAATATATGGAAATATTCTTACAGGTTGAAATTCTTTGATTTATCTCTATGTATTATTTAAATACAATAGAGAGAAGTACAAATAAAAATATTTTACTTGCATTTCAATAAGTTTAAATTCTTGGATGCAAGAAAAGCATACAAACCTTGAAATAAAACAATAAAGAAAATTATATTATTGATCTGTTTGAATAATTTTTAAATAAGAATTTTACTGCCTTCCCAGTTTTAACTTGTCTTAAAGATTTTGTAAAAAAATGAATCTTCCTGTTTTACATAATAATAAAACTTAAAAGTTAGGATGGCTTTCATCTTCAAAACCTTTCATAAATGGCTGCAAATATTGCTTTAGCATTAATTTAATCTGTGAAAGTACCCACTAGAGAACACCCATTATTCCTGATTTATGTCAATTTTATTAGCTCCAGTTATAAGAACACACATATAACAATCTTTTAAACCAAGCTTTCTAACCCCTGTAAACTGTAAGTACAATCTCGATTTATCTGTTGGTATAAACTTGATATCTACTCTACTCTGGAAGTCTTAACTTAATGAGCTATAAGAAACCACAGGCGATGAGAAAGTGTTTCGTGACCAAGAGTTCATCAGATCTCTGGACTTGTTGAGAGAGCTGTGCCTAGAAGCAATATATATAGAGATTTTTCATTGAGGAGACTGAGCCATTTTCAGTTAGAGACTAGTATATCAGCCAAATAGAAATATTCATATAACATGCCAATTTTTTTTTCTGACTACTCTTTTATTTTGCTTTCCTTCCCCTAACAAACAATAACACATTAAGACCTGGAGCAATAACTCTTAGCAGAGGTCCTTCTCTGCCTATTAACTCTCCCGCAGATCTTCTTGCAAAGGGACATTAAGATTTCAAGTTCAGACTTCACACTGCCTACATTTAAATGTGAGATCCCGAATTAATAGTGATGCGATTTGAGCTTGGTTCAGTAACCTCCCTGCACCTCAGGGTTCTCATTTAAAAGGATGACTAGTAATATTGCTTTACACTTAATATTACTGAAATGGAGAAAGAATTTGCCCAGCACGTGGAAATTCCTAGGCCTTCAATCAATGTTTGCTCTTAATAATTATTATTAGAATTATTAAAGTTATTTTATAAGTGTTATGTTTCTTTTTTTTTTTTTTTTTGAGTCTCACTCTGTTGCCCAGGCTGGAGTACACTGGGGTGATCTCGGCTCACTGCAACCTCCACCTCTTGGGTTCAGGTGATTCTCCTGCCTCAGCCTCCTGAGTAGCTGAGACTACAGATGCCTCCCACCACACCAGGCTAATTTTTGTATTTTTTTTAAGTAGAGACGGGGTTTCACCATGTTGGCCAGGTTGTTTTCGAACTCCTGACCTCAAGTGATCCTCCCACTTCAGACTCCCAAAGTGCTGGGATTATAGGCATGAGCCACCATACCCAGCCAAGTGTTACATTTCTAAACATAAACCTGACACTTAATGGCAATTCAATAAATATTCATGGAATAAATGAATGAAAAATTAAAGAATAAGGACTCACACAACCCGTATATAAAGCCCTCTGCTATCTGTCTGTTGTCTACCGAGGGCAGTCTGGAATGCACTCCACATCCGCATCTCTGACGCCTTTCTGCTGCCCTCTACCAGGCACATGCTATGCTTTGCCTAGGGAGACTGTCCAGTGCTATCCTAACATGGGTTCCTCTTATGTTTTGCTCCTTCACACTGCAAACTGCTTCTCATCCTTTTAGAATCAGCTCTATTATGGCCCCACTGGAAAAGTCTTTCTTCATTTCTTCTGGTGATGGTATTTATCACCTCCTCAAGGCCTGAGAGATGGCTACCTAATGTTGTTGTTATATCCCATACTGTCTGCCTGGATGGTTTCCCAGTCAACCCAACCATTCTTGACAATGACTATTTCGAACTCTGCGATCCTGTTACCCCTCGACCACCAACGCTCCATACAAGTTTCTTGTATTTTCACCAGATAATCCTGACACATACTTCACAGTCAAAATAGCCTCCAATAGAAAAGAACTTTTGTCTTTTCCCCACCAAATCTGTAACTTATGGACATCTCTTCCATCCCCTCGATCTAGCTAACCGTTCTCTCAGATCCTATTCCATGCTAAGTGAACGTTTCAGAAGACTACCTTTGACCCCAGTGCTCAAAGTCCATAAATAATTTTTCATTTTACTTGAAGTAAATATGTCACCGATCATGTTAGTAACATTACGTTAGACCAAGCCATATTTTCCTTAGCTGACTCTGGCCTGGTCAGTACCACTAGTGGAGGAGAGTGACATATAACTGCAGTCAGAATGGGTTTGAAAGAACAAAGAAAAGAAAAATAATGCAATACATAAGTGTGTTGATATATATTTGGAAGGCCTTGAGAAAGTAAACTCACCTGCCATATTTTTTATTTGTCAAATATGAGATACCATTTGACAACAAACTTACAAGTTTGTGTGACTTACTGTGTCGCAGCTCTTTCTGTTGCTTGTTGTCAGCAGTGAACATTTTTGCACACATTATCCGTTTAACCCTTATGAGAAGCCTATGAGTTAGCCTATAATTCATCTGAATTGTACAGGTTTTATAAAATGAGGACGTTTCAGAATGAAATATCCACCATATGGGGAAGCCTGGTCTAGAATCCATGCATACTGAACCCAGGGTACAGTTCCTTAAACACCAAATTGTTATTTGATGTTGGAAAATTTTAATTGTGTCAGAACGACTTAGGCATAGGGCATGTGTTTGTTAGCAGAGCCCGTTTAAGCCAGGTTAAGTAAATGGAGATGACATAGCAAGGATATAGGGGGATCTCATTAAAACCCAGAGCAGGAAGTGCTTCAAAGCTTCAGGAAGGGTTTGAATTGGGGACTGAATTGTTATCAGGAAGCAATCGGCTCCTCTCAGCACCCTGTCTCTGCCTCTGCATCTCTGAGTCTCTCTTGTGCTCTCTTTTCCTGAGGTAGCCAGGATTCTAAACATTCCCCCAAAGACGCCAATCCCCTGGTTATTTAATTAAACATGAACCTAAGTATTGCTATAAAAGCATTAATATAATTAAGATCAGGGACCATAAAATGACATTATCCTGAATATCAGATGGCTCCAGTCTAATCACATGAGCTCATAAGAGCAGAGGAGGATTTCTTTCTGGACCTAATAGGAGAGATGCAGCTGCAGGAGAGAGCAAAGAACAGAAGAGGCAGAAGGGGAAGTGAGAAAGATGTGAATCATGAAAAACATTCGACCCACTGTTGCTGACTTTGAATAAGAAGGAAAAAAGCCACAGTTCAAGGAAAGTAATTAGCTTTCAAAAGCTAAGAGGGATCCCTGGTTAACAGCCAGCGAGCCAACAGGGGCTCCAGTCCTGCAATCACATGGAATTGAATTCTGCCAACCACTTGAATGAGCTTGGACATGGATGCTTCCCAGAGCCTCCAAAAAGGAGTGCAGCCCTGCCAGCGTCTGGATGTCAGCCCAGTGAGACCCATGTCAGCCTCCTGACCCACAGCACAGGGAATTGTAATTGTACGCTTTTCTAAACCACCTAATTTGTGGTCATTTGCAACAGCAGCAATAGAAAACTAACATGTTTGTATCCTTTTAACTATGCATCTCCCATATTTGTGCATTTTATAATTTTTTCTCTAAATACAGGTTCCCTCATCTTTTTTTGTGTATTCCATTCTGACAGTCTCTGACTTTGCCTGCAGTCCTGAGTCACATGAGCCTTTCATCTAGTCTGGAACCTATGATATATAATTAAACCCATCTCCATATTTCACTTCCAAATTTCTAAGTGAGGGAAAATCAAATTTTGCCAACCCAATCACTGAGTTAAATCCCCCTGGTCAAGACACCAATTTCTATCTAGTCACATGGAAAAGAGTCATGGAGAATGTTGACAGCTCATTCCAAGACTTGGAAGGTCAGGTTCCTGAAGAGGGTCAATGCAAAGAGGATAAGATGTCAGGGAGGGAAGGAAGCCCATCTGCAGTAGAGATACTAAGAAGACTTAAATTGCATGGGATAAATTCAAACTGATGACAACGTGGAACAGATTAAGATGCTGAGAAAAAGTCATGTGGGAAGGAATAGGACTGTATTTTTTTTCCCAAATAACAGTTAGGTTTACATCTATTTTCCTTTTTTTTTTTTTTTTTTTTTTTTTTGAGACGGAGTCTTGCTCTGTCACCCAGGCTGGAGTGCAGTGGCCGGATCTCAGCTCACTGCAAGCTCCGCCTCCCGGGTTTACGCCATTCTCCTGCCTCAGCATCCTGAGTAGCTGGGACTACAGGCGCCCGCCACCTCGCCCGGCTAGTTTTTTGTATTTTTTAGTAGAGACGGGGTTTCACCGTGTTAGCCGGGATCGTCTCTCGATCTCCTGACCTCGTGATCCGCCCATCTCGGCCTCCCAAAGTGCTGGGATTACAGGCTTGAGCCACCGCGCCCGGCCTACATCTATTTTCTAAATCCAGGGAGGACTAAAATCAACACCAGACCCTCATTAATGCAAATATGGGGTTAATTATGAGTCTTTTGTGCAAGTATGTGAGGTTGTGCTAAATGTATACAAGTATGTATTGATCACTTAATTTTGCTGTTCATCAGTTTTTCCCCATTTTTCCAACCTTATAGGCTCAGCAAAATAAAATGGCAAGAGGCACAATTAAAAACACAACCAGCTGAGATTAAGCTCTGCAAAGATTAGTTATGGCACAGGTTTTATTTAATGTTGTAGAATAGTGACCTGGGGAAATAAAAATGCATCCATTTGAGAAACTATTGACAAAACAAGAATAGAAATGCAACAAAAATCAAAGTGCAAAAGTGGATCTGGAAAATTGCATTCTGTGCAACTCAAGTAAACACTGACTTCATAAACCCAAATGTCCACCTCTTTTATGTAAAACTTCCCCTTCAGTGAAGTTAGGGTGCCTGGCAATGCACGAGGTCAGTATGACTTTCGCTGGATAGGCAGACACTGAGCAGACATTTATGAATCCGATTTTTCATTTTTTGACTCTTCACCATCTATTGAAAACCCACGTTCTGAGGCTCACTTTCTGTGACCTCTTTCTCAGCATTCTTGGACATATTCCTGTTAGAAGGGTGCATGTTTTAGTGAAGAAAAGCACCCAAGAAGGAGACTAGTTTAAACTGAAGAACAGTTTGATAACTTTTCATCAATGCATTTGCCATCAAATATAGGCATCAATGTAACCATGAAAGACATAAGATATTGTAGTACCTAATTTTAAAAATTCAATTAACTCAACAAATAGTTACTTGTTATTGATTACATGTCAAGGGCTGTTCTGAATATTGATGACATATGAGTGTGTAACTAAAATTAAGTTTTTGTCCTCGTGGAACCTTGAACTGTCAGATGAAGAAATTGAAGTCCAGAGAGCAGCTTGTCTAAAGCTACATGTTGTATTGAGATGGGGCTACAGAGTAGAGCTTCTGTCTGCATATTCCTAGTTCAACTGTGTTTGAAAGCAGATGGAGTATACAACATAAATAACAACATAGAATGGAGTTCTTGTTACACTACACTAAGGTACTACTTCTCTGTCATTTTTCTTCAGGAAAGAATTTGGCCCCCTCAGAATAGTTTTTACCACTTTTAATAATACGGAAATTAAATTGAATTGAATTGCAAATAAAGAGCAAGCAGTTACTATTTTTAATTTAAAAAATAAAACTAGGTCAATAGATTTAATCACATGTGAGCTTGAGACCCATAAGGAGAAGCACCTACTGAACAACTGCACCTGGAAATTACAGTTAATATTTTCAAGACTGAACTCAGTACTTCTCTGAACATAGGTGACTCTCATATTTAGCATTTTGTTGAATCTCACCCTTCTCTTTCAAGCAGTGCTGGTCAAGAACCATGAGAATCATCTTAAATGTCTCCATCTGTTTGCTCATTCTCCCTCAAGCCCTACCACACTGGCTGACGCAATGAATAAACTTCTATGTTAATTTCATTTTATCTTCTGTGATGAATTATATTTTTGTTCTCAAACATTCCCTCCCCTTAAAGGATTATATATCTCCATTCCTAGGGCACTTGGCCATAAGAGTTGCTTTATCCAAAGGTGTGTGAAAGGGTATGATACATGCTACATCAGCACAAAAGCCTTAGTGTCATTGAATATTGGGGCCATTCTCTTTCCTTTCTTCTGTGCTATAATAATAGATGTCCTGAAAATTAGGAGGGGCGGAGCAAGATGGCCGAATAGGAACAGCTCCAGTCTCCAACTCCCAGCGCGAGCGACACAGAAGACCGGTGATTTCTGCATTTTCAACTGAGGTACTGGGTTCATCTCACTGGGGAGTGCCGGACAATCGGTGCTGGTCAGCTGCTGCAGCCGACCAGCGAGAGCTGAAGCAGGGCGAGGCATTGCCTCACCTGGGAAGCGCAAGGAGGAAGGGAATCCCTTTTCCTAGCCAGGGGAACTGAGACACACAACACCTGGAAAATCGGGTAACTCCCACCCCAATACTGCACTTTAAGCAAACAGGCACACCAGGAGATCATATCCCACACCTGGCCGGGAGGGTCCCACACCCACGGAGCCTCCCTCATTGCTAGCACAGCAGTCTGTGATCTACCGGCAAGGCAGCAGCGAGGCTGGGGGAGGGGCGCCCACCATTGCTGAGGCTTAAGTAGGTAAACAAAGCTGCTGGGAAGCTCGAACTGGGTGGAGCTCACAGCAGCTCAAGGAAACCTGCCTGTCTCTGTAGACTCCACCTCTGGGGACAGGGCACAGTAAACAATAACAAACGGAACAGAAACCTCTGCAGACACAAACGACTCTGTCTGACAGCTTTGAAGAGAGCAGTGGATCTCCCAACACGGAGGTTGAGATCTGAGAAGGGACAGACTCCCTGCTCAAGTGGGTCCCTGACCCCTGAGTAGCCTAACTGGGAGACATCCCCCACTAGGGGCAGTCTGACACCCCACACCTCACAGGGTGGAGTACACCCCAGAGAGGAAGCTTCCAAAGCAAGAATCAGACAGGTACACTCGCTGTTCAGAAATATTCTATCTTCTGCAGCCTCTGCTGCTGATACCCAGGCAAACAGGGTCTGGAGTGGACCTCAAGCAATCTCCAACAGACCTACAGCTGAGGGTCCTGACTGTTAGAAGGAAAACTATCAAACAGGAAGGACACCTACACCAAAACCCCATCAGTACATCACCATCATCAAAGACCAGAGGCAGATAAAACCACAAAGATGGGGAAAAAGCAGGGCAGAAAAGCTGGAAATTCAAAAAATAAGAGCGCATCTCCCCTGGCAAAGGAGCGCAGCTCATCGCCAGCAACGGATCAAAGCTGGACGGAGAATGACTTTGACGAGATGAGAGAAGAAGGCTTCAGTCCATCAAATTTCTCAGAGCTAAAGGAGGAATTACGTACCCAGCGCAAAGAAACTAAAAATCTTGAAAAAAAAGTGGAAGAATTGATGGCTAGAGTAATTAATGCAGAGAAGGTCATAAACGAAATGAAAGAGATGAAAACCATGACACGAGAAATACGTGACAAATGCACAAGCTTCAGTAACCGACTCCATCAACTGGAAGAAAGAGTATCAGCGATTGAGGATCAAATGAATGAAATGAAGCGAGAAGAGAAACCAAAAGAAAAAAGAAGAAAAAGAAATGAACAAAGCCTGCAAGAAGTATGGGATTATGTAAAAAGACCAAATCTACGTCTGATTGGGGTGCCTGAAAGTGAGGGGGAAAATGGAACCAAGTTGGAAAACACTCTTCAGGATATCATCCAGGAGAACTTCCCCAACCTAGTAGGGCAGGCCAACATTCAAATCCAGGAAATACAGAGAACGCCACAAAGATACTCCTCGAGAAGAGCAACTCCAAGACACATAATTGCCAGATTCACCAAAGTTGAAATGAAGGAAAAAATCTTAAGGGCAGCCAGAGAGAAAGGTCGGGTTACCCATAAAGGGAAGCCCATCGACTAACAGCAGATCTCTCGGCAGAAACTCTCCAAGCCAGAAGAGAGTGGGGGCCAATATTCAACATTCTTAAAGAAAAGAATTTTCAACCCAGAATTTCATATCCAGCCAAACTAAGTTTCATCAGTGAAGGAGAAATAAAATCCTTTACAGATAAGCAAATGCTTAGAGATTTTGTCACCACTAGGCCTGCCTTACAAGAGACCCTGAAGGAAGCACTAAACATGGAAAGGAACAACCGGTACCAGCCACTGCAAAAACATGCCAAAATGTAAAGACCATCGAGGCTAGGAAGAAACTGCATCAACTAACGAGCAAAATAACCAGTTAATATCATAATGGCAGGATCAAGTTCACACATAACAATCTTAACCTTAAATGTAAATGGACTAAATGCTCCAATTAAAAGACACAGACTGGCAAACTGGATAAATGGTCAAGACCCATCAGTCTGCTGTATTCAGGAGACCCATCTCACACGCAGAGACATACATAGGCTCAAAATAAAGGGATGGAGGAAGATTTACCAAGCAAATGGAGAACAAAAAAAAGCGGGGGTTGCAATACTAGTCTCTGATAAAACAGACTTTAAACCATCAAAGATCAAAAGAGACAAAGAAGGCCTTTACATAATGGTAAAGGGATCAATTCAACAGGAAGAGCTAACTATCCTAAATATATATGCACCCAATACAGGAGCACCCAGATTCATCAAGCAAGTCCTTAGAGACTTACAAAGAGACTTAGACTCCCATACAATAATAATGGGAGACTTCAACACTCCACTGTCAACATTAGACAGATCAACGAGACAGAAAGTTAACAAGGATATCCAGGAATTGAACTCATCTCTGCAGCAAGCAGACCTAATAGACATCTATAGAACTCTCCACCCCAAATCAACAGAATATACATTCTTCTCAGCACCACATCATACTTACTCCAAAATCGACCACGTAATTGGAAGTAAAGCACTCCTCAGCAAATGTACAAGAACAGAAATTATAACAAACTGTCTCTCAGACCACAGTGCAATCAAACTAGAACTCAGGACTAAGAAACTCAATCAAAACCGCTCAACTACATGGAAACTGAACAACCTGCTCCTGAATGACTACTGGGTACATAACGAAATGAAGGCAGAAATAAAGATGTTCTTTGAAACCAATGAGAACAAAGATACAACATATCAGAATCTCTGGGACACATTTAAAGCAGTGTGTAGAGGGAAATTTATAGCACTAAATGCCCACAAGAGAAAGCAGGAAAGATCTAAAATTGACACTCTAACATCGCAATTAAAAGAACTAGAGAAGCAAGAGCAAACACATTCGAAAGCTAGCAGAAGGCTAGAAATAACTAAGATCAGAGCAGAACTGAAGGAGATAGAGACACAAAAAACTCTCCAAAAAATCAATGAATCCAGGAGTTGGTTTTTTGAAAAGATCAACAAAATTGACAGACCACTAGCAAGACTAATAAAGAAGAAAAGAGAGAAGAATCAAATCAACGCAATTAAAAATGATAAAGGGGATATCACCACCGACCCCACAGAAATACAAACTACCATCAGAGAATACTATAAACACCTCTACGCAAATAAACTGGAAAATCTAGAAGAAATGGATAATTTCCTGGACACTTTCACTCTTCCAAGACTAAACCAGGAAGAAGTTGAATCCCTGAATAGACCAATAGCAGGCTCTGAAATTGAGGCAATAATTAATAGCCTACCAACCAAAAAAAGTCCAGGACCACATGGATTCACAGCTGAATTCTACCAGAGGTACAAGGAGGAGTTGGTACCATTCCTTCTGAAACTATTCCAATCAATAGAAAAAGAGGGAATCCTCCCTAACTCATTTTATGAGGCCAACATCATTCTGATACCAAAGCCTGGCAGAGACACAACAAAAAAAGAGAATTTTAGACCAATATCCCTGATGAACATCGATGCAAAAATCCTCAATAAAATACTGGCAAACCGGATTCAGCAACACATCAAAAAGCTTATCCACCATGATCAAGTGGGCTTCATCCCTGGGATGCAAGGCTGGTTCAACATTCGCAAATCAATAAACATAATCCAGCATATAAACAGAACCAAAGACAAGAACCACATGATTATCTCAATAGATGCAGAAAAGGCTTTTGACAAAATTCAACAGCCTTCATGCTAAAAACGCTCAATAAATTCGGTATTGATGGAACGTAACTCAAAATCATAAGAGCTATTTATGACAAACCCACAGCCAATATCATACTGAATGGGCAAAAACTGGAAAAATTCCCTTTGAAAACTGGCACAAGACAGGGATGCCCTCTCTCACCACTCCTATTCAACATAGTGTTGGAAGTTCTGGCTAGGGCAATTAGGCAAGAGAAAGAAATCAAGGGTATTCAGTTAGGAAAAGAAGAAGTCAAACTGTCCCTGTTTGCAGATGACATGATTGTATATTTAGAAAACCCCATTGTCTCAGCCCAAAATCTCCTTAAGCTGATAAGCAACTTCAACAAAGTCTCAGGATACAAAATTAATGTGCAAAAATCACAAGCATTCTTATACACCAGTAACAGACAAACAGAGAGCCAAATCAGGAATGAACTTCCATTCACAATTGCTTCAAAGAGAATCAAATACCTAGGAATCCAACTTACAAGGGATGTAAAGGACCTCTTCAAGGAGAACTACAAACCACTGCTCAGTGAAATAAAAGAGGACACAAACAAATGGAAGAACATACCATGCTCATGGATAGGAAGAATCAATATCGTGAAAATGGCCATACTGCCCAAGGTAATTTATAGATTCAATGCCATCCCCATCAAGCTACCAATGAGTTTCTTCACAGAATTGGAAAAAACTGCTTTAAAGTTCATATGGAACCAAAAAAGAGCCCGCATCTCCAAGACAATCCTAAGTCAAAAGAACAAAGCTGGAGGCATCACGCTACCTGACTTCAAACTATACTACAAGGCTACAGTAACCAAAACAGCATGGTACTGGTACCAAAACAGAGATATAGACCAATGGAACAGAACAGAGTCCTCAGAAATAATACCACACATCTACAGCCATCTGATCTTTGACAAACCTGAGAGAAACAAGAAATGGGGAAAGGATTCCCTATTTAATAAATGGTGCTGGGAAAATTGGCTAGCCATAAGTAGAAAGCTGAAACTGGATCCTTTCCTTACTCCTTATACGAAAATTAATTCAAGATGGATTAGAGACTTAAATGTTAGACCTAATACCATAAAAATCCTAGAGGAAAACCTAGGTAGTACCATTCAGGACATAGGCATGGGCAAAGACTTCATGTCTAAAACACCAAAAGCAACGGCAGCAAAAGCCAAAATTGACAAATGGGATCTCATTAAACTAAAGAGCTTCTGCACAGCAAAAGAAACTACCATCAGAGTGAACAGGCAACCTACAGAATGGGAGAAAATTTTTGCAATCTACTCATCTGACAAAGGGCTAATATCCAGAACCTACAAAGAACTCAAACAAATTTACAAGAAAAAAACAAACAACCCCATCAAAAAGTGGGCAAAGGATATGAACAGACATTTCTCAAAAGAAGACATTCATACAGCCAACAGACACATGAAAAAATGCTCATCATCACTGGCCATCAGAGAAATGCAAATCAAAACCACAATGAGATACCATCTCACACCAGTTAGAACGGCGATCATTAAAAAGTCAGGAAACAACAGGTGCTGGAGAGGATGTGGAGAAATAGGAACACTTTTACACTGTTGGTGGGATTGTAAACTAGTTCAACCATTGTGGAAAACAGTATGGCGATTCCTCAAGGATCTAGAACTAGATGTACCATATGACCCAGCCATCCCATTACTGGGTGTATACCCAAAGGATTATAAATTATGCTGCTATAAAGACACATGCACACGTATGTTTATTGCAGCACTATTCACAATAGCAAAGACTTGGAATCAACCCAAATGTCCATCAGTGACAGATTGGATTAAGAAAATGTGGCACATATACACCATGGAATACTATGCAGCCATCAAAAAGGATGAGTTTGGGTCCTTTGTAGGGACATGGATGCAGCTGGAAACCATCATTCTTAGCAAACTATCACAAGAACAGAAAACCAAACACCGCATGTTCTCACACATAGGTGGGAACTGAACAATGAGAACACTTGGACTCAGGAAGGGGAACATCACACACCGGGGCCTATCATGGGGAGGGGGGAGGGGGGAGGGATTGCATTGGGAGTTATACCTGATGTAAATGATGAGTTGATGGTTGCAGCACACCAACATGGCACAAGTATACATATGTAACAAACTTGCATGTTATGCACATGTACCCTACAACTTAAAGTATAATAATAATAAATAAATTAAAAGAAAAAAAAAATAGATGTCCTGTATAGGGTTCTTCCTTCAGTTTAAGCCGAAGCATGAGAAGAGACATGAGCAAAGTCCCACTGACATAGAGAAACCGTATGAGTGAGAAATAAGCCATTTTTGTAAGCCACTGAAAATTGGAGTGGTTTGTTACTGAAGTATATCCTAGAAGCAAATGACTATAACCTCCTAATCTTTCTTATAACTGACGTCTTCCCTCCAGTCTCAGTGTCACATCTTCACTCAGACTGTCGTCATTTCTTCCTGGAACCCTAGAACATCACCAAGACTATTTACCTTCCTACCTCCACTCACCTCCCACTTACACTCAATTCTCATATGGAAAAAAATAGTGATGTTTCTAATTATAAATCTTTTAATTTGAAGTTATTTAAGACCTCTCAATCATTATTGTGGCAAATTCCATCTCCTTCTCATTCAACAGATATGTCTTCATAATCACCTATGTAATTACTTTACCATCCTGATCACTAGATATTTTAGTGTTGAGATTTTACAGTGCAGTCACACTGAAGAGTATGAAGTCATGCAAAGACAGCTTAGGCAGTCATGTACCTTCACATATGTCAATTTTTTTCTGAAACATCTTTTATATCTTTAGCCACATAGTAAATTCTGATTCATCCCTTAAGAATGATCTCAACAACACCTGTCTTTCCTTATGTGTCCCCTTTTCTGTTCCCATAGTACTCTGTATATATTGTGTCATCACATGAATTACACTTTGTACTGAGTGCTGTTTTTATTTTCTGTCTTCCCCTCTGAACGATGAGAAATTTGAGGAGAGGTGCATGTCTTACTAATTTGTGCATTCCAAATGGCAAGCATAGTGCTTGGAACACAGCAGATAATAAATGTTTGATGAAATGAATGTATTCAGTTATGAAAATATACCACATTGAAGCACTTTAGGACTTATCTATATTTTGTTTATGTCTAAAATTAACCAAACTGCAAAATTTAGTGTTTGGCGCTTTCTGCCAGTATTTCGATATTTTACAAAATCTGTATTTTTTGAACAGAAATAATTAGTTGGTTTATCTGTGTTAAGTGCAATGAAAAGTGTTTTCTGTTCCTCGTCAGCAGAACTTCATTGCCACCCTTGCCCCATAAATGTAAGTTGGAAGGGTTTTTTAGTGTTGGTTTTCCAGGCATGTTGTTCATCCTCCTAGAGGCCTTGGAGAGATTTGCATGCCAACACTGGCTTGCCTCTTCACCAGGCATCTTGATCCCATTGGATAATTTTAATGAAAATAAATATTCCAGTCTCACTGAAATAAATATTATCATAACAGTGTGGTACCATGTATCAACTGCAAACTAGCCAAAACAAAAATCAATGTTTGTAATGAGCAAAGGTTGAAATGACAGCTTTCATGCACTGCTGGTAGACATATAAAATATCAAATTCTTTCTAGTCTGCAATTTCACAGTATTCATCAGCAGCCTCAAAATAAACTTAGTTTCATCTATATTAAGGAATATTTCTTTTAAAAAGTCAAGTATGATTTTGATGGTTTCCCAATGTTCTGACAACTGTCTCTCAATTATCCCTCTGTACTTATTAATGAAGATATTTATTTATGATGGTAGTACTAGTAATTTTGAAAATGTTGAAGGTATTTAAATTTCTCTACTTCAGAAAATAGTTCAGTAAATAATAGTATGGTCCAAGATTGCATGTTATGCATCTATTTTCAAGGTGTGTCAAAGAATGTTTAATGCTATGTTAAAGCACTCTTGAGAATGTTAAGTAAAAATGTAAGATGTGCAGCCTTATAGAAAATACAGTCCCAATTATATAAACATCCATTAATCCAATAAAGGTGTTTTTAAGAACCTGCTATATGTGCCAGGCATTATGTTAGGAATCAGAGACATAGAATTGGACAACAGAGTTGAGGACAAAAAACAAAAACAAACAAAAACTCCCATGCCCTTAAAGAGAATACACTAGAAAGAGTGACTTTCTCTTAATATGGGATCATCACTGATTTATAGTTTGCCTTCCTTATTTGTTTATTCGCCAGCTTTCTACCATAAACATATAGTACTTTTATCATCATTTATTAAAAGAAAAAAAAAACACAGTGCATCATTCTTTCTTTGTTTCTTTCCTTCCTTCCTTCCCTCCATTACTCCTTTCATTACTTTCTTCTTCTTTTTTTTCTTCCTTCCTTCCTTTCCCTCACTGTGTGCTAGGTACTCTTTTCACTAGGCATATAACAAAGTTCTCAAGTATTCTGTGAGGCATTGTCCCCCACCTGTAGATTTCTAGAAACAAATAAATCCCTTGGCAGAAGTGATGGAAAAAATACGAAATAAAATGTGTAACTAAAGGAACAAGGAAAACCATACATTTCTCCAGCCTGGAAACACTGAAATGGGCTAGAACCAAGTTCATATTAGGAAGTAAAAGTAATATATGGATGAGTTTGGGGATACAGATGGAACAGAAGCCACCCAAATAAACATTTATGATTCTTCTGTTTGTATATGTTAAAATACAATGACCAAGTTGGACAAGCTATATAAACTCTCTCAGTTACCATGTTCTTACCTTTAAAATATCTGCCCATAGGTTTGTGCAAAGATCAATGAAGGTTACTCACCTAAGGTACTCAGCATCATATCTAGCAAACTCAATAAGTGAAGTCCTCCCTATCCTCAGATATTACCTGCCAGCCAGTAAAATCTCTGAATTAAAGTGTTTATACTCTCGGGAGACAGATTACTATATAATCAAGTTATTACAAAGCAGCACCATTGACCTTTACTCATTCATTCAACAAATATGTAGAACGTGCCCTGAGCCATGCCTTATTTTAGCTGCTGGAAGTACAGTGTTGAGCAAAATAGCTAAAATAAGAAGTGCAGATGAGTGGTTAGGAAAACACTGCGGAGGCAATGATTTGTTCTGCCTAAAGGTGGAATGTAAAGAAAGATACAGAGAAAGTGACATTTAAGGAAACTGAAGAACTGGGGAAGTCTGATGAGGCAATGCATTTGCTGCAGTCCTCCTTGCCTGAAG
Source organism: Macaca fascicularis (assembly GCF_037993035.2). Lineage (NCBI taxonomy): Eukaryota > Metazoa > Chordata > Mammalia > Primates > Cercopithecidae > Macaca > Macaca fascicularis. The sequence goes on from NC_088382.1 coordinate 147,161,935, forward strand.
CTAAGTGCTTGCTTCCTCCAGTGCGGTTTAATATAGTATTCACAAGCAGAGGACCATTTGGAGACCTTCAAGTAGCCTCTCAGCATGATCCCATGTAGCTTAAGAGTTGACAATCTTATGGAAATCTGTTCTCATTATTGTATGTTTTTCCTATTTTCGGGTGTCATTGCTTGGCTTTTCCATTCAGGTTTTAGCTTGCCCTTCTTTGCTCCAAGGGCAGAAGATCCAACTAGTGGATGGAATTAGAAAGATACTTTTTTTTTTTCTCACAAATTAAGAAACTATCAAGAACGCTCAAAAATAGAAAGGGTGACCCAAAAGGCAGGGAGGCTTTCATCCCAAACATATTCCCCTGAGGAAGAGGAGACAGCTGTCCATGATATGCCACCGACACCTACGCCGAATAGAATGGGGCCTCCCTCTGTACTTCATTTTACTCATCAGTAACATGGAGACAGAAAGAACGCCTGCATCACAGTGTTATTGTAAAGGTCGCATTGTAAACAATGACTTGCACATAAAAAAAACCTCATTAACATTGAGCTCTTAATAGTAATAGTAATAGATGGATTAGTGGTAGCAACGCTACATCATGACAATTAGCACTAGTATTACTGATGTTATAGTTCTTCTCAAAACGCTGGATTAAGGTTGTAATTATTCCTTTGCAATTTGTCTTTCTGATTTTTCTTTTCCCCATCATTTTCCTTCTAATAAATAGCAAATCAGTGTTTTCTATATAATGGCACTGTTTGGGGCACTTTCGATAATATATCCTTAGATCCGGGAATAATCACATGCTTAAGATATTGTAGGACTGTCCCCTTAGTTCAGCTAAAAGCCAGGTTCTTGTCACATGACCATGAGAGATTAGGTTTGCAGACATTTTGAAGGGTGAGAAAAATTGAATTTATTGAAGAAAAAGGAAAAAAGGGAAACAGGGACTCTCAGCAAACCCAGAGTCCTGCTAGCCAGTTTCCCGCCTCACAGATTGAACTCCAGGTTCCACCCTGGAACAGGAAAGGCCACGCTCCTCCTCGCTACAAAGGGCTCAAACTTCTATTTCTCCACCCTGTTCACCCAGTGTGAAGGCTAGTAGGAGTTTCTCCGGAGACCCCTTTATACTGGGCTGTTTCAAAGAGATTTGATGCTGGATGTCTGTAGGACAAACTCTAGAACCGGGAGTTCATTAGGAAGCCATCATTCACATCAGTCTTTGTATATTCAAAATAATTAGAATTAAATGACATTAAAACTCAGTCTTTTGTTCATAGGAGCTACCTGTGGTCAGTGGCTAGTAAATTGAATAATGCAGATGTGGAACATTTACATAATGGCAGAAAATCCTATTGAACAGTGTTGTTCTAGAAGAGCTTGGATATGAACACACATCATAATGAAAAACTAACAATCAGGATTTGGCCACCTTCCCTCTGTGGCCACCCTGCCCCCTTACTTTACTACCTCAGACACTCCATGTTCGTTTCACCACAGGGCCTTTTCCCCTTTCTGAAAGCTCCTAAAATGCACCTGCAGCCCTCAGTACACACCTACACACCCATAGTATCTCTCTAAATCCAAGCTTACATCCTTATCTGCCAGTCATTCTCTCTTGTTTCAGACTTTAGCTAAACAATAGCTTCCTCAATTAGCCTCTCCCACTCTGACTTACCTGCCACTTCTCCCTCTTACATACCTACAGTCCATAATCACCTCTTCTTTGCAACACATTACATGAGTGTGACTTTACATTTATTTATGAATTTACTTTATTAAAATTTGACCCTCCTAACATACTGAAATCTTCACGAAAGCAAATGTCATGCCTGGTTTTGCTCACCATTTCATTTCTGTACCTGACATAGTGCCTGGTCCATAGCAGGGTCACGATAAATATTTAGTAAATGAATAAACAAACCAGAGTTGAAGAGATCACTTCTCCTAGTGGACCTCAGCAGGCCTCAGGGAGAAACGGTTGCTTTAGCTACACTGTGGTAAATCTAGGTTCTAATAGCTTATCAAGATAGCCATGACCCTTGTTAGGCAGAGAGATGAGATAATTTCTAGGTACTGTAATATGGCTGAATGGGATAACCATTGACCCACAGCAGGGAGAAAAGACCAGCAGATTTTTCTTTCCAAAGGCTGTATTATTTATGCAACGAGCATGCTGGATTACATCACTTCAACACAACTAAGAAATACAGGAGGAGCGTGCCGGGCGCGGTGGCTCAAGCCTGTAATCCCAGCACTTTGGGAGGCCGAGACGGGCGGATCACGAGGTCAGGAGATCGAGACCATCCTGGCTAACACGGTGAAACCCCGTCTCTACTAAAAAATACAAAAAACTAGCCGGGCGAAGTGGCGGGCGCCTGTAGTCCCAGCTACTCGGGAGGCTGAGGCAGGAGAATGGTCTAAACCCGGGAGGCGGAGCTTGCAGTGAGCTGAGATCCGGCCACTGCACCCCAGCCTGGGCGACAGAGCAAGACTCTGTCTCAAAAAAAAAAAAAAAAAAAAAAAAGAAATACAGGAGGAGCGCTTTCATTATAGATGTACTAAAAGTAGAGTCAACCTTCTGTTTAAAGCTTTCCGTTCCAGGCACATCGCTCTTCCCTTGTTCTCTGCTATACCCTTTCTGCTAATAGTTAATGAACATCCAGCGCTTTCTTACTCTGTTTCACTCTGTAAATGTTGAGATACTAAATGGCCAAGGTATGGTGAGCAGTTTACCTAGTATCAGACACTAAATGCTTTACTTGTGTCATCCCATCTAATTGTAAAAGCAACCCTATGGGAGAGCTACTATTATTATTTTAAGTGAGATTTTAACATAAGAACTTGATAAAAAAGTAAGTTTAATAGTTTACCCAATGTGATACAGCTCTTCCTCCCTAACAGGATGCCCCAGCCAAAGGTAAATGGGATTACTAGCTGACTTAGACGACTGCAACTCTTATGTTGATTATTATAATGCTATATGATAACAATGGCAAGGTATTCTAGTTGCTGGGAGGAAACATAGCGAAGGCAGCCTGCCGAAAAGACCTTGGAAGAAGGAGGGTAAGTGTTATGCTCTGCTGATAGAGCTGGGTTTTTATTTTACTGCTATTAGTGCCCCCACCTAAAAACACACACCTGACATGATGTGTGTTTTTTACCCCTTCTTCTTTCCCACACATTCAGATTAAATTATTATAGAAAAGTAGTGGCTGGGTGCGGTGGCTCACACCTGTAATCTCATCATGCGGGGAGGCCAAGGTGGGTGGATCACATGAGGTCAGGGGTTCGAGACCAGCCTGGCCAACATGGCAAAACCACATCTCTACCAAAAATACAAAAATTAGTCAGGTGTTGTGGCACCTGCCTGTAATCCCAGCTAATCAGGAGGCTGAGGCAGGAGAATCACTCAAACCCTGGAGGCGGAGGTTGCAGTGAGCCAAGATCATGCCATTGTACTCCAGCCTGGGAGACAAGAGCAAAACTCTGAAAAAAAAAAAAAGAAAGAAACAAAGAAAGAGGGTGGTAATGAAGTAGATAGTGTTAAAAATGTGCCTTAGAGACAGACTTCCATCTTTTCAACTACTTACCCTTTCTGTGCCCATTTTCCCATTGACAAAATATGAATATCCACCAGCATCACTACATTGATATAAGGATTAGTTAAGAATGTATCCGTAAAACCCTTAGAAGCCACTCAAGGCGCACTATTATTTCAATTACAGTTAACTCATTGGCTGCACCATGAGTCACATATGACCTCTGATGGTCCATGGGCTTGCTGTAAAATCACTGACTTTCACAGCTGAAGGAGGTTTCAGAATCCAGAAGAAGGTCATTTCACTACATCTCAAAATGCACATCAAGCAGGTGCGACATGTGTAAGGGGGTATCACACTGTGGCATCTGCCCCCAAGGGATGGCACTGAGCATGTCACATGTGAAATCTGATTTCCTTTTCACACAGTCCCCTAGGAGGTGTGAAAAACCTGACAGTCAAAGAAACAGGCTCAGGGAGATTATGCAAATTTCTCAATGTCATGCAGTTAATGAAGGAAAGGAAATTCCAGCACTTTATTAGGCAGCATCATATATTTTTATCTGGGTTCTAATTAATGAGACATGTCTAAGGAATTTAATAATTGTACTTAGTAAATTGGTTTCAATTATTTATATTATTAAAAATTCATTTTATTTCCATATTGATGAAATACTTTCACTATTTTATCCTAGCCTACTTTTGGAGGTGTGATAGCAATAATCCCAAATCAGATAATACTTTTCTGGAAAAAAAAAAAAAAAAAAAAAACACATGTAAAAACATGTTTCCTTTAAAACATAAAAAAAATAGAAATCAGACTTTCTATTTTATCTTACAAAAACTGTTTTAAGTTTATCTGTAAAATATCTTTTTGTTTTACTTTCATGAATTTAATTTTTTTTTTTTTTTACGGAGATGGAGTCTCTCTGTGTCACCCAGGCTCGAGTGCAGTGGTACAATCACAGCTCACGTAAACTCAAACTCTTGAGCTCAATTGATTCTTCTACCTCAGCCTCCTGAGTAACTGGAACTACATGCCTGGCTCATAAAGATCTATTAAGCTGTGTTCAGCAGCTATTTTTTTGTTTCATTGTAAGGTCCTCTGACAGGTAACACGTTCACATCAGCCAGAGCAGTGGGGTGGCAGCAGAAGTCTCATAGGCCATGTTACACACAGAAAACTCCAATCGCAACACAAAAAGTGAAAATAAAACCATAGCAGATGGTCACTACATATATGTTTAATATTAAACTAATACTTAGTCATCAGTTAGTTTAACAGATGACTAAATGCACACTACCTAAGTCTGTACATGCATGATACATGTTTGTGATCCAAAATAACGTGAAATATAATGTCAGCTGGGGCCGGGCGTGGTGGCTCATGCCTGTAATCCTAGCACTTGGGGAGGCAGGAGATTGAGACCATCCTGACTAACATAGTGAAACCCCATTTCCACTAAAAATACAAAAAAATTAGCCAGGTGTGGTGGCAGGAGCCTGCAGTTTCAACTACTGGGGAGGCTGAGGCAGGAGAATGGCGTGAACACGGGAGGCAGAGCTTGTAGTAAGCCGAGATTGCACCACTGCACTCCAGCCTGGGTTACATAGTGAGACTCCATCTCAAAAATATATATACATATATATATATATAGTGTAAGCTGAGCTTTACTCATTTTAGTACCTCCACTTTACATTTATATCTACCATGCCAAATGCTCATTGGTTTTAGTGAAACTGACCTTTTATTCAATCCTCAAATTAATCCTTATTTGGACAGCATTTAATTGCATCTCTATTATATAAATAAAACAAAAGCAATATACAAAATTAAATACTCTCTTACTGTCCCCCAGAAGATTAGAAAATTTGGATATGCTTAAAATCTCATAGAACCTAAATCCTATTCTGTGTTTTAGACTTCATACCCCACAAACTCAAGCTACAAAACTCTCCCTTGATTTAAGAGGTCACTGAAGGGGGTTGAATAGTATCCTCTAAAATTCATGTCTATCTGATTGGGAATAGGGTTTTTGCAGATGTAAATAAGGTACGAATCTGAAGAATAAATCATCCTGGATTATGGTAGGATTATCTAATGATTTGTGTCCCCGTAATACACAGAGGACACACAAATATACTCCAGAGAAGGTCTGGTGAAGACAGAAGCAAAGATTAGAGGGTTTGTTGTCATAAACCAGGGAAGCCTGGAGTTGTCAGAAGCTGGAAAAAGTAGAGAAGAATGCATCTCTAGATTGTTCACAGGGAGAGTAGCCAGGTCAACACTTTGATTTCCGACTTTGGGCCTCCAGGACTATGAAAGAACACTTTTTTATGTGATTTGAAGCCACCTAGTTTGTGTTAATTTGTTACAACAACCCTAGGAGATTCATAGAGTCACTGTCCTTAGATCTCCCTAGAAACATGGACCTACTGGCATGCGCTCTTCCCTCTGAAACCACCCAAGCTCATGCAGATGCTCTCTCTTGAGGAGCAACCTTGGCCATATTCCTCAGGGCAGCTCTCTCTCCTCCAGGGCCACATCCAGATGCTAGTCCAGAAAAAGAGGCTGTGCTTTATGTTTCAAAGATGAGAGGTTCCAACCTTCCATTTTACTACAAGGAGCTTTGTTTTCTCCAGGTGCTCATTCCCAAGCAGGTGGGCGGAAGCCACATGGAGTGCTTAAACTCTTTATTGTTATTAAACGGCAGTAGAGACAGAGAGTCAATTAGACAGAGAGGATGTGTGTGACTACTTTGCATGCCTCTACTAAACAACTCTGGGGGAGATTCTGCTGAGTTGCATTTTCTATTTCTAGACATCATTCTTAAGGTTTTGTGCTGTACAAGGAAGGCAATGTTAGTGCTTTCACTCATCAGGCTTAAAAAATATCTTCACGTTTTTATGTAGAACCACCTAAGAAGGGGAGGGTTCTAGGGGATGGGGAAGATGGATTTGGCTTTTCATCCAAAGGAGCTCACTTTCTCCCTAGGGAGAGGCACAAAGGCTGTAAGAGTTTCCAGTCCCACACACAGAGCTTGGTATGTACATCTGCTCTTCCTTCTACCCTCTCCCCATCCTCATTACCTCGGTTGGCATAGGTCATCCAGTGCCTTTTCTTTGGGATACTGTACAGACTTTTGTACCCTTAGCTTGTGGCTCAACCCAGTTGTCACATTTCTGAAGAGGGCCTTTGATGGCCTAATCCAATGCCAACCCCCCACTCCATCGTTCTCTGTCACATCATCTTTTTTTTGTTCTCAGCACTTTTTTATTATTATCATGTAATATATATATTTTTCCTTTGTTTGTACTGTATTTTCATTTTGTATCCCTACCCCATTACCACACAACTCGATAAGGGTAGATGAGTCATTTTTTTCTCTGCTGTGTCCCTAACCCCTTGAAAAGTGACTTGCTCAGTGAATGTGTCCAATAAATGAATAAAAGAAGGGAAGAGTGTATGTTTCACAATGCAACCTTACAGAATTCTGTAACTACCAACAGGTTCTTCCTGCCTGCTGCACAAACAAAGATCATGACACTGCAATAAAGAAAGGTGAATTGATGTGAGGCTTGCTATACTATATGGAAGACAGAATTATTACTCAAGTCAATCTCATAGAAGGTTTGGAGGCTAGAGGTTTTCCAAAGGTAGTTTGGGAAAAGGGGTAGGGGCAGTTTGGCAATGGGTGCTCGCCATGGGTTGATTAGGTCAGATATGAAATCATAGAGACTTGCAGCTGTCCTCTTGTGCTGAGTCACTTCTGGGTGGGGCCGTAGGAGCTGTGTCAGGTCCAGTTGGAGCCATGGGTGTCAGACATGCAAAAATCCTAAAAAGATATCACATAAGGTCAATCTTAAGTTCCACAATAATGGTGTTATCTGCAGGAGTAATTGGGGAAGTTGCATATCTTGTGGCCTCTGCAATAATGGATGTCAATTCTTTATGTGTATACCTTAGCAGCATTCAGATTCCTCTATCCTCATATCCCAGTGGTCTCTCATTAACTTGACAAAGGCATTTGAGTTTTGCAGAAAAGCTATGATCATTTAACCTATAAACTCAACATCTGGCAGCTTGAAGGTTAAAGGCAGGATGGAGGTTGGCTAGATCAGATCTCCCCCACTGCCATAATTTTCTTACTGATGTGATTTTTGCAAACATGGCTTCAATTCCAGGACCATCTACTGCAGGGTGGCAGTACCCTTCATGTACTCCCAGGTCTCAGCTGGTAGTTTTCCTACAACCTGAGACCAACATTTCCAGGAAGAATCTTGACCTACCATTTGTTAGTGGTGCCTTAGAGTCTTAGTGAGTGAGTCTTACTAGTCAAAATGAATCCACCACGAGCCAAGGCAACAAAGTTTAGACAACGGAATCTGATTAGCTAAAACTTCCCTCAGGGCTTTGTTCTACCCCTAACAAAGACTTCAAAATCTAATACAGAGAAGTGTTAGTTTTATAGCTAGGAAGCACTTCGTGGGTGCTGAACATGGCCTAGGTGTTTTATATCTATGCATGAACTCGGGGATAAGTGTAACCCTCTTTGTATGGCTGGCTCAGAGAAAGAAAAAAATGTTCAAGACTACATAGTTTGCAAATGAAGCGGAGAGCTGAGACCAATCTCTAATGCCTTATCTCTCACTTTCTCCACTTCTTAAAGTGATGTAACCCTATCTTCGGAAAATTGCATCTTATTATCAAGTCCAAAAGTTAGGGGTTTCTTGGGGCAGTTTTTAAGACAATGACTCCCTGCCAGCTCTGGCCTATTCCTGGGATGACAAATAGTGGCGAACTCTCTGGAATACAGTAGACTAACAGCGCCATCTGATGGTGAGGACCTAACCCTGGGGAGCACAGCAGAACCAACCTTTAGCTGACCCAGGCCTGGATAAACATGACAAGCACCTCTGGAAACAAAAAATCACAAAATAAGAAAATCCATTTTACCTCTCATTTTTATTAAGAGACACTTTTGAATAATTACTATTCATGGAGGTGGGCCTTGAATTCGTGCAGCTGGATATTGTCTTTCCCTAAGCTACTGACATCTGAAGACACTGCTTAAGGTTCTTGGTGGAGGCAAATCCGCACTTGGCATTTTCTGTGAATGTTTTACTCCTGTGAAAAGGGCCTCCTGATCATCCTGTCTGGAAAACTTCCAGTCTCCAAAATGAGAGCAACGCTGACATAAAATGTTTCTCCTCTTGGCAGGTGGAAGAAGTGACATCGTTTTTCACAAGCGGAACTCCTACAGAGCACGTACTGGAAGTGCTCAGAGTGGGATCCGCTCTGCTCTCTGCCAACTCCTAGCTGATGATCCTGGTCTGGTCACTTGCTCTCTAGGTCACCACTTCTATGTAGAACAAAGAGGATGGTGACAATGACAATCACTAACGTTCTCTTAACAATAAAATTCAGCTTCTAAACAAGTCCATGCCCCTTTATGTTCTAAAGCATTTGGGACTTGTAAAGGTTTAATCAAGGGTAATCACACGCTAAACAGTATCCTCGATTTGTGCGTGATTTCCTGCCAGAGTAAACATTGTGTCTCTCAAGAATCAGGTTCATTATTTTCTAACACTAGTGAGAGTACCTGGATGACATGGGACCTGGCGCCTCTGAGGCTAGAGGACTTGCCCAAGGGCGTGGGAGTTTTGCCCATGGGCATGGGGAGTTAACTGAGAGGCAGGGTTAGCATGCAGTATCCTGACTGAGAAGGTCGAATTCACTTTTCACCAAACTGTACTAATCCCTTGGTGTTAAATTTAGATTGTTAAAGCTGATCTAAATTAAACAAATCTGCATTGCTGTGTTTGAACAAAGAATAGAACTTCCTGCACTAGTCAGGGTTCTCCAGAGAAACAGAACAGAGAAAAAAAGGGAGATTTTAAAGAAGTAACTCATATAATAGTGAAACCATCTTTGCAAAAATTATAACAGTAAGAAAATTATCACAGTAAAAGAGATCTGCTTCATTTTGCCTTTAACCTTCAAACTTCCCTATCATTTCTAGATTTAGGCCAAGTTAACTTTAGGATAAACTTAGTTTCTAGTTTAAATAATCATAGCCCTCCCCCAAAACTATTCCACCTTTGTAAAGCTAATGAGAGACCACCAATTTAGGAGGATGAGAGGAGCCTGCATTCTGCTAAGGTATACATGTAAAGAGGTCACATGATTTGTGCCTTCCCTAATTACTCCTACAGATAATATCACTATTGTGGAACCTAGGATTGACCTTTTGAAATGTCTTTTTTCTGTTTTTTGCACTTCCGATGACTAACGCACCAACCTGTCCTGTGGCCCCAACCAGAAGTGAACTCAGCATGTGGGAGGACCATTTTCCACACCCCTATGATTGCATCCGCAACTAATCAGCAGCACCCATTCCTTATCCACCCTACTGCCCCCGGCCCCAGAATATCTTTGAAAAATGCTAACCTCCAAATTTTCAGGAAGGCTGATTTGAGTAATAATGAAACTCCAGTCTCCTATCTAGCCAGTTCAAGGTGTGTAAAGATCTTTCTCTATTGCAATTCCCCTGTTTTGATAAATCAGCTCTATCTGGGCAGTGGGCAAGAAGAACCTATCGGGTGGTTACAATAGTAGGGCCTGGCATGTCTGAAACCTGCAAGGTAGGCTGGCAGGCTGGAAATTCAGGTAAGAGCTGAGGTTGCAGTTTTGAGTTTGAGTTCCCCAGGGCAGCAGGCTGGAAACTCAGGCAAAGGTTCCATGTTGTGGTCTTGAGGAGAATTCCAGAACCCATTCTCCTTCAGGAAACCTCAATCTTTTCTTATGGTTGCAAATTAATTGGATGAGGCCCACACATATTATTAACAACTTTTCTCAAAATTCCTAAACTGAATCACATCTAAAAACATACCTTTGCAGCAATATCAGGACTTGTGTTTGGCCAGACAACTGAGCAACTTAGCCTAGCCAAGTTCTATGTGACACATAGAACATCACAGTGACCATATTTAACCTCTCAATGGGGAGGAATAATCGGGTGGCATGAACTTCAGATTCTGACAAACTGGATTACAAGATTGAATTTGCTATTGACAAGCTGTGTGACTTCAGACAAGCTTCTTAACTTTTCTGAACTTCAAGTTTCTTGATCAAATGGGGTATTAACAGGATTCCTTGAGATAATTTGTATAATTCCTTAGCAGAAGGGCACCTGGTTTGTACACATAATCTGTTGTCTTTTCTCTAAGACACCTTTTCTAATCCTGTCTAAAGCGGCTCTTTTTCCCCTGTAGAATGTAGTTTCAATTCTGATTACATGACATTCAGAGTCTGTATTAGGCAACACTTCTATGACTTTTTCTCTATATTTACTTATTGATTCACTCATTCATTCCTTCATTCATTAAACAAATGTGGTATGTAACCATAAAGATGGCCACTAGTTACTGACCAATTTATCACAGGCCAAGAAGAGTACTCAACACTGACCATGTATTAACTTATTTAAACCCAGTAATAACCTTAGAAAACAGGCCTTATTGTTATTACTCTCATTTAACACATAAGGAAACTGAGGCCCAGAGAGGCTCAGTTAACTGCCCAAGGCCACACAGCTTAGAAAATGATGAAAATGGTGAACTAGAATTCAAACCTGGTACTTAAATTACAAATAAATATGAACCTAATAAAAGGAGCTGGTGTTTGTCTTGTTTACAACTTCTATCCACCCTGACTCAGTAACTGCTTATGATTAGCAGAATAATTGCCCCTCTAAATATGTCTATGTCCTCACTCACAGAATCTCTGAATATGTTACATGGCAAAAGGAAATTAAAATTGCAAATGAATTAAAGTACCAACAAGCTGACTTTGGATTGTCTGGATTCCAAATGTAATCACATGGGTTCTGATAAGTGGAAGAGAGAAGCAGAAGAGAGAGAGCCAAAGAGATGGCCATGTGAGAAAGACTTGGCCTGATGTTGCTGGTTTTGAGGATGGAAGAATGTGGCCAAAAGCCAAGCAATGCAGGTGGCTTCTAGAAGTTGGGGAAGGCAAGGAAACAGATTCTCCCTTAGTGCCTCCAGAAGAAGTACAGTCCTGCAGATGCTTTGATTTTAGCCTGAGGAAATCTATTTCAGACTTCTGACTCCCAGAATTGAAAGATAATAAGTATGTGTTGTTTTAACCCACTAAGTGTGTGACAATTTGTTACAGCAGCAATAACAAACCAATATGCCCTTTATTCCTTCACTGATGCAAGTTCCATTATTAAAAAAATAAAAATAAGAGCAGACATGTTCACAGTGCTTCCCAGTTTCCAAAGTGCATGATAGGATTTGACCTTCACCCTAACCCAGGGTCCTGCCCTATTGTCATCCCCCTTTTATGAGAGAACGTTGATTCAGAGAAGTGTGGCATTTTCTTGAGGTTGTGCACTGAGCGAGTGATGGAGCGGCCCTGGAGTTCAGCTTATGCCTGCAGGGGTTATCTCTGCTCCCTGCACCAAGAAAATACTTAATCTATGTTTGCTGTGAATAAAAGAGTAGGACAAGATATGCTAGTTAGACTGTGCCAGATGCCAGAAGAGGTTTTCAAAGGAATACCTGTCTGTGTAAGAGAGAACTCATCACCTAACTCACCCCTCAGACCTCTGTGGCCCCATCGGTGTCACGTGTGGCTGGCTGCTTTCATTACTCTGATTTTCCAGATCTTCTAATTAGGGCTGATACCTCGAGGGGGCTTAGACAGAGCCCTCAGGGCTGGGAGGGAGCTGCAAATGCTGTCTCTCTAAAATAGCGTTCTCTTTATGTCTTCATGTCACAACACCAGCTGACCGGAATGCCAGAGTGCACATTGTACCCCACCCCTTGCTTTTATTTATCTATTTTTTTCTAAATCAGGCAAATGACAGAGCCATGTGACTCTACTTCAGAGTCCACTTAACTTAAATGAACAGAATGTGATTTCTGTGAAGCACAGGTGGCTGGCAATGGAGGCAGCACCCCGGCAGCTTATCTGATTGAGGTGGTGGCCTCCAAATGAACGGCTTGAGGAGTGTATTTTAATGGGCAGAGCCTGGGGGAGGCAGTGGGCTGGGAGGCAAGGTGTGGAGGGCTATTTGTTGATAAGGACTGCAGTGAGCTGGTGATTTAGAAGGAACCACCCCACTTAGTGATCCCAATAATCCCCAAGTGAGAGGAGTATTATCCCGAATAAGAGATGAAGAACTGAAATTCAGAGAGCTTGTCTGCATTCCTCAAGGTCACACAGCAAAAAAAGAATGTGTCTTTGTCTAAATTCCCAGTCCAGCTGTCTCCCCTAGAATCCCTAGAACATGCCACCTTTTTCAAGTACCATAATCCTTCAAGGGCTAGGTGATACGGGGGATTGTGAGGAGTAAGAGGCCAAGTCCTGTTTCTGATGGGCAGGCCATTGAAAGAAGGAAGCTGTCCATCTCCGTGACCCCAGCGCCTCACATTGTGCATATGGTCACAGGCTCTACTCTCAGCAGGCCTGGGTTAATCCCAGCTCTGCCCTTTCAAGCTGTAGAAACTCCAGCAACTTATTTATCCTTGCTGAGCCTGTGTTCTCATCTCTATGTTAGAAATATTAACAAAGTATTTCTCTTTTATATTTTATTGATACATAATATTTGTACATATTTATGAGGTTCATGCTATATTTTGTTACATGCATAGAATATATAATCATCATAGCAGGGTATCCGGGTTGTTCATCAGCTAGAGTATTCATCATTTCCTTGGGTTGGGAGAATTTCAAGTTCTCTCTTCTAGCTATTTTGAAATATGCAATACATTGCTGTTAACTATAGTCACCCAACTCTGCTATCAAACAAATTATTTCTCATAAGGCTGTTGTAAAGATGAAATGAAATAACACATGCAAAGGTCTAGTCTAAGACATAGAACACGTACTCAGATGCTGTTAGCAATAGTGTTGTTCTTCTCTGTCCTTGTTGGAAAGGCAGTCACTCAGCTGGGAGTATTTAGGGGCAGTGGGATAGGCCAATCGTCTTCTTTTCAACAAACTTTACTCTCTTGTTAATAAAACTGACTCTAAAGTAAAAGTGTGTTCTCCAGAGCTGTAGGATCCTGTGGCGGTTCTGCAATGATCCCCGTGGCAGGACTAAATAGTTAAGAAGTTGAGATGCACAGTTTGCAAACGCCACTGCTACTTGAAGTAGAGGAGCTCCACTTTTATTTTCACAAAAATTGGCATTTCCCGTAAGACTGCATCTGAATACAAACAGAGGTGAGCTTACAGGTCCCTTTCCAAGAAGGCCTCCTTGGCCATCTCGGACACATTGATTCTTCCTCTGACCTCCCTATTCGTCACCACTTAATATGGTTCGGATGTTTGTTCCCTCTAGATCTCATGTTGAAGTGTGAATCTCAGTGTTGGAGGTGGGACCTGGTGGGAGGTGATCAGATCATGAGCACGGATTCCTCGTGAATGGTTTAGTGCCATCCCCGTGGTGATAATTGAGTTGTGTTAAGCTGTTAAGTTGTTAAGGTATAGTGATAAGTTAGTTCATGTGAGATGTGGTTGTTTAAAAGAGTGTGGCACCTCAGCCCCCTCTCTCTTGCTCCCACCCTGTGATACACTGTCTCCCACTTCACCTTCCCTCATGATTCTAAGCTTTCTGTGGCTTCACCAAAGCAGGTGCAGGTGCCATGCTTGTACAGTCTGCATAACTATGAGCACATTAAACCTCTTTTCTTTATCAATTACCCGGCCTCAGATATTTCTTTATCGCAACACAAAAAAGGGCTAATTCACCACTGTTTCACTGACCTGTGTCACCTACAAATTCCTTTTTATAAATCAAACCAAGTTATTACAGTCCACTCCAAAGTATGAACCACTTTCATATCTCCCCATTAGGAAATAGGCTATTCTCCCAGAAATGCCGTCTCATTGTGCCTCTGGGAGTCTCCTACCACTCTTTCCAGCTCAGCCCTTATCTTCTCAGTATTTTCTGACTTCTACTTCTTTGAAAAAGCAAAATTACCCTCCACATTTGTAATCCTACAGATCCTCAGATTCTCCCTTATCACTTCATTTTATAGCTAAAATACAGCTTTTAGAATGACTGCAAATACTGACTTCTCTGCGAGAATCTGGGACATATTCTACAAATCACCTTTGCTGTAAACATCTTAGTGAAGAGTTATTACAAAGGGGTTTCCTGAACAAACATACACTATGTAACCCTACTTGAGCATTAAGTGTTATATAAGTTAGGATTTACTCTAGCTCTTTGTAACAGAAACTGAAATATAATAGCATGAACAAGAGAAGTGTTTATGTTTTCTCATGTAGAAGTCCAGAGTTACATGGTCTAGGGCTGATGTAGTGATTCTATTGTCTGGGACCTAGCCTGCCTTGATATTTACAATTTTTCATCCTTGGAAAATGACTACCTAATACAACATGGCTGCTGGAGTCCCAGCCCTCATGTCCACATTCCATATAATAAGAAACAAAAAGGAGGAGTAGTGCAGAATGGCTTCTGTCTTAAAGCTGAATCACTCATCTCCCTGTAATTGTTTAGTAGAAAATCCCTCTTGTTGGATTATTTTTATACACAATTGGCCACCCTTATATGTAGGAGAATTTGGGAAATGTGACATTGTATGTTAACCCAAAGTTTCCCTCTTAATGTAGGAATCTGTTACAAAGAACAAAAGGGATCTATTTTATACCGGGCAGATAAACAACAGCATATAAACTGAGAAAATTCCAGCTTCCCTGGTAAACAATCACCGACATGTTTCTCTGGTCTGCCTAATAACACTTGGGGTGCGTGTTTCTCTCTAATGGATGCTGGAGATATACAGTGACTTCCAGGAAGTTCACAGTCTACTGGGGCAGAATAGGCTAGCATACTTCTTACTATAGCAGAATATAAAAACTTATATATTAAAGGCAAACACATGGAATTTGGGCATTTAACTCAGGCACTTGGATCAAGGAAGCTTCCTGAAAGACGTATGCTTGAGTTGTGTTTTGCAAGATGTGTAGGCAGTAGCCAGATAAAGAGGTACTGAGAGGTGGATTCCAGGCAGATAGAATCATCTTGGGAAGGTAAGGAAAGGCATAACACCATGTTACTGTATTCTCACATGTGGGTGGGTGCACATTAAAGTCATTTCTCATCTTTTGCATGCTCTGACTCCAATGCAGTCATGCACTCAGTATTTTTTCAACTAAAAAATATTTATGTCACTTGTATATTTGTGCCAGGTGATATTTAAAAGATTGGGTTGCAGAGGAGCACAGGGGTGCTTACACTGTTGTTGTGTAGAAAGATAGAAAACAGGCAAGTAAATAAATAGTTATAGAGTCTAATTATAGCAATGAAGAAAATAGAGAATGGTGACAGGAAAGCATAAGGACTATACATATATGTCTATATAGATATATAGGTGTGTGTATATACATATATACACATGCATATATAACATATAGACACATATGTATAAGATTTATATGCACATACATATATAACATATAGATACATATGTATAGACACACATATATACCCTTTGCATGTGTGTATATATACACATATGTATATAAGTATATACATACATACACACATATACATATATACATGTATACACACATATATACATATACTTATAAGACAAAATATACATATACACACAGATATATATGTACACACACACACACACACATATGCACTCACTACAGTCAACTGGAATTGAGGCTGCACACTGATTTTTACACTGAAAGGCCAAAAGTTGCTGGCCACCCAGGGCCTAGGGAGGCCAGACTTCCTCAGACATCCTTGCAGAAACCAGTACGATGCTTTAAAGAGCCCTGCTCCATCCCTCGTTGCATGGATCCTTTTCCTGGTGTGGATGCTGAAGGGTCAGTCTTTGGGGAAGAGAGGTGGGTGGGGCTATCAGCATCCCAAATTAGAAAATAAAGGAGTTTGTAGCCGGCAGCCTGTAAACTGGAAACACTGGTCTCAGCCAACCTCCTCGGGGTGCCCTGGCTTCTGCCCAACGATGGATGCTGGCGTCATCTGTCCATACTGGATGACGCCAGCATTGGGATGTGCAGAGCCCTGGAAGGGCTGGTGCAGATCGGCTCCACGTGCAGAAGAGAAGTCAGGGCTTTCAGGGAACTGCAATGTTGTGACATCTATCTCGTATGTCACCTTTATGTAAAATGGTCTATTCTTTAAAATAGTGTTGATAACTAGAATAGTGTATGTTTGCTTGGAGGTGTTTGTGTGAACCTACAACTGTTACTAAACAGATGTTGGATTGGGAAAAATCCAAAACACAACTTCAAAATAAAATACATTTTTAGGTTTCAAATATACATACATGTGAAACATTCATATACAATAAATAAATTGCACCAACTTAATAAATCCAAATTTATATATATACACACACACATATACATACATTCATATATATATGGTCTGGAGTATGGTCTGGAGGTCATCTATTTATAAGAAACACAGGGAAAATATTGCTCATCTCCATCTATGTTTCTTATCAAATTAAAATTCTTCAAACCTTTGTTTCTGTTTTGCTAATAATACCTTCTCCACGAAACAGAACTCAGGCAATGAGTCATTGTCGGGCTTTCAGACTCCATCGATAGAACGGTATAGTCTCTGCTTGGCACCCAGTGGTCTCTGTGCTATGATCTTGTCCCATCTAGATACTGACCAGAAGCAGAAGTGGCCAACTGAGAGCTGAGAGACAGAGGAAAGTGTCGTGTTTGTAATATAAAAAGAAAGAAAAACAAAATGAAAATCGAAATACGACCAAACAACACACCAAAAACCTAAACCGCATTCAAGGAATACTTTTGATCTTTTGTCTATCTTTTTTTATTATGGAAATGAAGGTATATATAAATAATAAATGTGTACATATATATATGAGAGAGTAACAAAGTGTATTAAAACCAATGTACCTGTCAGCTCCAAAAATTATTGCAAAATCACCAGTCTTTTTTATCAATATTCAAAATTCCTTTCTTAACTTCAAATTATTCTACCAAAGATCCCATACCTAATGGCATTTTATTTTGTAAATATCTAAGTAGGTTTCTTTAAAAATACAAGAATTCCTGTAAACATAGCACAATACCAATTTTACCATTAAAATGTATTCTGTCATTGATAATTCTAAGATATAGTCTCATGTCTTCCAAGGCCCTACATTTTATTTAAAAGTTTGTTTATTTGAATTAGAGTATAAATAAGCTGCATACACTATAATTAGTTGATATGCTTCTTCATTTTCTGTACATAAAGTTGCTCCAACACAGATTCCCTCTTTTGGCAATTATTGGTTGATGAAACTGACATGCCCATTGTGTAGAGATGACCACAGTGTGGATTATACTGACGGCAATGCCATGGTATTATCTACCATGTTCTTCTGTTCCTTGTATTTCCTGTAAACTGATCAATTGATCTAAAGTCTTAATCAAATTCAGGTTTTTTTTCCGTTTCTTCTTCTTCTTTTTTTTTTTTTTAAAAGACTACTTTAATAGTAGTTTTGTGTAACTCTCACAAGAGGCTCATCGTATCTAGATGTCTCTCTTTCTGTGATGCTAATAGCTATTGACAGTCATCCATTAGTTAATTAGGGGTTTCAGAATGGTGCTATTCTAATTGTATAATTTCTTCTGTCATTATTAGATAGACTACTTCTAAGAAGAGAAACTTTCCAGGGGAACATATTGCATGCACATTTCACCAGCATTAACATTATTATAAGCATTAAAGCATTCCTGGTCCGGATTCCCCTCTGAAGCCTGGTCAGTTTGAGTTTTGATGATTTGCATTTTAGTGCACAGGATTCCCATTAATAGCTCTCTAATTACTATCTATTTTGAATACCTTCTTCTCTGAAGCCTTCCCCCCCACCCCCCCTCCCCGCCGCTTAAAGATATTTCCAATTGTTCCTTTTGGATTTGTTATTTTTCTTCTTTCTTACCACAACAGTAATGACTCTTTCCTCCTTTCAACTTACACTCAGCTGTCTTAATAGTAGTTAAGGATCACAACCCCATCAACGAAAAGGGAAGTAGAAAAAAGTGTCAGTTGAAATTATATGCAAAAGGGTGAATTATTATTTAAAAAAAATTTTTTTTATACTTTAAGTTCTAGGATACATGTGCACAACGTGCAGGTTTGTTACATATGTATACATGTGCCATGTTGGTGTACTGCACCCATTAACTCGTCATTTACATTAGGTATATCTCCTAATGCTATCCCTCCTCCTTCCCACCTCCCCACAATAGGACCCGGTGTGTGATGCTCCCCTTCCTGTGTCCAAGTGTTCTCATTGTTCAATTCCCACCTATGAGTGAGAACATGCAGTGTTTGGTTTTCTGTTCTTGCGATAGTTTGCTAAGAATGATGGTTTCCAGCTGCATCCTTGTCCCTACAAAGGACACGAACTCATCCTTTTTTATGGCTGCATAGTATTCCATGGTGTATATGTGCCACATTTTCTTAATCCAGTCTGTCACTGATGGGCATTTGGGTTGATTCCAAGTCTTTGCTATTGTGAATAGTGCCACAATAAACATACGTGTGCATGTGTCTTTATAGTAGCATGATTTATAATCCTTTGGGTATATACCCAGTAATGGGATGGCTGGGTCAAATGGTATTTCTGGTTCTAGATCCTTGAGGAATCACCACACTGTCTTCCACAATGGTTGAACTATGGAGAAATAGGAACACTTTTACACTGTTGGTGGGACTGTAAACTAGTTCAAAAGGGTGAATTATTAAGAGAACATCTGGCATTAGTATCGGTTTTCTTCTCCACTGTCCTAGGAAAGAAAATTCAGCATTGTATTTATAAAGGTCTATTTCCCACCCTCGGGAGGAAATCTAGAACCTCTATTTTTTTTCCTGTTTCAATTATTTATTTTTAATTAACAAATAAAAATAGTACATATTTATCATGTACAGCATTGCTGTTTTAAAATATGTATATATTGTGGAATGGCCAAATTGGGCTAATTAACATATGCATACTTAGTTTTTGGAATCTGTATTTTAAAATCTTTAAAGATTAAACTGGTGACTTCAAACGGGGGTTGCTTAGTCAGCTGCATAGAAAAAAAGCTGCCTATTAAAGAGTTCCAAAGGCCAAGAGAGATGATGGAATTACAGGTTTTAAGACATCTGTAATTTTCTTTAGAATCCTTCTGCATGGACAGTATGATATCATGTATGTGATAGTTGAAGCTAAACTGCAGAAGTTATGGCATTTTAAATCAGAAATACATACTCCACAGATGGCAACGAGGGGTTTCAGTTATCTTGAACTCTGGTCAACACCAGATGTTTTGCTAATTAGCATAATTAACATTAGAAATAAGTAGTCAATGGCGAAATTAAGGAGTTTATAAATAGGACAATAGACTTTAGAAATAGACAGTGTAATTAATAGTACTCAAGTGAACTGGCTAAAATATTTTAGAGACTTTCAACATGGCATGGAAAGGACTACAGATCTAGGAGTGCTTTTTCTGTTCAATACCATAAGGATTGGCATTAGAGGTATAATATAGAAAATGTCTTGAGTTCACCTTGAACTTTGAGGATTTCATTTGCTGACAATAACTAGGTCTTACCGGTAGACTCTTCCTCTAGAATATTGCTGTTTTCCACAAAAGACTTTTTCATGCAAAGTGCCCTCAGAGTACCTAAAAGAATAGTGAGTTGAGTTTTTTTTTGAGCTATATGACTGTCTTTTTATTTGCTTGACAACAAATGTTCATTTTCAAAATGTCTTATGGAGCAGTCCTTGTTTGATTGTACTGGTCATTTGGAGTAGGAATGACTAATTAATAATGCCCCAGCTTCTTGAAGCTCATCTTCTGCCAAGAAGAAAACACTATTGGGTGCACGAATAATTATATAATTTGTGTCCATGGTATGGGAGGGACCCTTCTGAAAGGGGCAGAGCCAGTCCAGTCCGGGCCTGTGGTCCTCACTGGGAGCCACTTCCCTCTGCTCCCTTGTTCCATGGTTCACCTTCTTCATCCTCTGGTTTTGATGGCAGGCTAACACTCTTCAATTAAAGTTCTCCTGGCTTTTCCACTAGACCCAGCCCCAGCCCCATCTCTCAGAGGGGTGCATCTGGCACACAAGAAGAATAGCTTAGCCCGGGAGACATGTTTGGATGTTTGGGGGTGGGGTGGGATCACCCAAGGAGAAGATATGGGAGTAGAGGAAAAGAAGCCATTTGCAGATCCCTGCTCTCAGGGGCTGAGGGCTGGACATGGGTTGCCAATATGTAAGGAGTGAGTTGAGGAAAGTGTGCAGGGGTCGCAGGGGAAAGCAGATGGAGGCCCAGGAAGTGAGGGGAGAAAAGGTCTTCCTGAAGGAGAGAGTAGAATAGCCATGTTTCCCTCTCTGTTTCCTATTCTTGTCTGGTTTCAGTTTTCCCAGGGGACTTTGTAAGACTATTTTTACGGAAGTTTTCTCTTTACCAAGGTGGGCTGCTGCCTTCTTTTAGAGCCAGGGAGGAAAGACACCTAGCTTTGAAATGTTCATACACATTACGCTTTCTTCCAGTAATTGATTTCTCATCTTATTTTATCCCAATGCCTGAACTATTTTTCCTCTTTCCCTGTCAGCCTCATTAGATTAATCTCATTCCAGCACAGACATCGATTAGCGAGTGTTCTCTGAAGAGCTCCACATGCTGATGCTTGATGCCAGTATCTGGAAATGGAGTAGGTGAGGACTGTGCAGAGAAACCAAAAACACAGCAGGGATAAGGGATGCCAATTGTCAATAAGAAGGGGGCTTTGCACCACTGAACGTGGCTTATGCTGTTGCCTGGAAAAAGAAGAAAAAAGATTCATTATTTGCAACGTGGAGCAAGGTTCTGCTTGATACCAATAGCCTATAATCACTGGCTGAGATGATAGGAAACCCTTTTATTCCATGGGCTGTGTGAACAGAGCATGTGGTGAGGATGTTCTGTGTCTTTGAGAGAGAGGATGCTTCAGAGATTGACTCTTCCTCTTAGCTATTTACACATAATTTCTACTATTTGGAGACATTTTTTTTTAATTATTATTATACTTTGAGTTCTAGGGTACATGTGCATAACGTGCAGGTTTGTTACATATGTATACTTGTGCCATGTTGGTGTGCTGCAACCATCAACTCGTCAGCACCCATCAACTCGTCATTTACATCAGGTATAACTCCCAATGCAATCCCTCCCCCCTCACCCCTCCCCATGATAGGCCCCGGTGTGTGATGTTCCCCTTCCCGAGTCCAAGTGATCTCATTGTTCAGTTCCCACCTATAAGTGAGAACATGCGGTGTTTGGTTTTCTGTTCTTGTGATAGTTTGCTAAGAATGATGGTTTCCAGCTGCATCCATGTCCCTACAAAGGACACAAACTCATCCTTTTTTATGGCTGCATAGTATTCCATGGTGTATATGTGCCACATTTTCTTAATCCAGTCTGTCACTGATGGACATTTGGGTTGATTCCAAGTCTTTGCTATTGTGAATAGTGCCGCAATAAACATACGTTTGCATGTGTCTGTATAGCAGCATGATTTATAATCCTTTGGGTATATACCCAGTAATGGGATGGCTGTATGGCGATTCCTCAAGGATCTGGAGACATTTTTGATTTACAAATTATGCTGTCAATTTTTTTGCTAATCTTAACCCAACTCTGGAAGGTATTATTGGTGTTTTTCTCCAGCTAAAAACAATTAGGCTCATCTCAGCCAAGTTTGACCAGATGGATAATTGTGAAAGGATGCTCAAACAAGGGTTTCTGTTTTCTGAACTGATGTTCCCACCACTGCAACATGGTCTCTTCCTTATAATATCCAATGTCTTTGCTTTCTTGCTGGGCAACATTGCCTAGTATTATATGAGGCCGGCCAATATGATAGGTATATTTGATCACTGGCTCAGTAAATAGAGCCCATGCCCTCTTGTGAAAACTTCTTATAATTACATTTGCCTTTAAGATAACAATATGATTATCAAATGTTTGACAGGATTATCAAGCCTTAGTGAAAATTATTTACAAATTGAAAACTTTAGGAGCGCTCTCCTGAGTGTCAAGAGAACAGAAGGAGGTTTGGGGAGAAGAGTAGCAAGAATAGAGCCTGCCTGCATGTATTTGACACTGTGCTGGGGTTTTATGCACCTAATTGTTTTTGCTTCTTCTTTTGTCAATTTCATTCACTGGATAAAATAGGTGATAGTTGACCCAATTTATAAATATGAAGTATAGAGCAGTTTTGCATAGTTGAATAGCTTATGAGTAGCAAAGCTGGATTTGCTTGGTTAATTATTGTCCTGAGTCTACTTGTTAGAATTCCCATTCCAGTGATCCGTCTCATATGCAAGGTTGCCTGTCCATTCTCCAACTCCAGGAAAATGTTAAGTAGCTCGTAATTTGTCAACCTAAAACTATTCTTCAGACATCAAGGTCTAAGTGTGATGTTACAGGTAAAATAAATAGATAAATAAAAGTATGGAAAAGATGAAGATATCTATTTCTGCTTGGTTTGCAGGGATTCATACACTTCACCTAACTGTGCA
This sequence comes from Macaca fascicularis, assembly GCF_037993035.2. Lineage (NCBI taxonomy): Eukaryota > Metazoa > Chordata > Mammalia > Primates > Cercopithecidae > Macaca > Macaca fascicularis. The sequence goes on from NC_088382.1 coordinate 147,185,086, forward strand.
AATCCAGAATTTCCAGCCCCTCACCACTGCACACCCCAGAATCATTGCACACGTGACATCACACAGAGTGGTGCTCAGGGGCTCCATTCAGACCCTGAATATCTCTTCTCCCTAGTAACTCTGGTATGCACTCTTTTCCTTGCTTGATGAATTTAAATGATGATGGATCCATTGATTTATTAATTTCTACCAAACACATTAATTGAGTCCTTGAGCTGTACCTGGGATTGCTCTAAATGCTTTAGAATAAAGATTCCATCTTTAAGTTCTTTAAGTCATTTAGAGATTATAAGGTTATGAATTTAAAGATTGGAATGCCAAAGAGAAAGTCATGAACACCAAAGTATAGACAAAGCGATCTGACATTTAGAGGATGAAAAAAGATATTACAGGTGGGGAAACAATAGTAAGTTTAACACCGACAACCATTAATTTTGCTTATATTATATGCTTCTCTATGGGTCACATTCTTTATACGAACGGATTCATTGGATATGCCATTATAAGATGAGCAGCATTCAGCTATTCATAGAGCATATATTTATCGCATGTGCTAGGCACTGAGTAGGCTTGCCTATATGTGAAAATACCATGAAGAAAGGAGAGCGTCACAACTTTCCCAAGGCTCCATGATAGCCAGAGTTAACTCATATCTGTTTGATACCAAGTAGATCTCTTTCTCTACAATCACAAGACATGCATAAATCTTTGTGAAAGGGACACCTCAGCTGAGCATATAGGATGAATAGCAATTAAACTTGGATTCAAGAAATAAACGTCCACCAGATGCAAGCAGTGAGCTTCCCTTCTGAAGGCTAAAGACTAGGATGGGGCTGTATATTGGAGATAAATATGTAACTATATGCAAAGAATCGGGGAAGCCAGAGTAATACACTATGGGAGAATTTTTTTTTAAATCACTATCTAATTTAACTGAATAAATAAGGAAAGATTTTTCAGGGATGTTCTTGTTTATGCTTAACAAGCAAGGAGACAGGGCTGTGCAGGTAGAGAGAACTGAAAGAATTAAGGATTGGAGATAGACAACTTGAGACTGATAAAATGATGTCTCATTGCTTGCAGCATTTATTATGTGAATGTAATGAAAATCATTTAAGATTTTATTGGAAGAGAAAGCTCCACAGACCGAAAATGATTAAACACCATTGAACTAAAAATCAGGTGTTGGCAAGTGTGAGCCTGCAGGTGAAATTCAGCCAACTGTCTGCTTTTGTGAATAAAGTTTTATTGGAATCCAGCCACACTCAATTGTTTATGGATGATTTATGTCCCCTTTCATGCTATAACAGCAGAATTGACCAGTTGTAACAGAAACCCTAAGGTCCACAAAACCAAAAATATTTGTTTTCTGGCCCTTTACAGAAAAATTTGGCGAATTCTAGATTGACATTTGATTTTGGAGTCCTGGAATCGAGTGAAAGTTTTTGATTGTAGCTTTGTTGTGATTGTCCTCATTTTTGTTTGTTGGCTTTTTGGTTTTATTATTAGGAGGATTGAACATGCAGCAATCTGTGGGCTGGCTCAGAGAGGCAGATAGGGTGAGAACATCTGGACAGGTAAATTCAACCATCACTGACTGACAGAGCTACTATACCCTGCTGGGCTCTGACACAGGCAAAGCTGAATAACACATGCTTTTTATGCATAAAGCAATGTCGTGGGAGAAATGATCATAACACTGATTAATTGGGCTAGCAAAGAAGGAATGCAATACAAACAAGCATAATGCGTGTATGTCTTTAAAAATGCATGGAGTCACAACCAATTGAGAAGAATCTGAGCCAGCTTCTTGGAGGAGGTAGCATTTGAAAGGAGATGGAAGGAGTGGTAGCGTTTCAGCAAGCACAGATTTGGGGGAAGGCATTGCTTTGTAGACAGGATTGAACTGGAAGCACACGTTTCTGACTCTTAAGTATTGCCTTCATGTCCTCATGGAAATTTATCAATGCTGTAGGAGCTTTGATGCCACTGCCAGTTTCTATTTATACCTTGCCTGATTTCTTTTTGGCCCGGAGCAAATTTCTCCATGTTAATTTTATACATGTACAGATATCTTATGACTAATTCTAATAATTAGAGCAGAAGAAAGGAATGATGATGGAACTATTTTATTCAATCCATTCATCTTGGTTGCCCCATTCAGCAACTTACTGACTAAATTAAATCTCAGATTCATTGGAGATATGTTTGAAGCAGATAGAAAATTGAAAATTATTTCCACTACATTAAGGAAATGGTCATTTTCAAAATGAATCTCTTTATGAGAAGTAATCAGAATTAGATAAGGATAGAGAGCAAATGCCTGCAATATTTAGATGGTTGCAATATTAAGGGTGATTAATTATCATCTTAAAATATCACAGGCAATGCTTGCCTCATCTGTTTGCCTGAATTGACCTCTTCTGTACCCATTATGTTTCTCCGAAGTTGAAATGAGTTTTTAAATGGGCCTTGCACAGGCTGTTGCGCGCACGTGTGTCTGTGATGAATGGGACGGTGCGGGCAGTGATATGCCTGGCCTGTTGATTCCTTTCACTACATAAAAGAAGGATCTGGGCTGCGAGAGTCAGGCAGACCTGAATGAAAAATCTGGAAATTTACTTCTCTTTGACTTATTTTTCTGGATTGTTATAGTAGTTATTTCATTTGGTGTTTATAAGAACTAAATGAGAAAATAAATACATTAGAAAGATAAAAAGAGTGCTGTATCCATCCACGCAGGAGCTCAATAAATGTTTGTCTCTACTCCCTTATTTATTCAAATTGATTTTATTTTAGAAACAACACCAGAAAAGACTTGTGGCAAAGCGGGGACTGTTTTCTCAAACAGTTGAAACTTTGGCATTCCAAGAAGGAACAGACTCTTTATGTTATCCTTTCTTTGAAGATCAGTAAAAGTAATTGGATGAAGCCATAGTAAGCAGAGAGACCGAAGGCCAATTACCAATAACAAGAAGTCAATGCTAGAGAGTAGGAGGATATGTTCATTAAACATTTCTCATATGGTAGGAGCTACTCTAAGTGCATACTCCTCACAATAGCCTTAAGATGCAGGTACTCTTTACAGACAAGGAGAAAGAGAAGTTGCCTTGATGGGGTGCCAACACACAGGCACATCTGCCCAAAGAAATCAGGCCAGAGGAAAATAAGTGCATCTGTGCACTGTAGGTTGTGTTATACTGATCTGTAGTTCATTCTAAATTAGATAGAAGCCGGGATCACACAGGGGATATATTTTTTATAGTACAGTAAATCATCAGCTAAACAACTGGCTTTATTATGTCTGGGAGGATGTATTTATATGTGTATATTTATATATCCCTGGAGATTTTCATGATCACTGGTTGTCTTTATCTGGGAACCGCTGATAAACAGAATCGTTAAAGGAGATTATCAGACTGGATAAGATAAAACCACTGAGATTGCAGATAGGTGGATGGTGGGCAGTTGACCATGGACGGTGTTTTCAAACCTATTTAGAATTGTTCTATCTTTTCCTAGAAGAAATAGCTAAGGCCAATAGCTCTAATCTAAATAATGGCAAGTCATACATGAATTTAGGCCATCTTATGAGCAAAGGTACTTCTGTCTGAAACAATAACATACCTTGGAGCATTCAGGCGAAGCGAGAGAAAACACATTCTGGGATTATAGTAGAAAAATTCCTGTATGAGACATAAAGTATAGAAATCAAACAGGATGATTGTGGAGGCGACTTCTTGTTGAGCAATTTCATGATGTCCAGGCATTGACACCGAACAACATCACAGTCTGCATAGTTGTTTCCCAAGCAAGCTGGGTGACTGAAAAACAATTTTGAGCACAGAGATGATGCTGTGCTTACCCTCCTTTCTTTTCAAAACCAAATTATTCTAACCACAAATACAACACTGTAAGCTATAATCATAGCCAAATTGGCCACGTGTTCTCATAACGATGTAAATTTTTAGGATGAAGATGCTGAATTATCTGGCTCCTCTCAATGACTCTTGGCTAGTGAGTCTATCTGTGTAAGCTTGAGGACACTTTAGAGGCTGCCGTACAACCTGCCTGGGGCAAGCCAGTAGCAATGGCCCCCTGACACAGACTAAAACCAACGTGTGGTGGGAACCTTAGCAGTGAACCGACAGTTGGTGGAGAGGAGGGCAGCCTGAGGTTCCGAAGATAGGGTGCTCTTTCAATAAGAACAGGTTTTGTTGTTTCAGCTCAACAACAGTGATCACTTGCAGTGATCTTGGCTCACTGCAAACTCCACCTCCTAGGTTCAAGTGCCTCAGCCTCCCAGGTAGCTGGGATTACAGGCATGTGCCACAACACCAGGCTAATTTTTGCATTTTTTTAGGAGAGATGGGGTTTCCCCATGTTGGTCAGGCTTTTCTTGAAATCCTGACCTCAAGTGATCCACCCACCTTGGCTTCCCGAAGTGCTGGGATTACAGGCATGAGCCACTGCACCAGGCAACACAATCTTCATTTCAAACTTCCTGTCCTAGTCCAAGAGAGCTGCTCCAGCTTCCATCCCCCAGGAAGGCAAGAGTGGTGGTGAAGAATGGTCAAATGCTACATGACTTGGCCTGTGAATGAGGTGTCCTGGAAGCTGGCCCATGAGCTCTGGGTTTACATCTCATTAGCCATAAGGTAGCCTTATGACTACACCCACCTGCAATGGAGACTGGGAAATGCAGTCTGTATTCTCAGAAACATGAGCCCAGATCTGACAAAAGAGAAGGCGTATATGTGCTCAACTAGAACTCTTGGCCTCAGAGAGCAATTTTTCTTTGATAACGTTCTTTTGTCTTCTACCATTTTATACTCAGTCATAGAGCCGTGTGTTAAAGACCCACCATGAGGGGCTTTTATCTTGCCTCAACTTTCTGATGCTCTAAGGCTGAACTGTTGGAGTCTGGGAGAAGTTTTGATCTCCACTGTGTCTAGGACTCTTCTTTCCCTGATCCCTGTTTCTAGAACAGTTGGAGCAATAAGGCTTCTCAGGGTATAATGTGTTACGTACAATGCCCTAGAGACCCTTTTTCTGGGCAGCACTAATGGACTGCTTTAATAAATAAAGAAAGTCAAGTGAGGAAGTATTCTGGCCATGTTTACATACAGCCCCTGTGTAGTGAATGGATGACTGACTGTCTTTCTTTTTTCTACCATTACTGCATATATAGCAGTTTAAGCAGTCTGGCTATACAATACACATTTAATAAATATTAAGTTCAAAGAATATTTAATACATATTTGTTTTATAAAATGAATATTTAGGTTGATTCAGTATGTTGTAAGTTTTCATCTTTTGAGGCACATTGGAAATCATTTTACTTGAAAGAAGAGAAGTAAGGATATTACATTTCTAATTTAGAAAGCATAAAAGCACATTTTGAGTATCTGTGGAAATGTTGAATTTATTTTAAACATTACATGTGGACATCTAACCATAAACTTCTTTGTTAGTAGGTCTTGAAACATTCAGAAGACTTCCTCATTCATTTTCACTTTTGGTCACACAACGGTCTGATCACTGAGTCTAATTCTCTAAAGGGGATTTGAAACAACTCCAGTTTCTTCTTTTGCCATTTGGTTAAATGACTTGGCCAGTGTCACAGATAGAGAAGGGTCTACCTAACAGGTTTCTACCCCTGACTTTCTGTATATAATGCACTGTTTTCTACCCAACGGCACTTATCATCATAGTGAATAAATTCTCTCAAACAAAATGTGCAAAACAGAGATGAATTTCAAACACACTTACCCTTGCTTTTCTTAGTACACTAGAACAGATAATTCTATAAACATGAAGGTAGAAATGTGCCACCTTATACTAAACCACGTATCAACTTTGAGTGAAACAACAAAGAAAAATAACATGGAGGTACAATGTTTTCTGTCTTACATCAGTGTCCTATTTTACGATTGGGTGATCTTTGAGAAACACAACAGATAATGAGGAGAGAGAGAAAAGTCCAGAGGTCTGGGTCCTTCACCATGTAAAATGAGAGTATCATTAAAAAATAAAAGTACATTTTTGTATACAATTTGACAATTTATAGCTATAGCTTTAAAACATCCATATATCCCATATCAGGGACTCTTGATAGTGATTAAACATCAGAATAACCTTCCCAAGGTTTTTAGTAAAACCTTATGTGTGACCCTGATCAATTCTTTTATAAGTTTGTCAGAATTGGTTTACTTTCATACTTCTGAAGGAACTCCTTCAGTTTTATAGAGAAACCAGACATCTGGTAATTAAATAATCCAAAATGTGTGTGTGTGTCTACATAACCCCAAACATAAGTGTGTGTGTGCGCATGCATGCACGCAGGCAGTCACACATGTGTGCATCTCAGGTTATTATTTACAATAAAAAACATAAAAATTAAGTTTTCTTAAAAGGAGTTATTGAATAAATTAATTTTTCTATATTATAATGTTGTGTGGTCATTAAAATATAATCTCGTGATTGGAAGCTACTTACAAAGTTGCAAGACTTAATTATTAAATGAATCAAGAAATATTAAATGAATCAAGAAAATATACAATTCAGTGTGGCATGACAATGAAATTCTTTTTCTTTCTTCTTTATCTAATTGTCTTTAAAACTGATATATAGGGCTGGGCACAGTGGCTGAAGCATGTAATCCCAGCACTTTGAGAGGCCAAGGGGGACTGATCACGAGGTCAGGAGATTGAGACCATCCTGGCTAACACAGTGAAACCCCGTGTCTACTAAAAACACACAAAAAAATTAGCCAGCATGGTGGTGGGCGGAGCTTGCAGTGAGCAGAGATCGCACCAGTGTACTCCAGCCTGGGCGACAGAAGGAGACTCCATCTCAAAAAAAATAAATAAATAAAAATAAATAAATAAAAATATTAAAAAATAAAAAAATTTAAAAACCTGATATATGGATGACTTGACTTCATATGACCTTATGGAGAACGGGGTAACATTTTCCATCTTGATTTCTACCTCGAGCCTGTGTTGCCTGCTTCCTGTTCCCCTTTCTGGCTTTTAAATGTTGGTGTTTTCAGGAAATTATCTGTGTTCTAGGCACATCCCTCTATTTTCTCAAAGATCACATCCATTTTATGAATTTAAGTGCGTCTTTATGCTGATGACTGTAAATGTTTGTCATATCTTTTAAAAAGTGTAACTGTAATATTTGCAGGCCCCACCTTGAACTTCGACAGCCACTAAACACTGCATCGCAAACACAACATTTATTCCTCTTATCCCCCCCTTTCCACCTTCTAGATTCTTTATCTTGGAGGAATCAGCATTCACCAAGTTTTCAAATCACCCAGACTACCCTGCATCCTGAATGCCATCCTGTTGAGACTCACCTTCACTAACCTCTTGTGAACACTGTAAATCTTTTTTTCAAATATTAATTAAATGGCCACAAATCTGTTTTGCACACAGTAACTAGGGGATCTTGTGTAGAATTTGAATCCATCTGCTGTTTCCAACTCTCCAGCAGTGTCCAATACATTTTGGGTAAATAAAACACTAGTTGGCAAGGCATGAAAGATTCTTCCAACCTGGACTTTCTCTGAAATTTCAGCGACATTGCCTGAAATAATTGCCACAACACAGGACTATTGGTATTTTTCCACAAGTTTTGAGTTCTTCTGATATATATAAAGTGAGGTTTGTCAGACATTGATATGGTTTAGATTTGTGTCCCTGCCCACATCTCATGTCAAATTGGAGGAGGGGCCTGGTGGGAGGTGATAGGATCATAAGAGCAGATTTTCCCTTGTTGTTCTAGTGACAGTGAGTGACTTCTCATGAGATCTGATGGTTTAAAAGTATGTGGCACTTCCCCCTTCACTCTTTCTCTCTCCTGGTGGCATGTGAAGGAGGTGCTTGTTTTCCCTTTGCCTTCTGCTATGATTTTAAGTTTCTGGAGGCCTTCCAGTCAGGCTTCCTGTACAGCCTGCAAAACTGTGAGTCAACTGAACTAAATCTCTTTTCTTCATAAATTACCCAGTCTCAGACAGTTCTTTATAGCAGTGTGAGAATGGAAAATACAGGCATGCCGCTTCTTTCCCCTTTTCACCAATTTAACACATCCGTGCCCCTAATAATTCAGTTCATGCGTTGCTATGTACACAGAACATGCCTGTTAAATCCCTGATGCATGATTGTATTAGTCTGTTTTCATGGTGCTGATAAAGACATACCCGAGACTGAGAAGAAAAAGAGGTTTAATTGGAGGTACAGTTCCACACTGCTGGGGAGGCCTCAGAATCATGACAGGAGACAAAAGGTATGTCTTACATGGCAGCAGCGAGAGAAAAATGAGGAAGACGCAAAAGCAGAAAGCCGTGATAAACCCATCAGATCTCTTGAGACTTATCCACTATCTCAAGATTAGCACAAGATAGACTGGCCCCCATAATTCAATTACCTCCCCCTGGGTCCCTCCCACAACACGTGGGAATTCTGGGAGATACAATTCAAGTTGAGATTTGGGTGAGGGCACAGTTAAACTATATCATGACATCCCTGACCCCTCCAAATCTCATGCCCTCACATTTGAAAAACAATCATGCCTTCCCAACAGTCCCCCAAAGTCTTAACTCATTTCAGCATTAACCCAAAAGTTCACAGTCTAAAGTCTCATCTGAGACAAAGCCAGTCCCTTACGCCTATAAGCCTGTAAAATCAAAAGCAAGCTAGTCACTTCCTAGACACAATGTGGGTACAGGTATTGCGTAAATACAGCCATTCCAAATGGGAGAAATTGGACAAAAAAAAAGGGGAGAAATTTACCAAAACAAAGGGCCCATGCAAGTCCAAAATCCAGTGGAGGTATTCAAATTTTAAAGCTCCCAGTTTATCTCCTTTGACTCCAGGTCTCACATCCAGGTCACACTGATGCAAGAGGTGGGTTCCCATGGTCTTGGGCAGCTCCCCCACTGTGGTTTTGCAAGGTACAGCCTCCAACATGGCTGCTTTCATGGGCTGGCATTGAATATCTACGGCTTTTCCAGGCACATGGTGGGAGCTGTCGGCGGATCTACCATTCAGGGGTCTGGAGGATGGTGGCCCTCTTCTCACAGCTCCACTAGGCAGTGTCCCAGTAGGGACTCTGTGTGGGGGCTCTGATCCCACATTTCCCTTCTGCACTACTCTTGCAGAAGTGCTACATGAGGGCCCCGCCCCTGCAGCAAACTTTTGACTGAGCATCCAGGAGTTTCCATACATCTTCTGAAATCTAGGCTGAGGTTCCCAAATCTCAATTCTTGACTTCTGTGCACCAGCAGGCTCAACACTACATGGAAGCTGTGAAGGCTTGGGGCTTGCACCCTCTGAAGCCACAGCCTGAGCTGTACCTTGGCCCTTTTCGGCCATGACTGGAGTGGCTGGGACAGAGAGCACCAAGTCCCTAGGCTGCACACAGCATGGGGACCCTGGGAACGGATCACGAAACCACTTTTTCCTCCTGGGTCTCTCGGCCTGTGATGGGAGGGGCTGCTGTGACGGTCTCTGACATGGCCTGGGCACATCTTCCCCATGGTCTTGGGGATAAACATTAGGCTCCTTACTACTTATGCAAATTTCTGTAGCTGGCTTGAATTTCTTCTCAAAAAAATGTTTTTTTCTTTTCTACTGCATTGTGAGGCTGCACATTTTCTGAACTTTTATGTTCTGTTTCCCTTTTAAAATGGAATGCTCTTCACTTTGGGAGGCCGAGGTGGTTGGACCATGAGGTCGGGAGATCAAGACCATCCTGGCTAACATGGTGAAAACCCGTCTCCACTAAAAATACAAAAAATCAGCCGGGCATGGTGGCAGGCAACTGTGGTCCCAGCTACTCGGGAGGCGGAGGCAAGAGAATGGCGTGAACTCGGGAGGTGGAGCTTGCAGTGAGCCGAGATCGCGCCACTGCACTCCAGCCTGGGCAACAGAGTGAGACTCCGTTTCAAAAAAAAAAAAAAAAATGGAATGCTCTTAACAGCACCCAAGTCACATTTTGAGAGTTTTACTGCTTAGAAATTTCTTCTGCCAGATACCCTAAATCATCTGTCAAGTTCAAAGTTCCACAAATCTCTAGGGCAGGAGCAAAATACCACCAGTCTCTTTGCTGAAACATAACAAGAGTCACCTTTGCTCCAATTCTCAACAAGTTCCTCATCTCCATCTGAGACGACCTCAGCCTGGACCTTATTGCTCATATCACTATCAGCATTTTTTGTCAAAGCCATTCAACAAGTCTGTAGGAGGTTCCAAACTTTCCCACATTTTCTTGTTTTTCTCTGAGCCCTCCAAACTGTTCCCAGCTCTGCCTGCTACCCAGTTCCAAAGTTGCTTCCACATTTTCGGGTATCTTTTCAGCAATGTCCCACTCTGCTGGTACCTATTTGTTGTAATAGTGCATTTTCACACTGCTGATAAAGACATACCCAAGACTGGGAAGAAAAAGAGGTTTAATTGGACTTACAGTTCCACATGGCTGGGGAGGCCTCAGAATCATGGCGGGAGGCAAAAGGCACTTCTTACATGGCAGTGGCAAGAGAAAAATCAGGAAGAAGCAAAAGTGGAACCCCCCGATAAACCCATCAGACGTCACGAGATTTATTAACTATCATGAGAATAGCATGGGAAAGACTGGCCCCCATGATTTAATTACCTCCCCTAGGTCCCTCCCACAACATGTGGGCATTTTGGGAGATGCAATTCAAGTTGAGATTTGGGTGCGGACACAGCCAAACCATATCACATGAGTGAATGGACGCAGGCTAGGAATGGAGAAGGTGCTTTCCTAGATGTGGAAACTGAAAGTAATAAGAGGAAGATACTGTGCTTAGCATGGCATGAGAATCTACTATGTGCCAAACCTAAATGCTTTATGGGCATTGAATCATTTCATTCTTGTTATGGTTTGAATGCGGCCCCTTTGAAATTCAGGTGTTGCCAATGTGATATTAACAGGTGGGACTATTAAGAGGTAATTTAGCCATGAGGGCTCCTGGCTTGTGAGTGGGATTAAGGCCCTTATAAAAGCAGCTCCCACAGCAATCAGAGAGTTCACCTTCCAGCCTTCTGCCAGGTGAGGACACAGCCATCGTCACTCCCCGTGGAGGATGCAGCAGTACAGCGCTGTCCTGGAAGAAGAGAGCAGCCCTCATCAGACACCAAACCTGCCAGCACCTTGATCTTGGACTTCCCAGCATCCAGAACTGTGAGAAGCATGTTTCTGCTCTGTATAAATTACCCAGTTTGTAATATTTTGTTATAGGAGCACAAATGGACTAAGACAATCCTCATAATAACCCTCTGTAGCAAGTTTCATTGTTGTCCACATTTGGAATGTCAGACAGTTGAGGAGCAGGGAAGTCATTTATCTGTTACAAAGACACTGTGCTGTCAAGGCAGGAACTGATGCCAGGCTTCTTAACACTGGACAGTTGTGTCTTAAATAGACACAATATCAGATCAAGAAAATAATGAAACACAAAATCGGTAACCCACATGTAATTAAAATCATCACGATTTTATTCCTTTTTTTTATCTTGCATTTCTGCTTCTGTCTTGCAAATGTATTATGTATTTTTGACAAATTGACAACAGTGCCACTGGTTTGAATTGCCTTTATTTAATGCAGTGAAGTCACACTTTCTTTTATGTCAACTGCACAGTATATCTCTATTCTTTTCGTCTGATCTATAGACCACTTAGGCTACTATAAGATCCCATCGTTACCATCTCTATCCTTTTCCAATTTTGATGTAGGAGAGAAAAAAAAAAACAACAGTAACTCAGGGTGGGCGTGGTGGCTCATGCCTGTAATCTCAGCACTCTGGGAGGCCAAAGCATGTGGATCACAAGATCAGGAGTTCAAGGCCAGCCTGGCCAACATGGTGAAACCCCGTCTCCATTAAAAATACAAAAGTTAGCCCAGTGTGGTGGTGGTGCACGCCTGTAATCCCAGCTACTCAGGAGGTTGAGGCAGGAGAATTGCTTGAACCCAGGAGGCGGAGGTTGCAGTGAGCCGAGATCACACCACTGCTCTCCAGCCTGGGAGACAGGGCAAGACTCTGTCTCAAAAAAAAATAAACAAAAAAATAACTCAATGATGACGCAGACACAGAAAAAAAATGAATGGGACAGAGAGCCTTTGGAAAAAAACCCCAGTAATGGTACAAGAAGAAGATGATCGAGAAAATTAAAACTAACCATAATCCACCATATGTGTTAATGACTACCAAAATAGCAACAATAAAAATTCTCAAGAAACCCAAGACAGTGCAGATGACACGCTTCAGAACAAAATTATGAGAATCCCAATTATCTTTGATTATGTATGCACAGTAGGAAGTTTGCAATATTGCAGACAAAGTGTTGCATGGCAACCATTTTTTTTTGTTAGAATGCTAAAGTATAATCTTGAGGAAATTCTAGTTATACAGTAATTTCAGTTTTAAAATATCTAACATTAGTCACTTTTAAAAACTAATTTTGTAAGGTTGCTAGAAAATTAACCATAAGCATGTTAGGATATTAGTTTCTGGAATTGTCTGTTGGCTTCCTGTAAAAGACAAACAATGTGTGCATTTTTGAATTTTTTATCAGTGCATAAGAGAATCTAGTATCATGACCCATCAGTGGACATTCACAACATCATTTAAGTCCTACTGTTAAAATAATCATTTTAGAAAAACACACACTATATCTCTATCATATTGTTTTTATTTGATCTGACTTCACTTGGGCGGGACCAGAGTTTAGCTGGAATACTGTCAGATCTGTTTTGGGATTGAGGATTGCGCCTCTACCTAATGCCCACGTAGTTTCTTATCAATGATGTTCTAAAGTCTCTCACAGCCATGCCTGTTATTTCTTATGCATACTCTCTCCCAGAATAGACTGTAGGTGATTTAATTGAGCTCAGTTCTGCCTCTGTTTATCTGATGATGTGGGTGGAAGAAAGGAGGAAAGTAGACTTCTTCAAGTCTCATAAACTGGATCTAAATGCTTCAAATTCCAGAAAACAAGTTACTAGCATGCTATACAAACTCTAACTCTGCAGCCAGACTGTGTTCAAGCCCAAGTTCTAGCCAGGTGTTTTCAGAGCCCCTGGGTAAACTGAGGTTCCAGCAGCAGAGCAGCTAGCAGCCCTGCCCTAACAGGAAATGAAAGAGAGCTGGACGTGATAGTTACACAGTACCTCTCATGGGATACTTCTTTTACCTGGTGGGCAGCCAAATGCCTAGTTGTCCAACCTATGCGCAGGTGTTCTTCAGGAGAGAAACCTACTGATACTGGCAGATGCTCCTGGGACTCTTGTCTGATCCCTGCCCAGTGTCTGCCTGCTTTACCACGGCTCTGGTGCTGGTTGCTCAACCTTGTGTTGTCCCTGGCATCCTGGGGAAAACCCAGCCTGGGGCAGCCCCTAGTTCTTCAGGTGGAAGGTGTATATTTAATCCACAATAGGAAACAGGTTCAAAGACTTTTACTTAAAGATCCTGGCCACGGAGGGCATAAGGAGTTGGGAGGGCAGTCCTTTCATGGAGCAAAATTATCTTGGTTTATTGGGTGAATTTGTGGTTGGTTTTTAAACAGTCACATTGACACCTCACATTATTCAACTATTTATCTCATCATTCATCATCTTCCCTCCCTCTGTCCTTTCCTCCCTTTCTTCTCTCTCCCCTTCCTTTCTCTCTGCCTTCCTGCCTTCCTTTTTTCTTCCCTTCTTTCCTCCCTTTCAGGAATATACTGAGTACCTACTTTGTCTCAATACCACTGTTAGATATCCGTCATCATTTAGTGACTCAGTGGTTGTTGAAAATTAATCAGAATACTACTGGCTATCAATTGCACACATAGAAAATGTGATGTAAAATCACAAAAAGTTACAAAGTCATTTATCTCCCAGAACATTAAAAAAGTAGATAATACAGAACAGTGGTTTGGGGGCAAAGAATGATGATTTTAAAATGCTTTCATCGAAAATGGTAGCGCATAAGAGAAGACGCTCCTGGGGAACTAGTTTGTATTTTGTTGAATTCCATTTTGAAAAGAATGAGTGGTGATATGAAAGTTCCTACATTTTTACCTTGCTGTATGAGAAAAAAAAAATAGTAGGCTAGTATGAAAAGGCCATATCATCACTCTGTTGGTTTTGCACAATAAAACTTTTATTAGCTTTGTTTGGTTTTGTTTTTCTGCCCACAAAGAATATTACGTGTAATTTTTAGAAATTTAGGGAAAATCAGAGAAGCACAAAGAAGGAAAATCAGAAAAGCACAGAATTTATTTAACACCTAGAGAACAGAAGTAACTGCTGATAATGGCCAGGCTCAATTCTTCTCTCATGTATCTATGCATATTATGCATGGGAGGGCTTTTTTATGTTATTACATTTTAAAGACTTTGTGTCATGTTCTATACTTTGAAATCAGCTATTTCTATTTAATATCATAACTTAGAAAAAATACTCTTTCTTAATGAAATTTTGGGTTGCTACATTCTTTGTTGTAGTGAGCTGGCTTTAGAGGGTTCTGGTCTTCGGTTCTGGCCATTTCTGTCTTGGTCCCAAATCCTCCGTTAACCATTTGTGTTGCTTTGGGAAAGTCCCTGCCTCTCTTTGGATATCTATCTCATCCACCATATAAAATAAAAAAGATTGGAATTAGATGGTGTGACTTACAAGCGCTAGTGCTCTAGAATTTTCTAACTCTTCATCAGTGCAAAGTCTCCCCACCATTGCCATCAGAATCCTGGGAACCTGTGGAGAGGAGCAGGGCCCCATCTATTCCAGTGACCCGTGAAGGCACTGAGGAGGAGGAACACAGGTCCCTTTGTGGCTTCTCTTTATTCATTACTTTTACTTTCTGCTCCAAACATCCCCAGATCCTGCTCAGGCCCACGGAAAGGGAGTAAACCACGGCACCCAGCAACACTTTTAATCTTAGCATATATTACCTGTAGTGCCTCTACAAAAATAAAGTATTTTAAGACAAAACTGAAACCAAATATCCATTTGGGACAATAACTGCCTTTTTTCAGGACTTTAAATGTTGCATACAGAAGGGACATAGCCAAATGCAATGATGTGTTTTCCGTCAATGGCTCTTTGGCTTTGATGAAGTCATCAACCTCCTGAAGGCAGCATCATCCTAGGAGCATAGATCTAATTTGCAGTTCAGTGGATGTAGGTGCTGTGTGAGTTTGAGAAATTTGCTGAACATCTCTGAGCTAAATCGTAATGTATCATATTACAATAAAATATGTCTTAAGTATGTCATTCTTATTATTTTACTAATGTGGATTGTGTCCAGAGTCATCTTTCAGGCGCCTAGTGATGCTGCCCTGCTACCTCTCCGACTCCTCTTCTTCCCCTTTCCCTACCTCACTCTCTCCAGCTGCACTGGCCTTCTTCTATCTGCTGCTTCTTCATTCTTGGCTTGTTATTCTCCAAGCCACCTGGCAGGCTTGGTCTTTCTCCAGATCTTTGTTTAGGGGGTCCTTACTTTTAAATCCATGTCGAGTACCATCTTCTCAGAGTCCCGCTCCACAGTTGGTCGGTCCACCCACCTCAATACCATAAGTCCCTCAGTCACTGTCATCATTTTTTTTTCTTGAAACAGGTTCTCATTCTGTCACCCAGGCAGGAGTGCAGTGGTGCAATCGCGGCTCACTGCAGCCTGGAAATCCTAGGCTCAAGCGATCTTCCTACCCCAGCCTCCCAAGTAGCCGGGACCATGGGTACATGCCACTACATGCGGTGAATTTTTATTTTTATTTTAGTAGAGTCAGGCTCTCATTATGTTGCCCAGGCTGGTCTCAAATTCCTGATCTCAAGTGATCTTCCCAGAATTACTTCCTGGGATTACAGGAGTAAGCCACTGCACCCAGCACCATTTTTAATCTTAGCATATATTACTGTTCAAAAATAACTCAGGATTCTAAATATGTGTGAGTGTGTGTGTGCATTATGTTGTGTGTTGTGTGTGTAGCTGGTTTAGTTATTGACCTTATTCCTTCCCACTAGAAGTTTTGTGAGAGAAGGGGAGTCATTTGTCCTATTCACAGCACAGCATCTGGTACAAAGTAGTTGCCCAGTATACATTTGGTGAATAAATGAATCAGAAGGAAGGAAGGAACAAAGGAAGGATGGAAATATTGAAGAGAGATTGGGAGATGAGGTTGAAATAACATTCTCATGGATCTATAACCTATGAAGGACCTTCCTTGTGTTTCTCCCCAACACGTGGGAAAGGGGAGTCATTGGCTTAGGCTGTGGGGCTGTGAAGTCCCCACGTGTCCTGAAGCAGCACATGCCAGCTATGACCCTTTTTCTTGGTTTGAGATAGATTTCATCTTAAAAATGTATTTTTCTTTTGCATTCTAATTCATACATCTATTTGTCAGAATATTTTAAAATCTGTTCCCTTGTCATCTGTTACGGGTGCTGTGAGAGGAGGCTCAGCACTCCTTATGGGGACCCCTCCTGTGACTCAGGTTCTACGTTGCCTGGCTGGAGGGGCCTAGCTGGTGACGGGAGTCTGTGAAAGTCTTGGGGATTGGTTGATCTTGTAAATGGCATGCCCAGTTCTAAGCTTTTTCTAAATCACATTTGAGTTTGTGAAGAGGAGGAATTGTAAGACAAAAAGATAAGGCAGCGAACTGGGTTCCCTGACTGCTGTCTGTCAAAGGTACACAAATAGAAGAAAAAGGAATGCAATGTAGTCTTCCTCAATAACGGAAGGATATATTTTACTGAGTAAATGCCGCTTTTACATGTAGACATAATGCTTATGTAGTATGAAAATTCTTTTATTCATTTTACATATTTGAATGAAGGTTTTATATATTTCTAAATATGCTTCATCAGTCATAGGAACTTTTGTACTTTGATGTTTTAGAAAGAACATGGTAGAGGAGTTAAGAGTGCTGGATTGTAGCCTTAGCAGGGACTGTATAAGAACCTCAGTTCTTGCCAATGAAATGTGTTTTGACTCTGTAGTTTTGTTTTTCTTCAAGCCTCAGAAATCTGCATTTCTAAGGATTTCCTTACATTAGTTCATAAATACTCAGGAGAACGAGATAAAAATGTGTCATCCCAGGTGCATGGTGCTGGACTCCATTTACAGCTGGGAAATGTGGCAGCATAAGACAATGCCAGAGGCAGACATGACGTGTACAACAGGCTTCCAGCCTCTAAAACATGAGTCGAGCAGACAAGCCAAACAGGTGATAAATGTCTGAGTGTCAAAACCGTGCCTGAACGATGTGAAAGTGAAAGTCGAACTTCTTCCTTGCATCTTGTCAGAACCCCAGTGTCCTGCTTGAACAGGTGCTCTCTTCCACGTGGCCACCCTGAGGTTGGCTATCTCCAAGTTCTTTGATCTTGCCTATCAACCTCTCTGTTCCCTCTCTATATTTTCTTCTTTTTCCATTTTTCCTTCTATAACCAATTAATACTCAATTTTTAACACCACTATAATCTCAGATCCTACAACTGGACTAACAACTAAGAGATACTGTCTCAGAGTAATGAGGCATTTACATAGAAAGCATCCTGCCACATAATGAGGTGTGGGTGAAAACAGATAGAAAAGTGGAAGACAGGAGTTACTTGTAGGAGAAACAGCATGGAGTGATTTGGAATAGTATATTCAGGAATTGGTGAGAAAATCTCAAGGCCAAAGTATACAGTGTTTGAGACCAGCCTGGCCAGCATGGTGAAATCCCCTTCTCTAATAAAAAATATAAAAATTAGCTGGGGTGTAGTGGCACACACCCGTAATCCCAGCTATTTGGGAGGCTAAGCCAGGAGAATCGCTTGGACCTGGAAGGCAGAGCTTGAAACGAGTCAAGATTGCGCCACTGCGCTCCAGCCTGGGTGACAGAGTGAGATTCCATCTCAAAATAACTAAATAAATAATAGAGTACAGTGTTGCCAAGCGGGAAGTAATGTGAGAATTTTTTAGGAAGACAGACTGAGGACATTTCATAAATATTAAGCATGGCTTAATATTAGGAGCTAAGTTAGGTGTTAGAGGCACAAGAAACACAAGATAAGTATGATCCCTGTCCTCATGCAGCATGCAGTCTAGGGGAGGGTGAGTAGTAAAATGACCAACAAAAAACAATTAAAAACAACTATAATTACAAACTGAATTTTTTCTATGAAAGAAAAAACTAAGACTAAGAGTTCAATGGGGTAGTCAGGAGGTGTCTCTAAGGTGATAATATTTGACTCACAATCTCTGTGGAGTCAGCAACGAGAATAATGGGAGAAGCTTCCAAGTAGCGACACCAGTATGTGCAAATGTCCTGAGGTGGAAAGGAGGTTAAGGAAGTGTTGGTGGTTGGAACTTCGTGAGGCAGTGTATGGGATGCCAAGGCAAAAACAGATAGGAGATAGGTTGACTAGGGCCACGATTCCAGGTTTGATTTCATTATAAATATTGATAATATTGATAATAATATATATAAATATTGATGATATAAATATAAATATTGATGATATTGATAATAATGGTAATCGTAAAGATAATAAAAATTAACATTTACTGAATTTTACTCTGTGCCTGAACCACTTTACATTTTTTAACTTGTCACAACTATCATATAGGATGACTACTACCACACTCTTTATTTTGCAGACATGTAAACTGAGGCACAGAGGCAAGAAATAACTTGCCCTAAATTACATGGATAGTCATGTAAAGTTAGCAAAACATTTTATACGAGAATAGCCTAATTTGATTTACTTTTAAGAGGATAATTTTAACTGTCATTTGTAAAAATATTAGAGGAGGGCAAACATACAACCCCTAATTTTTTTTTTTTTTTTTTTTTTTTTTTTGAGACGGAGTCTCACTCTGTCACCCAGGCTGGAGGGCAGTAGCACCATCTCGGCTCACTGCAAGCTCCGCCTCCCAGGTTCACGCCATTCTCCTGCCTCAGCCTCCCAAGTAGCTGGGACTACAGGTGCCCGCCACCATGCCTGGCTAATTTTTTTTGTATTTTCAGTAAAGACAGGGTTTCACCGTGTTAGCCAGGATGGTCTCAACAGGATGGTCTCGATCTCCTGACCTCATGATCCACCCACTTCGGCCTCCCAAAGTTCTGGGATTGCAGGCTTGAGCCACCACACCTGGCCACAACTCATAATTTTTAAGAGCATATTACAATAGTCAAAGAGAACAGGATGGTTTACATAAGGATTTTGGTAGAAAACATAAAAAGAAAAGGGCAGATTTTAAATATATTCTGAAACAAAATTAACAAAATATTTTAAAGGATCAAATGTGGGAGATAAAAGGAGAGAAATTAAAGACAATTTGAATAATTCTCACTTGACCAATTAGACAGAAAACACAACAATGTTCATTTCTTGAGTTGAAGAGTTCTAGGGTAGAAACAAGCAAGGGGCTAAAGCAGAGTGCAGACTTAGACTTATAATTGTCCTGCTGTGGTTTGCAAAAGGGTGGCTCCTTTGTTAACAGCAAGTAGTTGAAGAGAGTGAGCCATCAAGAACGTGATGCTAGATTCTCTTCTATATAGAAAACAGGCAGATGCTAAGACAGAGGCGGGATGAATAGATGTGTAGCAGGGCACATTAGATACAATGTCTCAAAAGTACAGTAGTCTCCGCATCTCCCTGCAAATCTTTCTGTATTTTCTCTCATTTAAACACATACACACACACACACACATACACAGTAGAAATTATTTATGGTGTATATCAGCATTTCTGGGAGCGGGCTATGGGGTTTATTTAGATCAGCTGGGTGAACACAGCATGAGGTATCTAGGAACTGGCATCCACTTTTGTGCAAAAGGCACACAGAAAACCACAAAAGTGGTACAAGTTCAATGAGGCCCTAATCAACAATCTGGGATTTGGGCCAGGGCTCCAGTCCCTCACTGAGAAACTGGAAACAAGACAGAGGCTAGAATCAAAGCAGCTTGCTCTCCTTTGGAATGTGGCACGTTGAGGTGGAATTCGGCTATGCAGGAACACATTGCTCAGAGGTCTTCCCTGGAGCACTGGAACTTGGATCCAGCTGGATGTCACCAAGGCTCTGGCCTGAACGCAGGAGCTCATCTTGAGTTTTACGAATCTATCAGAGAGGCCTTCCTTGAATCGAAGTGATGTGTGTCCCCAGAGCTCTCTCCCTACTTTTTTTCATCCCTGAGAACGGCATTCATCATGTTTTGCTGCAATTACATAAAACCTGGTGAAACTATAACTTTATAAAAATAGACTTTTCACTGCTATCTCTTCAGTTGATAGCACAGTGTCTGAAACATGCAAAACCTACAAAATGTGGGTTGCTGAGTGGATGTAACCTCTCATCCAAATTCACTATAAGTGGTGTATCACATAAACATGAAGGCTTCTCCAAGTATCCATTTGAAAATATTCACAATTCCATTAAAATTGTACAGCCAGCAAAAAAACACTTTCTAAATTAAGATGAATGTCCTGAGTTATCTTTATCTGAGATTCCCAGGATGGCCCTAACAAAGCACCACAAACTAGGCGGCTTAGAGAGGAAGGAACATTTTTCTCACAGTTTTGGAGTCTAGAAGGCTGAAATAAAGATGTTGGCAGGATTGGTTTCTTCTGGAGACTCTGAAGGAAAATCTATTCCGTTCTTCATTTGTATCCTCTGGCGGTTGCTGGTATTTTTGTCATTCCTTGGCTTATGAATGCATTTTACAGACTCCAGTCTCTGCTGTTATCTTCCTTGTGTGTCTGTGTCTCCTCTGTATCCAACTATCCTTTTATAAGGATTAGTCAATGTATTAGGGTCCACCCTAATCCAGTATGACCTCATTTTAACTTGATTACATCAGCAAAGACCCCTTTTCCAAATGAGATCACAGGAACCAGAGATTAGTACTTCAACATATATTTTGGAAGAACATATTCAATCTACAACACAGTTCTTTCAAATGGCTCTGGGATGGTGTGGAGTGAGAGCTTTTGTAATAAAAGATTACTTTAAGAAGATGCTTATCGGGCCGGGCGCGGTGGCTCACGCCTGTAATCCCAGCACTTTGGGAGGCCGAGGTGGGCGGATCACGAGGTCAGGAAATCGAGACCATCCTGGCTAACACGGTGAAACCCCCTCTCTATTAAAAATACAAAAAATTAGCCGGGCTTGGTGGTGGGCGCCTGTAGTCCCAGCTACTCGGGAGGCTGAGGCAGGAGAATGGTGTGAACCCGGGAGGCGGAGCTTGCAGTGAGCCAAGATTGCGCCACCGCACTCCAGCCTGGGCAAGAGTGAGACTCTGTCTCAAAAAAAAAAAAAAAAAAAAAAGAAAGAAAAAAATTAAAAAAAAAAAAGGAGATGCTTATCTTTTCCCCTTGCATGAGACTAGCCCCATGCTGACCTTTTGCATAGCTGATCTTTATTAAATATTCAACTCCTTAGAATAGCTGAAGCATTTTATTTGTGGGAGGTTCCTCTTTGGGTGCCATAGTTTAAAAAGCACAATTCCCTGTTCCCTGCCCTGGAGGAATAGAATGTCCTCCTTTCTGAGGGCTTCTGTATTAGTCAGGGTTCGCTAGAGGGACAGGACTACTAGGTTAGAGGTACATATGAAAAGGAGTTTATTAAGGAATATTGACTCACCTGATTGCAAGGTGAAATCCCACAATAGGCCGTCTGCAAGCTGAAGAATAAGAAAGTCAATCCAAGTCCCAAAACCTCAAAAGTAGGGAAGCCGACAATGCAGCCTTCAATCTGTGGCCAAAGGCCCTGGCAAACCACTAAGTTCCAAGAGTCTAAAAGCTGAAGAACTTGGAGTTCCATGTTCGAGGCCAGGAAGCATCCATGCCCTTCCATGTATCCTTCCACATTCCTCTGCCTGCTTTTATCCTAGCTGCACTGACAGCTGATCAGATGGTGCCCACCCAAATTGAGGGTGGGTCTGCCTCCCCCAGTCCACTGACTCAAATGTGAATCTCCATTAGCAACACCCTCACAGACATACCCAGGAACAATACTTTGCATCCTTCAATCCAGTCAAGTTGACACTCCATATTAACTATTACAGCTTTCCAGACCACTGGGCTTCTGCCCTCAACAGAGAGAAATCCAGCTCTAATCAGCAGGAGAGGGGCTGTGGAAGGGCCCCACATAGCATTTAACCCTGTTTCTCTCCTCCATTATCATTAGGCCAGTGTCTGGTTAACTGGGAGTCTCAGGACAGCATTTTTTAATAGATGCATATTTTATCTCACCCTAACTAGCTCTTTATTATGCAAATAAGCACTGTGTACTTTGTTTATGCTTCAGCTAAATCAAAGAATCTTTTGGCAGGAACTGCATTCTTCCAGCAGCCATATGTTGTTGATTAATCACACAAAATAGGGAGTTATTGTATGGAGTAAAGCAATTTCATACCAATTACTACCCATTGTTTAAGATCTTTTTGACACACTGTCTCGTTTTATTGTATCATACCTTTACAGGAGTGGAAACAGAACAGAGAGATAGAGAAAGCAAAGGGGAGGGAAAGTGGTTCCGAGGAAGGATGAGGGGACTTCCTTCCTCGGAGAGGGAGAGAGGGAGAAAGAAAAGCATCCAAAATTAAAACAGTAGGAAGAAATAGGAAGTATGTAACATGGGTTTGAATGAATTTCATAACTGAACAAGTCATTCAACAAATAGCGCCACCCCGTGGATTAGAGTTCTATGACACCTGAAAAAATAAACATAATAGGGAAGGCAGAGCAAGGCACCGGGATTACGAATGTTATTCTTAGAAGCATCCAAATGAAAGTGACTCCCCTGCCTGAGGATGGAGCGTGTAGGGAAAATTTCCAGCAGAGGAAACATTTAAAATACATTTTGCAAGGCAGGTAAGAATCTACTTCTTTGCAGGCTAAAAAGAGCTCCTCTGTATCCCACATGGACTGTGCGTGACACAGGGCACAGGACAGCCATGCACTGTTTAGTTTTGTTGTTTGTTTGTTTTGGAGATGGAGTCTCGCTCTGTCGCCAGGCTGGAGTGCAGTGGTGCAATCTCGGCTCACTGCAACCTCAGCCTCCCGGGTTCAAGCGATTCTCCTGCCTCAAACTCCCCAGTAGTTGGAATTACAGGCAGACGCCACCATGCCCAGCTAATTTTTGTATTTTTAGTAGAAACGGGGTTTCGCCGTGTTGGCCAGGCTGGTCTTGAACTCCTGACCTCAGGTGATCCAGCCTCCTGGGGATGGATCGGGCGTGAGCCACCGCGCTCAACCGCGTTGTTTAGTTTTTGCAGATAATTGTTTAAGGCGGGTTTTATTGTTTCCAGATGAGACATGGAGAGTTTAAGTGACTTGTCCAAAATCACCAAGCCTGTAGGTCACAGATCGATGCAGAGCCATCCAAGCCTGGATGCTTTCCAAACTCACCTTCCTCATCAATGTTCTTTTCAGGGGCCTCTATAGTAAGTTTTTCTTTGAGAAAGCCAGGTAAACAGGCTGGCGCGCCTTCAGCTTGAAGCTGCAGCCCCTGGGCACACAGAGCCCTTGCTGAGTAAATGCATGTGAAATGGACTATGGGGATGTGTGGCTTCTAGCACACAGACTTGCCCTTCTGTAGCCTAAACTCAGTCTCATCTTCCCACTGTCCCCCCTATCTTTACACCAGTGCCAGTTAGTTCTTTGAGAAACTAGTTCAAATCCTATCAATTGTCTTCTCAAAAACATCAGATGCCTTGGAATTAGTGGGTTGGGGCAGTGCTGGTGGAAAGGAACTCCTCAGTGTGCAGTGGAGCCCCTTTGTAATCCAGCTTTCATAAATGTGTCTCTTTCACTTTTGCATTGCGTCACTCCAGTCTCTTCACTCTAATTACTCTGAGTGCCCTGAGAGTTTCCGTTTCTGAGCTGACACCTTCTTTCCCAAAATTATTATTTTTTCTCCTAGTTTCACTTGCTATTGACATTTGTTTCTTTTTTTGAGCCTCACACCAGATGTCTCTGCCATTTAAAAGCCTTTTTTCTAATCTCTCTGGAGTTAGCATGGTGTTCAGTGTTAAGAAGAGGACAGTAAATAGTAAAATGAAGAAGACGGGGAGAAGACTAAGAAGAAAAGACAATGGCTTCATTAATTAGTTTTATCTGGATGCCTTTGTTTGGTTTCATTTGTTTTCTCTTACAAGGAATTCTGAGATAGAGAATATAGAGTTGGTGCAACAAAACAATGTCATCCTGGATATTGAAGGATGGAGCCTTCTGTCTAATACACTCGGTATGCTCAGTGTGTAGCGCTGGTCTACACAGGAATCCTTTGAACTAGGTTAGATGATGTCACTTCTCTGCTGAAAAACCCTCCACAAGCAGGTCTTCACTTGCTCAATCACAGGAATCCCCAGTGTTTAATACAGTAAATGTGGGATATGTGGGAGCTCTTCTTAGCAGGCAAAGATGTAGAGTCTCACTTGTCGGCAGCCCCTAGCATCCTGCAGTCTCGTGGCCTCCCTCACTCATCCTCTCCAGACACATCTGCCTCCTCAAAGAACCACAAATCTACTAGCAGATATTCTCTCAACCAGCCTAATGTCTCTTGTTCTTCTCATTTATCATGTAAGTTCATTCTAATTCCTTAGCGTTTTGTTGTGCATCTAGGAAAAATATTAGATGCCTTATGAAAACAGTTTAGAAAGATCCAGAAAACAGCATATCTTATCTTCTGATTGCTCTAAATAATATTATCATTATTAGCACAGTTGAGGCCATGTTTTCTAATAAAAAATTTAAAGTATGTATCAGTAAAAAGCTCAAAGAATGCTCTGGAATTTTGGCGGGAATTCTGAGCTGCACTCCTTTTTCTTTACCAAGAATGTTTGAACTGAAAATACTTTTTCAATTGTATAAGCGATTTATTGTTCACATTAATATCTGTTCAATTATTACTTTCATTCATGTTAGAGAGGGATCATTGTTTCATTTTTTTTCCCCCTCCCACTACTCCCCATCTTATAGATTTAGCCATTCTGACATTAGTTTTTAGAATTCTACTGAACTTGAGAATTTGAAATTGTTTTCTATAAATATTGGACCATCAGTGCCATGTTACCCTTGTTATGCACCACTAAATATTATTTTTCTTCGAATTATTCAAAGTTCTGGATAAGTGCTTCTCTTGGTTGAGTAATATTACCTGTTTGTGATCCATTTTTTTTTTCTGTTCTTGGAATCCTATGGGTGCTTTATTGGGTATAAATATTTAAGTGTTGCCAGTCATAAAATCTTCATTCATGAAAGTTGATATTAAAGATTTATTGTGAAACATGTAAGAGTAATGACAAAATACTTTGTCTTTAAATTTAGTATATAAAATCCACTTACTTTCTAATCTGAAAGACTTTTCTTGTAAAATTAACAACAATATGTTTTATATTTCAAAATAGCTAGACAAGAAGATTTGAAATGTTCCTATTACAAAGAAATGATAACTATTCCAGGTTCTGGAGATCCTAAATACCCTGATTTCATTATCCCACATCATATGCATGCATCAATATATCACACATACTCCACAAATAGATACAATTATTATGTATAAAATAATAAAATTTTATTTTTAATAAAAATGAAAATTAAGGTATAATACATATATGAAAGTGTCAGTAGAATCCTAAGAAATACTACTTTCTCTCATAATCTTCTAATATAAATTTTTTATTACATACTAACTAATGTCAAAATTAGATTTCTTTTCCTAGAAACCTTCTTCTAATCTCACACTGCTGTGATGAACATTTTCCAGAACCATCATTCGTCACAATAGCAAAGTTCAAAGTGTTTTTGTCTTTCTTGTTCAATTTAAGTGTAATTTTCTTTATCTTACAATGGGAAGGCCAGCCTTATGAGTAATTCTCTGTTGTAGTCTCATAGTTTTGGTCAGTATGAGATCTTTATTAAGTAAAGAATGTGTAATATCCTGTAGTTGTATAAATTAAATGTAATATCCACTTAATGGAAATCCGCTAATTTTTATTGTTTCAAATTTTATAAAAATTTAATCAAAATGATCTTAAGAATTCCTATTTAATTTTAACTATTAGTTTTTCTCTTCTTAAAATACTTTTGTATCTATTTTTATCAGTATTCAAACTTTTCTTATTATTATCTATGAATCAAAAATAAAATGTAATTATATTAAAAGAGTACACATCTGAACATAACCACATTAAAATTTAAATTAAATAGAATAAATCAAAACTTAACATTTAATAATATGTTATCGCAATAGACTTACAAAAGATTATCTACTCATATTATAATACAAAGTATAAATTATATCAAATTAAATAAAAATTTATACTTTTAATATAGGTTGAAGTTTTGAAGCAATCTGGAACTTACTAAAAAGCTGCAAATACAGTACAAATAATGTTCTTTGGCTTATCTTGATGCTTCATCACTTCAAATTGTTTAGTGTAATTTCTTACAAAGACTTTCTCCTACATACTCACAATCCAACCATCAAAATCAGGGAATTAATGCTGACACATTACACATTTAACTGACCCCTGTAATCTGCAGACCCTATGTAACTTTTGCTAATCTTGTCAAAAATGTCAAACTTATTAAAATGGAATGGTGGTTGTGAGGGGATGAGAAAAGTAAGAAACGGGCAGTTGTTCAATGGGTATAAAGTTAGAGATAGACAAGATGAATAAATTCTAGAGATCTGCTGTGCATCATAGTGCCTATAGTTAAAAATATGCTACTGTGAGCATAAAATATTGTTAGCAGGATAGATTTCAGGTTAAGTGGCTTTATCTCATCAATCAATCAATCAGTCAATTAAAGGCTCACTAGGCTTCTGACCAGTTTGCATAATTCACATTTGAGGAACAATCAACAAGACCAACCATATCACTCCCAGCTTTCCGTCATCATTGACCAAGATTTCTTTCAATAGTTATTTCTTTGGCTAAGACTATAAGTGCCAATCTGAAATGAAAATATTTTATTAATGAAACCACCTGATGGCCAGTCCTAAGTGTCAAGGCAGCAAGCAGGATGCAAAGGCAGAGACCTAAGGAAGAACAATTTTAGAAAATGAAAATGGAATCCGTGTGAGGCAGCTCATGCCTGTAATCCCAGCACTTTGGGAGGTCGAGGCAGGTGGATCACCTGATGTCAGGAATTCGAGACTGGCCTGACCAGTATGATGAAACCCTGTCTCTCCTAAAAATACAAAAATTAACCAGGCATGATGGCATGTAACTGTAATCCCTACTACTCAGGAGGCTAAGACAGGAGAATCGCTGGAACCTGGGAGGTGGAGATTGTAGAGAGCCGAGATCGGGCCATTGCACTCTAGCCTGAGCAACAAGAGCGAAACTCCAAGAAAGAAAGAAAGAAAGAAAGAAAGAAAGAAAGAAAGAAAGAAAGAAAGAAAGAAAGAAAGAAAGAAAGAAAGAAAGAAAGAAAGAAAGAAAGAAAGAAAGAAAGAAAGAAAGAAAGAAAGAAAGAAAGAAAGAAAGAAAGAAAGAAAGAAAGAAAGAAAGAAAGAAAGAAAGAAAGAAAGAAAGAAAGAAAGAAAGAAAGAAAGAAAGAAAGAAAGAAAGAAAGAAAGAAAGAAAGAAAGAAAGAAAGAAAGAAAGAAAGAAAGAAAGAAAGAAAGAAAGAAAGAAAGAAAGAAAGAAAGAAAGAAAGAAAGAAAGAAAGAAAGAAAGAAAGAAAGAAAGAAGGAAAGGAAAGAAAGGAAAGAAAGAAAAGAAAGAAAAGAAAGAAAAGAAAGAAAAGAAAGAAAAGAAAGAAAAGAAAGAAAAGAAAGGAAAGAAAGGAAAGAAGGAAAGAAAGAAAGAAAGAGGGAGGGAGGGAGGGAAGGAAGGAAGGAAGGAAGGAAGGAAGGAAGGAAGGAAGGAAGGAAGGAAGGAAGGAAGGAAGGAAGGAAGGAAGGAAGGAAGGAAGGCTCTGACATGTTTCTGCACAGAGATGTGAGATTCAAGGTGTTGAGCAAGCACAGATCCACATTCCTGGGTGTTTTCAGTCTGTACATGGACAGTAGCCTATTTGCCATATGTATTCATGGCTAATCCAGGACTAAAAATGACTATTGACGCACTGTGTGTGTTTCCTTCCTCCTTTATGTAAGTTTATTTCTTCCTTTCCAGATGGGTTTGTAAGTGGAAGTAGGTTAAATTTAGAACCCTGCTCTCATCATCCCACTTCCATTCAACCCTTTTCTCTCACCCTGTCTTACCTTCCTGCTTTCATTGTGCTCTCTGTTCATTCAAACCCTTTCTGTGCAATCTATGGGGATTCGGAATACAAAATATAAGAAATACAATGATAATTCTCTTCTATTGTAATACTCCTGCATAAAGCAATCTCTGTGCCTGGAAAAATTCATTTCTCTTCCACCAGTAATACTTATGAGTAAAAGAATGCTGGAGAACTACCCCATTCTGTACTCCAGGCACTGTCACAGACACTGCCCCTTCACAGCCCCTCTCCTGAGCAACACAAAAACTGCAGTATACAGTCCAATGCCTGCTACTTCGTAGATTCCAAAAAATACACTTGGTGAATGGATAGTCTGCTGATTGCACACTTCAATAACATTCATAACCAATCGTTGAGTCATGATTACTGTTAATCTTTATAGATTTGAAATCAGAAACTGAACAAGGTATAGTAACAAAGACACCAAATTGGACCTCCCATCTTAGGACTCCAAGTCCAGCACTGTCTTCGTTATCCCTTGGTTGCCTCTCCATTGTAGGAAGTCCTAGTATTTTTTAACTCAGTTTAAAGAGAACAAAATGTTTCTATTTTCAAATTTTCCTTCAAATGGGACACTTTAACTTGACAATAGAATGGTTCAAGCCCCCTCTCTCTGAAGGAGGGATCTGTAATTTCTCATCAAGGACTTCAGAGATAGATACCATAAAAATGCATGGGGTGATGGGCGATATGGATTATCTTGTTGCATCTATGAATGTGAGATTGAAATGTTTGACCTATTAGATTTTCTTCATGCTGATGAAATTTTGGATGGCAGCTTCACTTAGAAACTAAATTAACCAAAAACCTCCATCCTGTTCAGGAATAATTTGAACTCTGGATGGACTATTTGCTCTTCTGCCTTGTCAGACCCCTTTGCCATCAATAAGTGATTGGGGAAGAGTCTGCAGCCTCATCAGTTTTGGAGTCCACATGAACTAAGTACCAAAGTCTTGTTTTGTTCCTGTGGCAGGGAAAAAAATTAGTCATTAATTTTTTACTTTATTTACTAATTTGTTTATGGAACCATCTAATAAATATTAGTGCGATAGAATTCAGAGTTTAAAAATGCAAGCATTTACTGCTTCCCAAAATCAACACATATTTCTCAAGAAAGTAGATGGAATAGGATCTGTGGCATCTAAAAGACTATGTTTAAGGAAGTTTCCACTTCCAAAGAAAATACAATCCAAACTTTCCTTAGAATTGATTATGTGGGTGCCATACTCAAAGCTCCAAACCTTCTCTGGGTCAAATGTATAGGTATCA
Source organism: Macaca fascicularis (assembly GCF_037993035.2). Lineage (NCBI taxonomy): Eukaryota > Metazoa > Chordata > Mammalia > Primates > Cercopithecidae > Macaca > Macaca fascicularis. Next base: position 147,214,591 of record NC_088382.1, read on the forward strand.
AAAACAAAGTAGAGGTGCCTCAAAAAGTGCCTACCTCATAGGTTTTCCAGCATATGGTGAGACAACTCTATGGCTAAATGTGACTGGGTCGCACACGTGAATAGGTACTTCTTCTGTTCCTGCCCCATCGGGGAGCTTCACGGCTAACCCTACTTTCTGCTTGGGAGGTACCCCATTACTCAAGACAAAGAGGAAAATAATGTGGGGTCCATAGGAAAAGACACATTATTGGATTAATTTGGGATGATATATACTGTGAATTATTTACTTTAACATTTAATTTTATTTATTATCAAACTATTACATGCTGTAATGAATATGCCATTTAGAGCTAAAGGCTTATAACACAACAGATTCAAGAAACAGTGCTTTTTATCTATTTCTACTTCTATCTTGCTCCCAGAGGCAAATTTCTCTACTTTTAGTTTTATTTTGCTTATACTGTATTTTTATTTTTATTTCTGCTTCAGTTTATCTCCTACCTCCCACTTTTAGGATCTTAGTTCATTTATACTGCCACTTGCACTTTCCAAATACAATATAAATTACCTATCAATGGAGGCATGGCACGGTGGCTCACACCTGTAATCCCAGCAATTTGGGAGGCAAGACGAGCAGATCACCTGACGTCAGGAGTTTGAGACTAGCATGGTCAACATGGCGAAACCCCGTCTCTACTAAAAATACAAAAACTAGCTGGGCGTGGTGGCAGGTGCCTGTAATCCCAGCTACTCAAGAAGCTGAGGCAGGAGAATTGCTTGAACCCAGGAGGCGGAGGTTGCAGTAAGCTGAGATTGCACCACTGCACTCCAGCCTGGCCACAGAATGAGACTCCATTTGGAAAAAAAAAAAAAAAAAAAAAAAAAAAAATCTATCAATGGCCTTATCTACTGTGTGCTAATTTCAATATTCTGACTATAAAAATGCCCACTGCTGAGTCAGGTAGTGTATAGTTAATAAATTACCCTTGTTCAATTTTACATTATCCTTGAGAATAATCATAACTTACTTTTTTGGTTGTATATTTATTTGATATCTGTGTCTTTCTATATCCTTTAAAAATCTGTAAAGTATCCCTCCAGTACATTTTCTACACAGTCTAAACTATCAAATAATTGGAATTACATTTTTTCCTCCAAAGAAATATTTCTAAAACCATGTAAACTATCTAGATGATTGGTCTTGGGATCTGCTTTCCAGTTATAATCTAGGAATTTTTTTTCCATATCATCCTGGGACTTAATTTATTTTGCTTTTGTACTGTTGCCTTTCAGTGTCTGTATCTCCATCCCACTACCACATCCCTTTTTGGTGGTTTATACCATATTTTTAAAACTGCATCCTTGATCATATGTTTGGTTTTAAAATTCTAAATTGAGTATATATTTAGAAGTTTGTCTGTGGAATATAATTAGCTACTATGACTGAGAAGAAAGGACAAAAGAGGCAGGAGAAAATATTGAAAGTATCACAGACCAATGAAAATAGTGTTTCACGGCAAAAATGGTGATTATTTGTGTTGAATCCTACCTAGAATTCAATTAAAATGAGAACTTCAAATTTCTACTAGATTTTGCAAAAACAGATGTCATGGGTATGCCTTAAAAGGAATATTTAACAGAGAGCTAGGATAAAATCTGACTGGGAATGTTCAAGGGGGAAGTGTGCTGTGGTGAGTGGAAATGGGAGTGGAGAATACTCTCTTTGGGAGTCTTTGCATAAATGGAGTGGGAGAAAAGAAATGAAAATAGCTAACATGGGGCCAGTAGTTAGAATATATTACAGGCTTGTACATTTGCATGCTGAACTAATAGAGAAGGACAAGAAGAAGAAAAAGAATGAATCAAGGGCAAAGAGATAACTTCAGAAGCCAAGCCATTGATCAGATGAGAGGAGATAAAAACCACAGAATAAACAGAGGGTTACCCGTAGGTAGAAACAAGACTACATTTTCAGTTTTAAGGTGAGGGCAGGAGAGGTAGATGTGCTTTCATATAGGTAGAAGCAGGAGTAAAAACTACTTTAAATAATATTATCTGACAGTGGGAATTACAAGGAATGGCTTTTAAAGCCATCTTAGAAGGAAAGGTCATTTCTTAATCATGATATACTCAGAAAACAGAGGCAGATTTTTTCTAAACCTATTACATATCTTTTGTAAAGATGTGTACTAGATGGTGTACTTTTAAAAATATGTGTAATAGCAGAAAAGCTCCTCTTAGCAGAAAAGCTAAGAGGCCACTCCTTAAAAGTGTATAACACACAGCAGTTTCAAAAATTATATGAACTGGGAGCTCAGTCATGTAACCAAGAAGAAATACTTGTGAATCCATCTTCAAATATCTATTAAACACCTACTCTCTCTCTCTATGCTCTAATAAATCCTTTCTGAAGTTTATAAAATAAAAAAAGTGTTAGCTGTTTTTTTGCTAGGATTGAAGAAAAGCCTTCCAAAGTAAGCAATGTGACAATAACATTTGGGTAATGAGAAGACCACTCAAATAAGAGAGGAAAAATCCTTCCTGAAACCAGCAAACTGAAAGGCCCTGAGATGAAAGTGAGTTTGGAGAATCATAAACTGAAGGCAGGACAGGAAATCAGTTCCTCTTGCATTTGATTTCCAGGTTGTTTCACTGGGCCAGATTCTTGCTGGACTTACTCCACAGAGACACTCACATAATCAGAAAGTCCAAGGGGTGTGATGTGATTTCCAAATGTTTAAACAACAATGGTCTGCATTAATAATAGTATAACTTCCAGACCAAGCACTAGAACTCCAATGTTATTTTTTATTCTCTGCAAGTCCCATTTATATCATCATCTTATGGCATTAACTAAGAACCCCACGCACAAGGAACAAATTTCCCCTTTCCTTAAGAGGATAATATATGTAGAAAATGACCATGTCACACTTCTCCACACCGCTCTGCTGGACCTCAGCTAGATCCACACTTCTATAAAATTAATAGTCTTTTCTACATTCTCATGACTAGTATTGACCTATCTCTTTATTATAAACATTTTTTAAAAATATCCATCTTTATTAATTTTATTCTGCATACACAGAGAAGGTATTCTCTGTGGGTTTCTTATTAAGTACCTTGCAAAAAATAATAAGCACACCATCTCCACTTGCCACCTGGGGCAAGGAGATGAGAAGAAAATGGTGACACCTTCTACAAGCCTGTCTGGACATTCCAATGGCAGAAAGGAAGAATGGGTTCTCTCTATCTTTATATGCAGAAGAATGACAGCTGACCTCCTGCCTTTCAGCAAGGAGAGAAGCAAACTTTTGCTCAACTGAGACATAATAGTAAGGGAGGAGACCACCCCTCATATTGTCTTATGCCCAATTTCTGCCTCCAAAGAAAGAAGAAGTAAAAACTAAAAGGCAGAAATGAAATCCACAGGCAGACAGCCCGGCGCCGCACCCTGGGCCTGGTAGTTAAAGATCGACCCCTGACCTAATTGGTTGTGTTATCTATAGATTACAGACATTGTATAGAAATGCACTGTGAAAATCCCTGTCGCGTTTTGTTCCGATCTAATTACCGGTGCAAACAGCCCCTAGTCACGTACCCGCTGCTTGCTCAATCAATCACGACCCTCTCACGTGCACCCCCTTAGAGTTGTGAACCCTTAAAAGGGACGGGAATTGGTCACTCCGGGAGCTCGGCTCTTGAGACTGAAGTCTTGCCAATGCCCCTGGCTGAATAAACCCCTTCCTTCTGTAACTCGGTGTCTGTAACTCGGTGTCTGCAACTCGGTGTCTGGGGAGTTTTGTCTGCCGCTCGTCCTGCTACAATAGAAGGGATCCCAGGTTATCACCTTAATGTTTTGGAAGGTAAATCTGTCTCCAACAAGGACCAGGTAAACTCAGGGGTCAGTCTTTTAAGTCCTAAAGATGTCATCTTCGGTCGGCCCTTCACAATGTTTTGAGATGCAAGCAGCTGGAGAGATGGCAGTCTTGTCTTTCTGGCTCTGCAGGTCTTAATTTAGGGGTCTAGTTGGGACTGTAATTTTTTAGCCCTCTGGGATCAGATCAGTTAACTAGGAAAATGACTACGGAGCTTATTTGCATGGGATATGAGGAGTGAAATGCATTCTAGAGGAAGTGAAAGCAACATTTTCTATCTTTAACCATAGTCATTTCCATATCGCAGGAGGTTAGGGCTTTCTGTAGGAGTACTGAAAAATCCAAAGGAGTTTATTTTCGAAGAGGCAATTCGATACATTCCAAGGCGGTTAGTTTCCTGTTTGAAATGCTCTTATGGAAAAATAATGGGAATAGCAGTCATTATAATCAGCATCAGTAATCACTTACTTACAGGAAAGAAATTCTACTAACAGTTTCATATAGATTTGATTCTCACCACAACCCTATGAGATTGAGACTCCTATTATACAGTTTTAGAGAAATATAAACTGTGGTGAAAACTGATTACAAAACTTTCCTGAATATCCACAGCTAGTGTATACTTGTACCCTCTTCACACTGAAGAAATGAAGCTATTCCAAATGACAACATTCTGTACTCTCTACTAAGCTGGTTGTAACACGCACTTTCATCCTGCACTGATAACTTTCTTACCATAACTTTCTCTCATCCCATTTCCAGGACCTCAGTTCTTTAAGACATTTATTCTGTCAAGATTCCCAGATCTTCAATAAACCTTATCACTGTCCTCTTGATGCCCTCTTGTTTTTCAAAGTCCTTTTTAAAATGAAGTGCTCTGAATTCGATCCAAGTGCTTTTGTGTTAAGGAGTTGAATTTTCTTCTTAAAGGTGATTGAGAGGCATTGTAGGGGACTACAATAAAGCAGATTTGCATTGTTTAAGGTCACATTCACAAGACAATGGAGAATGACCAGGAAGCCACCAACTAGCGGAAGAAAGGCATGAGTTTGATGGCCATTGAGTCAATGTGGTTTAGAGATGAACTTAAAAGAATGTCTTAGCAATGGGAATTTCCTCCTGTATTAAATGAGTTCTGACCTACTCATTCTAATTACCGTAGAACACTTTTCGCCTTTCAATAAATAAAATTAAATCAATTCTTGATATTGATACTGTTGATGTCTGCATTTTTCATTGCATTTCAGCAAAGAGGTTTATAATCTCAAACCACAAGAGGGGTTTGTTAAAGGAAATTCCCCAAGACTGTGGGTGATGCCATTTGGGTCTAGAATCTCTAGTATTTTTAAATAACATTCCCTCAGCCTATTATTTTTCAGCCCAGATGGTCACCATATTTTATCTGGAAGGAGAAACAATCTGAAGGCTATAAAAATATTACATTGGGAGAAAAGGGTTTTTCTGGTCTATATAAATTTTGGTCATAGATATTCTTTTTTTGAGATATGTTTTGGATACCACATTCTCAACATTATAGATGTTTCCCTAAGCACCTCAATATCCAAGAATATAAAAAAGGGATTCTCATGTTATTCTCTAATGAACATTCATACATATACATTCATGTAGACACATAACATGGAGTAATTTGTGTATATAAATTACATGTAAGGATTCAATGTCTCTTCAGACTTGCTTCTACATATAAAGACACCAATATATGCCTGTAACATATTGTGGCCTTTATGGAGAATTGGGGGACAACAACCAGGCCTTTCATGTCATCTCCAAAGGAGGAGAGAATTTTAATGGTTACAAGGCAGAGACAAGCCTGACCACACAGCTTTCAGGTTGAAAAATAAAGCTTAAAGGTTCTTGTTCCATCTAGTTTGGAAAGGATAATCTTTTTGATTTATTAAGATGTTTTATTTCTTTTTAGTTTGGAATCACTGTCTTTTGAAACTCTGTAAGACTAATGCAATAAGATATTCTTAAGCTGGCCGTCAGTTCTCAGGACATTCTGTATACCAAGGTGGAGCAAAGATGGAGTAAGGATGGAGCCAGGTTGGGGCAACTTAAAGTTTCTTCCACTGTAGGTAGAAGGAGAGCTTCTGCCTCCTATATGGTCCAGCCCAAGCAAAATAGACTATACTTAATGCAACGTTTTATGTGATAAACAGCATGTTTTGCCTAGCCTGTCCCTCAGCAAGTTTCAGTCACTTGGGATTTGAGAATTTGCCCATCTTCACTGTTCTCCCTTTGCCTATTTTTTTTCTCACATTTCTTATTCAATCAACTAACCTCTTCCCCTGCCTTAGACTCAATGCACACACCTCTGATGGGACTCAGCTAATCTAGAAGAGTCATTGCCTACAGAATCCTGGAACTAAGACATTGGTTTAAATTCTCCTTAGGGAAGAAACTAAATCAGGACAATATATTGGCCATAGGGCACACGTTTGCAAGACGTTTCACAAACTGAAAATATGTGGGAGAAATAGCTAAATCACAGACTAGTAAAAGGTTATTATCCATTTTTTCCCAAAGACAACATTCCTAGACATTTTCTGTAATACCCACAAACTTAATTATAAAAATGCCTATAAAACTAGAATTACATTTTGCAGGACTTGACAGGTCTTGATGGGATACTTAATAATTAAGAAAAAATGAAGTTGTATAAGTAGACTGTCAAGGAAAGCAAGCAATGTAATTCCAATATTCTGGAGAGTTTAAAAGAACAAAAGTTTGTAATACAATTGTTTCTTGTTAAGATGCTTGCCAAAAAAAAATACTATGTGGTTGCTAAAAAAATAAAATACATTTAAAAAAATGGTTTGGAAATCCAACTCTGATGAGTATTAATCTATGACATTGGATAACTCCTCTAAATATACCAGTTTCCTTTTAGTAGAATATAGATAATTTTTACTTATATCAGTTACAACAATGAAACATAATATTCATATATATGTATATAAATTATGTGAAAATGCCAACATGTTGTAAATGATTGTTAAATGTAAGTGAATTTAAAAGACCAAATTCCCAAGTCTCTTTAATGTTAATACAATGATATTATTTTCCATTTGACAATAAGCCTCAATAATCTTTAAAGGCAGCTTTGACCATGGTAAAACAACTCCATTATTACCTACAAAATTTGTCTGACATATTGCAAAGCCACACATAACTTATGACACTCATGTGAGTCTATGAAATAAAAGAGGAAACTTTCATTGTGCTTTTGTTGAGGAGCAAAACAAATTTGGCCCACGTTTTCATTTTGATATAAGTTTAAATTAATATCTAATTTTCCCTTGAGAAATACTGTTATAAACTTATAGAAAGGATTATGGGTAATATGAACATTATTGGAATACAAATGTTGGTATATTGCTCACTTTCCCGCCCTCATTTCTTTCCCCAGGCCTCAGTAAGAATGTGGCTATTTGGTATTCATAAGAAATTCAAAGGGAAATAAGTTTTGAATCATTTAAAAAGATTCTATAACAAACCACCTTTAAAAGTATTCTTTTATTTTTTAAATTGATAGGTGAAATTTATTTATCATGTACGACACGAAGTTTTGAAGTATATACACATTGTGGAATTAATAAATCTAGCAAATTAACATGTCTATTACTTTACATAGTGATCATTTTCTGATGAGAATTGTTACCATTCACTTCTTAGCATTTTTCAGGATTGCAATATATGGTTATTAACTATAGTCACCATGGTGTATAACAGACCTCTTGAACTTATTCCTCCTATCTAACTGATGTTTTGTATCCTTTGACCAACATCTCCTTCAAGTACCCCAGCTCCTAGTAACCACTATTCTGCTTTCTGTTCAAGGAGATTAACGCTTTTACTTTTTTAGATTACATCTATGAATGACATCATGCAGTGTTTTGTCTTTCTGAGCCTAGCTTATTTCACTTAATGTCCTCCAGATTCATCCAGGTTGTGGTGCATTAAAAGATTTTCTTTCTTCCTGTGACTGAACAGTATTGCATTGTGTGTATGTACCACATTTTCTTTTCTTCATCCATTTATCTGTTGAGAGACACTTAGGTTGTTTCTATCTCTTGACTATTGTGAATAATGCTGAAATACACAAGCGAATGCAGATATTGCTTTGATATACTGATTTTATTTCTTTTGAATAATATCTAGTAGTGGAATTGCTGGATCATATGATAGTTCTGTTTTATATTTTAGGAGCTTTCATGCTGTTTCTCATATTGTCTGTACTAATTTATATTCCCACGAACAACAATGGGCAAAGGTTCCTTCCCTTTTTTACACATCCTCAACAACACTTGCTATATTTTGTCTATTTCCTAATGGCCATTTTAACATGTGTGAGGTGAAATCTCACTTTGGTTTTAATTTGCATTTTCTGATGATTAGTGACGTCGAGCACTTTTTCATGTAACTGTTGGCCATTTGTATGTCATTTATTTTATTTTATTTATTTATTTATTTATTTTTGAGATGGTGTCTCACTCTGTCGCCCAGGCTGGAGTGCAGTGGCACAATCTCGGCTCACTGCAAGCTCCACCTCCAGGGTTTACACCATTCTCCTGCCTCAGCCTCCAGAGTAGCTGGAACTACAGGCACCCGCCACCACGCCCGGCTGATTTTTTTGCAATTTTAGTAGAGACGGGGTTTCACCATGTTAGCCAGGATGGTCTCCATCTCCTGACCTTGTGATCCGCCCGTCTCGGCCTCCCAATGTATGTCATTTTTAAGGAAATGTTTATAAGAGTCCTTTGCCAATTTTTCAATCTGTTTGTTTGTTTGCTTTTCAGTTGCTTGAGTTACTTATATATTTTGTATATTAATCTCTCATCACATGTATAATTTGCAAATATTTTCTCAGTCTGTAGGTTGTCTCTTCACTTTGTTTATTGTTTACTGTGCAAAAGCTTTTAGTTTGATAAAATCTCATTTTTCTATTTTTCTTTTGTTGCCTGTGATTTTGGGGTTATAGCCAAAAAATTATTGCCCAGATCAATGTCATGAAGCATTTTTCCTTACATTTTCTTCTAGTAGGTACATAGTTTTGGGTCTATGAAAGTATTAATCTATTACTGTTAAGTATTTAATCAATTCTGAGTTGATTTTTGCATATGGTGTGAGACAAGGGTCTAATTTTATTCTTCTGCATGGTAATATCTAGTTTTCTTAACACCATTTATTGAATAGACTGTCCTTTCCCCATTGTGTGTAAACTGTCCTTTCCCTATTGTGTATTCTTGGCATCTTTGTTGAAAATCAGTTGACTATAAATGTGTGAATTTACTTCTGCATTCCCTTTTCTGTTCCATTGGTCTATGTGTCTGTTTTAATGCTGGTACCATGATGTTTTGGTTACCATAGATTTGTAAGAGATTTTGAAGTCAGGAAATGTGATGCCTCCAGCTTTGTCCTTTTTGCTCTACATTGCTTTAGCTATTCAAAAACTTTTTTGGTAGTTCTGTATGAATTTTAAGATTGTTTTTCCTACTACTGTGAAGAATATCATTGGTCTTTTGCTAAGGATTACATTGATCTGCAGATTGCTTTCGGTAGTATGAATAACAATGTTGATTTTATTAATAATATATTAATATGGATTATAATACTAATATTAATATGGATAATATTAATATGGTTATTAATATCCATACACATGGGATATTTCTCCATTTATTTGAATCTTATTCAATTTCTTTATCAATGTTTTATAGATTTCAGTGTAGAGATATTTCATGTCCTTGGTTAAATTTATTCCAAAGTATTTTATTTATTGTTGTAACTGTAAATGGGACTGATTTATTTCTTTTTTAGATAGTTTGCTCTTTGATATGGTTAGGCTTTGTGTCCCCACCCTAATCTCATCTTCGATTGTATTCCCATAATCCCCACATGTTAAGGAAGAGACCAGGTGGAGGTAATTGACTCCTGGGGGAGGTTTCCCAATACTGTTCTCGTGATAGTGAGTAACTTCTCACTAGATCTGATGGTTTTATAAGGGGCTCTTCCCCCTTTTCCCAGCGGCACTTCTCCTATATACTGCCTTGTGAAGAAGATGCCTTGCTTCCCCTTCACCTTCTGCCATGGTTGTAAGTTTCCTGCGGCCTCCCCAGTCATGCTGAACTGTGAGTCAATTAAACCTCTTTCCTTTATAAATTACCCAGTCTCAGGTATTTCCTTATAGTAATGTGAGAACAAACTAATACACTCTTAGTGATTATATCGCTAATATCACTGATATCAGAAACAATACTGATTTTCATATGTTGATTTTGTACCCTACAACTTCACTGAAATTATTTTTAGTTCTAACGGGATTTTTTTTTTTTTGGTGACATTTTAGGGTTTTCTATGTATAAGATCATGTCATCTGCAAATGTATAATGTAACTTTTTCCTTCCTGAATGTAATGACTTTCTTTCTCTTGCCTAATTGCTCTGGGTAGAATTACCAGTACTATGTTGAATTAAAGGGCAAAAGTGAGCACCCTTTTCTTGTTTCAGTTTTTAAAGGAAAAGCTTTCAACTTTTTTCTGTTGAGTAGGATGTTAGCTATAGATTTGTTAAATATGACCTTTCTGTGTACAGGTATTTTAAACCATGTATTATATTTCCTTAAACTTTGACATCTAGTTATAGCAAACCTTCCTCATTTATCCTCTTTCTTTTTAAATATAATTCCGTATTTTTTAACTTAGACATAAAAAAAGCCTTAAGAAAGTAATGGATCCACTTTTTAGTTGTTGAGTGTAATTACACCACTGTAAATGCTATGCATTGCTCTGAATCCATCTGGGTCTGTGTGCATTTCTGTAACAGTGAGGCATCCATCAAAACAGCCTTTTCCTTTGTGTGTTTCTATGGGCTGAGAACATTTAATAAACCCAGTCTCTATCATCAAGAGGCAACAATTTGAAATTATAATTTACTCACATAAACACAAACCTAATGGAAGAGGACATTGAGGTTTCCAAATAGGTATTCTTAGAGTAGTTTATCTTTTATAAAAGTGACTAAAAGTAATCCAATTCTGTTGTTTTTTTCTAAATTTATTAGATACCATTGAGTTATAAAGCTATTACCTGGCAAGGGAATTTTGTCTCAGACTAAAATACTGTCAAAGTAATGCCAAGTTGAAATAGGATTTAAAATTGAAATTATCCACATGGAGGCTACAAGGCTGGTTTCTAAAGAAATGATTAACAGCATACCCTATCACTTTAGAAATAGATTTAAGAATATACCCTCATTCCCAACGTTTGCAACTGTAATATTCAACACCACCTTTATATGTATAAACTTTAATAAACGTCTGTGATTATTTCACTCATTCATTTATTTATTCAATGGTAATTGAAAGTCTTTTCACCTGTATGCAATGTTGCTAAGAACATAAAGGTACGAAGATACAATTCGGGCCCTCAGTGGAGTTGTAGAACATTTATAAATACAAATTTTTAAAAGACTGGTATAAGAAAGGGAAATACTGCTATGGTAAATATAAAGTCTTCTTCCTTGCAGCCAACAACTTAAAATAAATTTTAGGTCAATTTAAAGGGGACTCTCTCTGAAGGGTCAGGGAAAGCTTCTTACAGAAGGTGGTACATAAACTATGCCTTAAAGATAACTGATGAAAGGGAGATGGAAAAGTCCTTATTTGGGTAAGAAATTCCACCTCCTCTACAAGTACTTTAATTTCATGGAATTAGCACAATAAAGGTTTATATCTTGCTCAGTTCACCTTATACACTCCACTTCACCCACGGGTGAGCTGGAGAGGGTGGGACTGTGGTTTGGCTTTATGCAGTAACCCAGATGTGGGGCACCTTCCTGCCACTGACTTGCCCCTGGAGTTCTCAGCCCGTTCTTCTGGATCTTGCCTATTGATAAGTGGTTTTAGAATCTGGCTCTGGAAGTGGCAGCACTCACTCACATAAAATGCCCCAAACTTCCTCCTGTGGCATGTCTAGAAATAAAAGCCTAGGAATTGTAGTTTGATATTAGGCCAAGGGAAAGAAGGGGTAAGACTTACTGATAAGTAGAGACAGTGCCTCCGGAGTGGATAAGGGGGATTCAAGGAGAGGGAATAGGACTTCTAAAATAGAGAGAGGAGAACATTGCTTGATGAAAGGGATTGAGGAAGGGGTACAGGGAGCCCAGACTCGGAACACCAACCACATTTATGTTGGCTTTGTTGGTAAGCTTAGATTTTACCATGCAGCACTGAGAGCCTACTATCAAACTTTAACTGGAGGAATATGAGATGATATTTGCATTTATTGAAGGGAAATCTGATGATTACATGGAGGGTGGATTGAAAAACAGTAAAAGGAAGTGGCTTGTGATAGGCATAGAGAAATATAAATAAGGAATATGGAATTCGTGCCTCAATGTATACTTGAAGACTTGCATTTGTACAGAATTTGGGTCTCAATGTATACTTGAAGACTTGCATTTGTACAGAACTGTGAGTTTTCAAAACACAGCTTCACTGATCACTGATCACTTTTTATCTTTATGGCAAGAATGTGAGATGAAACGGGTGTGTGTTCCCTCTTTTCATTGAGGAATAGGTTCAGTTTAAGTGGAAGTGATAATATTTTGCCTTAAACAACTCATCTAAGAGACGACAGGGAAGATATTAAACCCAAGCCTTCTTCTTTATAGCCACCAACTTAAAACACATTTTAGAAAAGAAATTTTTCAGGAATCTGAGAGCCATTTCATGCTAAGCACAGTCATATCAGGTCTGTGCCCCACTAGCCTTTGAGGCTATGGGGAGAAAGTCTGCGAGTCCACCTAAGAATCCATAAAGCTAATTATTTCTGAGATAGTCAAAGTCTTCTCTAGAACAGCTCAGTGGCATTTTTGTGAGAATTTTCAAATTCTTAATTTTCTGTCAGTTTTGTTACTTATCAAACAGTGAAACCCAAATTGTCCTTGGGCATGTTGGCCACAAATAAAACATAAAATAAACATAACAGCCACAGTCAGATGCATGTTAATAAATTTTAGATTTTATTGGTCAGGAATGTAAAATCATAGATAGATTTAATCAAGTTAACAACATCAAAAAATGCGTATCTGAGTCTACTAGAGAAGCATAATAATCTTTTGTTTTCTGTGTTCCTTATGGCATCTGGACAACAGGATTGTGATAGTTCCATGTGCTCTTAAATAAACCTTCCTAATTCTTGAGGAGGACAGAAAGGTGAAATTCCTTGGAGTATATAGGGTACAAATATTGGGAACTTTTTCCAATAGTTGTTCTTCTGAGACAAACACAGAAAAAAATCATGAATATAAAAACACTGAAAATGCTTTCTTTAAACAGAAGACTGAGACAAGAAGATAGATACCATCACTATTTATTATTGGACTAGAAAAATTAATGCAATTTGAAAAGGAAAATAGATGAAAGATATGTAAAAAGAACTAATAAAACTATCACATTTTGAGGATGATATAATAATATCACTTTAAAAACTCAAGAGAACAAACTGGAAAGCCATTTAAAACAATACAAAGATTCAGGAAGATAGTAGAGTACAGATCTCAGAAACCTATAGCCTTCACATATATAAGCTGTAGTAGAAATAATAGAGATTAGAGAAAACACTTACAATAGTAAAAAAAATTATTTAAAAAACCCAACAGAAATAATAAATTTTTAAAGAGATTATGGGGGAAACTAGAAAATAGTACAGATGAATACAAATGAAATCCTGAAGGTATGGTAGACTTACCTAAGAATAAATGCCTGAAAGAGTCCTGTGTTCTTTGTGACAATCATGAGAGTATACACTCACACTTCCCTTGCAGAAAGATTGTGCCAGTCCCCTTTGGGAAGCAGTAAGCTAACATCCTCTAGCTCAGCAAGGTCAGGATCCACTGCAGTGTTAGAGCTATCCCACACTCTTCCCAGGCAGTCCACAGATAATGACTGAGGAAGGTGGCAGTGACTGAATTATCTATTACCATGTAATAAATTATCCCCAAATGCAACAGGCCCAAAGAAGAATTAATTATTATTCCTGTGTGTATGAAATTTGAGTGTGGCTTACCTCAGTAGTCTGATTCAGTCTCCTAAGGCTGCTGTCAAAATGCGGCTCTGGCCGCTATCATCGGGTGGTTGACGGGTCTGGAGGTTCTGCTGCCAAAATGCCTCACTCATTTTACTGTTGGAAGAAGCTCCAGATCCTGGCAAACTGGAGCTCCCTCGGGACTGCTTGAGTGTTTTCACAACATGGCAGCTGGCTTTTCCCTCTGTAGGTCACCTTTGCGCCATGAGCTCCCATCAAGCAGGCTGAGACTCTCTCAGTTGCACCATAGTCTGTGGCTCTTCTACTCAATTCTCTTTCCATCTCTACTATGGGCTGAAGCTCTCCCTGCCCATGCTTGCCCAGTCTTTCACGTCAGAAGCCTCCAAACATTGTCACACATTCTTACTTTATCTTGGATTCTGCTTTCTAGAGGACTAAGCACACTCAATAATTTAATTTATAAATGTACCATCATCACAATAAAAGTATCCGACATGTTTCCTTTGAAATGCATACATATATGAAATAAAAACCAGTAATATGAATAAAAATTTGAAATTTATATACCTTTATATTCATGTACAAGGGTTGTTGGATTTATACAAATACAGAATATATTAATCAAGGAAAGTCTGTTTAAGAACTACAGCAGGAAACCATCCTGAACAGATCATAAGGCATATTATATTATAATGCTTCAAAACAATTAAAACTAGAAATAATAAGATGAAAAAATATATAAAATCTAGAAATAGTTTGAAATCAATACGGAGTTTCAATATATGATAAATTTAACTTTTAAAATTGAAGTGGGAATGACAGTTTTTTTTTTAGCAATTGGGTTTGAACAACTGAAGAGTTATATTGATGAAACTTAGCAGGATACACCAGTAAAATTTCAAATAGATAAAAATTTCACTGTAAAATATGAAGTCATATAAGTATTAGAATAAAACAATATTAATTCCCTTGTAAATCTGAAGAACATCTTTCTTAAACTAATTCAAACTATAGAAGTTGTTAAATTGATACATTTAATTCTTTTGATATAAAAACAGTGAATACAAATGAAAAAATAAATCACCGTAAATAATGTCAGGGAAAAAAAAGAAAAATCTGATACAAAATATTTTCAACTTCAGGATGACCTGAAGTTCAACAACTGAGATTATCACCTTGATTTCTAAGAACTAGAAAACAATTTTAAAAATACAAAGCAGGATAAAGACAAACATGTATATACACACTTACTCACCCACAAATTACAAATTGCCAGTACACACAGTACACACATATATTCACCTTTCTCTAGAGGAGAGAAAAGCAACTTAAAAATATACTGAGATACCCTTTCTCCATTATCAGATTTTTGGTGGCAATGCTGAAGAAACAAGAACTTTGCTACCTAGCTGGTTAGAATGCAAAACGGTGTAAGCCCATGGAGGGCAGGTTTACGATACCTGTCAAAATTTATTTTTCATTTGTCCCCACAATCCCATTTCTGTTGCCTTATCCTACATAGTCACCTGTGCATGTGTGTGTACAGGTATGTTCATTGTAGCATTGCTCATAATCACAAAATATTATCATCCACCCAAATGTCCCTCTACACTCAGTCAATTCTTACTGTGCCTCTGTTAAAAACCAACCTTAAATGCAATATAAAATCAAAAGCAAGACATTCCTCTATGTACTGTTATAGAAAGCATTATGAGATACTGGCCGGGCGCAGTGATTCAAGCATGTAATCCCATCTCTTTGGGAGGCCAAGGCGGGTGGATCACCCGAGGCCAGGAGTTCGAGACCAGCCTGGCCAACACGGCGAAACTCCATCTCTACTAAAAATACAAAAAAATTAGCCAGGCGTGGTGGTGGGCACATATAATCCCAGCCACTTCAGAGGCTGAGGCAGGAGACTCACTTGAACCCGGGAGGTGGAGGCTGCGGTGAGTCAAGATTGCACCATTGCACTCTAGCCTGGGCAACAAGGGTGAAACTCTCTCTCAAAAGGAAAAAAAAAAAAAGGAAGTATTACAAGATACATTAAGTGAAAGCAGCAAGGTTTAGTATAGTGTATATAAATTAGTACTTTTGGGATAAAAATGAAGGGTGATAAGAACATGTACTCATATTTGCTTTTGTTTTTATGAAAGGACAATGCAAGAACACACACAGAGAAACAAATAAACATGGGGACTTTCACGGGAGAGGAAAGACACTGCATTGCTAGGGAGAAAAGCAGGAACAGAGACTATTGACTCTGCCTGTACCTTCCTTACATTGTTTTGGATCCTTAATCAAATAAATGCACTCTTCCTTTAAAAAAGTAAGCTAAGTGCTGGAGGGAATTGTTCCTCTTCATCCTGCTCTCAGATCATATTCATATACACACACACCCATTACACAGATATTTATCACACTCTTTAGAGAGCTCCCTACACAGTGCAAGATGCCATAGAATACATCTATGAAGAAGATGTGCACAGGTGTTATGAAATATCTCTGTTTTGTAAAATTAACGGTGTTTGCCAGTTCTGATACTTGACTTTGATTTACAGCATGCTGAATATTGATATGGGTCTTTAGGCCTTTGCTAGGAGTCTCATCAGACCAAAGGAAGGCAACAAGAGGAATATATCCACCAATCCTCCTTCTATGGTACAGTACACTTAGTAACACAAAACTGGAACTTTTCTAAACAGGAGACAGAGAATCCATTCAACAGTGCACCATCAAGGGGGCTAAGGGCACGTGGGTGAAGGAGGGACATGAGAAGGTGCACAGAGGATGTGATGTCAGAAGGGAGCCTGTCCTTAAAGGGAAAGATGCCATTAAGCCAGGAAAAAAGGATACAGGGTGTGTTCTGGGCAGAGACCTGTGTACATAAACATACCCAGGCTTCAAAAAACTACCTTAGTTAATGGAGCTCTACACGATTTTACTGGGTTTAAGCCTGAAAAACGTAAAGAGATGTGACGCCTATTTCTAATGAAGAAATTTGCCCAATGAGGTGAAGAAGTTTAGAATTATAGAAACTGGGAAACTGAATGAAAATATTAACCAAGGAAAGAATAGAATTGTATTGGAGCTTTAGACAGAGATACTGGGAAAGAAAAAAAAAAAAAAAAAAACTCAGACTAAGGAAGGACATTTAGTAAAAGTTTACCAGCACTCAAATATACAAAGCTTCAAAACTAGGAAACTCAGTGAGCCATTTCTGTGTTCTAAGACAGGAAAACCAGAATGCACAAATGCAGCATTGTCAGCTGGCATTCTTCCAGGAGGCCTTGCCGAGGTCTTGGTCAATCCACAGCGACTGAGTCCATTCCTTCATTGACCTTCCCCTGTGCTACCTCGTGGCCATCCGCTAAAAGTCAGTTCATTGTCTTCCAACTCCATCTCCCTGATCTTAATCAGGAGCAAGGCAGCACTTTTAAGAAAATAGAAAACCCTTTCATGTCTAACTTCATGCCTGTGTGAATTTCTTAGAATGCTTTTAGTGGAGAATTCCATTTGGCTGAAAGAGAAAATATAAGATGCTATGAAATGCAGGGTTAGGATAAGTAAATTGAAGCTATTATATTTCCTATTCCCTTAGTATCATCTTAGCATTAATAGATCCCTGACCTCGAAAATTGGGGGTCTTGTTACTTTTTTTATGCTCATTACTATTGTCTATGCTTCTCCGTCAGTCAAATTTATTTGGGAAGGAACCTTGAAAAAGCTTTCTAATCTGCCGTCACAGCAATGTTTTTATATATGTTAATTCATTTTCCCCATGTCCTTTGTTGCTATGAGATTTGTATTTTTGGTTTAAAGTGGAAAATCACCATGCATTGCAGAGCTACTTTTCCCCAATACCAGCACTTACCAGCTGTGGTCTAGTATTTTTTTAAAAAAGCGTTTTCCAGTCTGGCTTATCTACATTTCCTGGCGCCAAATATTTACAGAGTGTCTCACTGGCATGCATATCTTAAAATGTATTTTGTATCTTATCTGTTGACTACTGGATAATATTTTAAAACTTATTTTGCTGTTTTCTAACTGTAAATGTAATTTTAAAAACTAGAGATTCAGAAAATAGTGATTTAGAAATGTAATGATAGAAGAAAGAAGGAAAGAGGAGATGGAAAGAAGAAGGGAGGAAGGGAGGAAAGAAAAAAGTAAAAAAAAAAAAGTGCTAACTGAAGAACGATGGGGTTCATTAATTTGGAAAGGAGGCTTTTATTTGTCATAAAGGGTTGCAGCCTTCAGAGTGGCCATTCTGACAGGCTGGGAAGCACAGCCTCTGGCCAGAAGCCAGAAACAGACACTTTGAAGGAGGGGCAAAAAGAACAGGGATTTACGCTGAGCAGAGTGGCCAAATATACATCTTTAGTAAGCTATAGGAAGAGTCATGAAAATTTATAACAGGAGAAATATGCACATGTGCAATTGAGCTTCATGCACCTTCATGAGACTCATGTTTTAAAAAGGCAGTGTTAGCATCAGCCTAATCCAAGGATGGAGTTTTCGGTCCTCTGACGTCAACAGGTGAAGGAGATGACACAAAATCCCTTAATGCACATTCTTCACAGACTGGCCAGAGCCAATTCGTGGCCCATGGCATTTTATCAGGTCAAAAAGGAGAAGAAGCCTCAGGCCCTTGGTTGATAATTATATCAGTGGTAGAGACTTTTGGAAGGGCTGGTTTCCATTAAGCCCTCAGGGAAAGAAGGCCAATCATGGTTAACCAGGGAGGAGGTATACAGAGGTGTGTCTGATCCCCCATCCTGTCCTGGCTGAGGACTCAGTTTTTAAGGTTATGCTGCTATCCTCTTGGCCAAGACTGGTCTGTTCATTCAGTTGAAGAGCTTAGAATTTTATTTTTAGGTTACAAAAGGAAGAAAATAAGGAAGAAAAACAAATAATTAAGCTTACTCTCACAGGAATGAAATTACTAGTAACATACTAGTGGATATGCTTACAACATTTGTAAGGCTGGTACCTTAGGTGCACATGGAAGCCCATATAACATATATCTAAATATCTAAGCATAAGTCAAACAAACCTACTGACAATAAATGTATATATGCTTTTCTTTCTACCTTGAAAAATATATCTAAACAATGGCTGCAAGTTCAAATTCAAATATTGAAATGCCAGGTCCTAGAAGTTTCTCACCTTAGCATAGCAGCATGGAGGGGGCCTTGTCTTCCTCTGGTCTCTGCACTGACCTCTTCCACAGGGGGCCTCACAGAAGCCTTTGCCCATTCCACTTAATCCAGTCAGCAAGTTCAAGTCTTGATCATAGCTTCCAAAATAGCTGCATCTAGGTCACTTTCTAGTGGTGTGATTCACACTTGAAAAGACAAATTTGGGCAAGAGGCTAGAACCCTTGAAGCAGGAACTTTTGGAGTCCTGGGTAACTAAGACATTATAAGGAAGGTAGGGTAAGGGGGTCTCCAAATAGGTACATGTCTTTGGCCCCACAGACACTTATGTGGGCAGAGCTAAGTTTTGAAGAAAGCCCAGAATAGAGTTTCTATTCCAAGAGTCTGATGCCTGTCAGTATTGCATGCTGGTATATTGTTTCAGGTTTTCTATTACATGTACAACTTGCATGTTGCTTTATTCAAAATCATTTCTGATAGCATTACATATTGTAGTAAGCATTTATATGGCTGCAAAGATGCAAAGACAACCTTGATGTATAATAATTTAATTCCCCAAATCGTCTTGTAGATTTACATTATATACATAATTTTTGTCTGGTATACACAGTGTCAACAAAGTACATATAGGGTGCAAAAAATTTCCCCCATTAAAATATGTATTCAACAGATTTCTAGTCATTAACTTCAAGAATGTGTGGAAAGTAGAAAAGTTGAAATTGTGAAGATTTTAGACAATTCTGTCAAGAAGCATGGCTATGAGGGAGCAGTAAAGTACTTGGTGTTATTAGGAGAGAAACTTGGGGTAGAAGTAGGCATTTGTGGGGGGGTGTGTGTGTGAGACAGAGAGAGAGAGACAGAGACAGAGACAGAGAGAGAGAGAGAGAGAGAGAGAGAGAGAGAGAGAGATTGGTTATATGATAGTAATGAAAATACACCACTCACCACTAAAACTGAAACCCATCTAGATGTGGGGACTGTGGAGGAGGCAATGTGAAGTCATGGAGAAGGTAGAATGTGATCTAATCCAAGAAAGAATAAAATGATAGGGAGGAGAAGCCCTTAATCACTCCACCATTCCAAAAGTGGATAAGGAAATGCAATAGGACATGAGTCCCGACACATTTGGATATTTGGTTTCAGTTAGTTGCAGCAGAGTCCCAAGCACAGACACAATTCTCAATAAGATGTTACAGAGTCATTGAACTGTAGTTTTATTTTCTCTGTGAATTGCAGCTGATGTCATCAGGTGAGACTGGGTTGGAGCAGAGAGATGAGAGGTCTGAATATTGGTGAGAATTTTCTTAAAATACATTGTAGAGAATAGGATAAAACGCTGGTTAAGGACTTTCTTCTGGGTTATCTGGACAAGATCAGGATTTTATTCCATGTTGGCCAAGGTTTTGAGTAGCATGGAGAGCAGATTGGTGTGAATTTTTTTCAGTACAACTCAGTATTCTGAAAGTATCCAGGGATCCTGGAGAGAGATGGCATAATACAAGTTGATGTTGTCCCAGTTTCTAAAAAAAAAGCAAAACAAAACAACATTGAAATAAAGAGTTTAGAGAATGGCCAAAGGAAGTTAAATTTATGGACCACAAATGCTAAGCTAAAAGCAAGTGAAGACAAGGCATTTTATAAATAGAAAAAAAAAGGATTAGGAATGAGTAAAGAACTGAGGACTTTTAAAAAAGCTTTTGTATTGGTACTCTGAAAAAAAAAAATCTCATCCTAGTTGTGTCTCTTTCTCTCATTGCTGGTCTCTCAATATTTTTTTTACTCTCTCATGAGATTTCCTATCTCCCTCCACTCTATCGTGTCTATATCATAAAATCCTCTATTTTATAAAATCCTCTTGTGATCCCTGTCCAGGCTAAAATTGTGTTCTTTCTCGAAGACTCTGTGTCACCTGCCATCTTGACAAGTGGATACTAGCCATTCTCCTATTGCTTATAAACTGCTTACTCAAGAAAGATGACGTGAGATTTTTGTTCTCATACTAAAGGCCACGGTGTTTGCTTTACCTGTAATTTTCCACAGACAAAGGCACTATTTAAAGAATAATGTTGGTGCAATTAAAAGCCTATACTAGAAATGAGCTGATCCATCTCTATTAACTCCCCATCCTATGAGAATCACATCATCTGGGTAATTATTAAACCATGAATGTGAATTTAGTTAATGTCCTCATCCTCCACATAGTAGCTTATACGAAATCACTTCTTGGTCCTTGAAAGTGGTTTTTAAGCAATCTTTGAACCTTGCGGTGTGGGGATGGCTTAAATATCAGTAAATCACAGGCATGTTTTTATGCATTATAGATTTTCTATTGTCATTTACTACTTCATTATGTTTGGGGAGTTTATTATTTATAATCCCAGCGAGGCAACTCAACAAGGTTGCCACAAATCAAGCCGGTGCCTCTCCAACTAGCTGTCACAATTCTTTATGACCAGCCTGGGAATTTACATGATCATATCACATTCCTAACTTAATTTCAAAGTACAGTACAGATAAACTACCCAGTAATGTAAGAGGTGCTTAGCACTTCTCATTGAACATAAGCCTCGGGCATTACAGGAATGCATTATGAAACTACAGGGTACCAAGATTCTGTTCTCTAAGTGGTGAGTCCATAAAAGCCTCAGATTGTTTCAAGCTACGTATCTTAGAAGAGGGAACACAGTTTGTCTTGTGTAGAAAAAAAGTCTTAGGATTGTTCTAAAGCACTCAATTAAGAGTCCAAAAAATTTAAAAGTTCTGGTGAAATTAAACATAAAGAATACATGACCCACGAAGAAAATAATAAATACTCTGGGATTTATGAAGTTTTAACATTTTAAAAGGCATATAATTATGATTTTGTATTCCAGAAAAGGCACCAAAACCATTAGATGCAAGTTTCCGAACATGACATTTATAATCAGCATAAGAAAGGGAGTTTCTAGTTAAATAGAAATGCAAAATTAGTGACCTTTTTTAAAGCAAGTTTTTGGGTTGCTCCAAAAATGCTTATTCTTAGAATAGATCATGAACATTCACCCTTTAATACCTGTAAACTCAGTAGAGAAAGGTGTCTAATTTTTGTGCTTGTTGCTGTTTTTGTTATTTCATTTATTAATATTGAATGGAATGGATATGAGATTAGGAGATAATGAAAACTGAGGGAACTTGTGATTATAAAAATGTGACTAAGTAGTAATTAAGAGACTTTTATGACTGTTTATTCTATATAACCTTAATAACATATAGAAGATAAAAATTGTATCCATCAGGATTCATCCACAGAAGCAGAACTACTTTATACATTTGTGTACGTGTGTTTGTGTGTGAGGAGAGAAAGAGAGACACCCCACAGTCTGCCCTCTGTGCTGTTCTGAACCTTCATAAAAATATAACAGATATTCCATTTTTACCAATGTCCAGATAACCTGGAAGAGATTCCTTAGCTAGGTTTTCTCCTATTCTCCACTATACATACCTATATACATACACACACACACACACACACACATATATATATTTTTTTTTCTTTTTTTTTCCCCACCATTCTTCACTCCACTCATCTCTCTGTTCTATACCAGTCTCAGCTGATTACTTACTCTCCAGTTCACAGGGAAAGTGAAACTATAGTTCAATGACTATATAACGTATCATTGAGAATTGTGTCAGTGCTGAGGACTCTTGTTTTAACTTCCTGAGATTGAATATCAAATGCATCAGGATCCTGTGATAGATATAAAGATAAATTTGTCAAAAGAATTTTGACTTACACAATTGTTGAGTTGCTTGGGCAGTCTCTGTAAGCTGACTTTCTGGATACGATGCTAGAACTTGGAGACAACTGGACAGATCATCCGGAAGGGAAGGTAGTGTAAAGCGGTAGAGAACTAAAGCAGGGTGCAATCTGCAGGCATGAGCTGGAAACCCATGGGGAAGGAGTGAAACCCACATCACTTACTTCTGCCTCTACCCTGGGTTACACATGTACCCTGCAGGATTTGGACCCCTTTGTTAAACACCTAAACACACATACTCTTGACCCAAGAGTTGGAGAAGCACAAGGAGAAGACAAAAGAAGGTAGAGAAGTTGCTGCTTCATACCAATGAGGTAAATCAGTAGATCAACAACAAAACACATGGCTGAATAGAAGGGTGTTGTATCCTTTCTGTCCTACAAATCTCCTGAGAATTTTACTTGTAGACCACATTATGTGAGCACATGCAAGAAATAGGATTCTGAAAAATGTAGTCAGCCTCGCTGTGAAGTGGATGTATCACAAAGTCACTGAAAACTCATATTCCATTTCAAATATGAAAAAAGTGGTGTGAAGGATAGTTACAATTATAAGAGTTACACCCTCTGTTAGAATGTGGATGGACCTACACTACTGCATGTATCAAGAGTAAGAAAATTGGAACTTCAAGCATACAAACACAAAAACTAGATTTAACCAGAATATTTTATTTGTCCTCTCTTACTTTAGACTAAAACTGCAGGCAGTTGATCTTCAGTTTCTGCTGTGGCCTATATACAAGGATTAGCTAGTGTAATTGACCTGCTTCAGGTACTTAATCATATAGAAAATATTCTTGATCTTGTCAGATAGACCTGCTATGCAAAGCCTCATGTCTTCTGGGGATTTTGAATCTCTGGCGTCATTCTCAGATGATAAGAATCTACTTAAGTTCTTCATTACATCTTGATCTTGCATTTTCACTTTCTCTTCCTTGTTTTTCTCCTTCATCTTGGCATTTCATGGTCTCTTATTTCTGGTGCAATCTTAGATTTAAAAAGATACTCTCCCCTCACCAAATTAAAACCCACAGAGACTTCATCAACTGTATCAGACCTTTGACCACTCAGTTAGAGGAGAAAGACCAGACATTTGCATTTCCTCCATATTTTACAGTATTCTCTTAGGTGTGGTAAAGCTTCTCCTGTTTTTAATCGTCTTTTATGGTTTTTTTTTTTTTTTTACCATGGCTATTTCATAATTCATTTTTATTCATTGATTTATTTAACAGACACACATTGAGTGTATACCATGCATACACACTGAGAATACTAAAATGAGATGTCCTCAAGAATACACATTAGATGGGAGGTAGATAAGTAAATGAATGATACAAAACCAGTTACCAGCTAAATACAGCACTATTAAAACAGAAATCAGAGTCTGGGTGTGGTGGCTCATGCCTGTAATCCCAGCACTTTGGGAGGCTGAGGTGGGTGGATCACCTGAGGTCAGCAGTTCTAGACTAGCGTGGCCAACATGGCAAAACCCCGTCTCGATTAAAAATACGAAAATTAGCTGGGCATGGTGGTGCGCACCTATAATCCCAGCTACTCGGGAGGCTGAGGCAGGAGAATCACTTGAACCTAGGAAGCAGAGGCGGAGGTTGCAGTGAGCTGAGATTGCCCCTCCAGCCTGGGCAACATGAAAAAGATTGCGTCTAAGAAAAAAGAAAGAGAAAGAAAAAATAAAACAGAAATCAGAAGAAGAAGATGATTCCAGAGTAATCAAAGGTTACAGATAGTGAACATATCCTAATGATCGCCAAAGGTTGACCTGATTTTCCTTTATGACCTTGGCTTTTGTTCTACAAATAAAACCTTGTGCCTGATTCTGAAGCCTGTTCCTGCCTGGCCTAACCCCATCTCATGCAGAGTAAACTCATGACCTATAACTATAAGCATCGAGCTGTCAAATGAGCAAAAGTAATGATTTCAGAAAAAAATGATCGTTGGTAGTAGGGATAGAGTTAATGTATCAGAGAAGGCTTCCTAGCATTGGATAAGTTAAGCTGAAATTGTCATGGAGGATAAGATTGGCTTCTTGGCAAAAGGAAATGTATATGCAAATCTATAAAAATATAAGAAAAAGAGAGACATTCAAGACCATAAAGTTGCACTTAGGGGAAAAGTTAAAAGTAATAATAACACTTACAATCTTTGAGCACTTTTATTATAGCCAAGCAATATTCTAAGTTCTTATATGTGTTAACTAATACTAGCCAGAAATATATGCATATATTCTATTAGTAATTTTCATCATCCTCATATTACAGATGAGAAAACTGAGTGACATTAAGTATGAGAAAAGCTTAAGGAGAAAATCCAGGATAGGAACTCTTACCTCTTGACTCTATAACTTGAACTCTTAACCTTTGTTCTCAACATTGTGTGCCCAGGAGTTTAGAGAGAAAGGCAAGCGTGGCTTATAGAAGCTCTGAAATCAATAGGCCTTGAGTGTCAGCCTTGAGTGTCAACCTTGATAGCAAACGTCCAAGTAATTGCAAACTGCAGAAAAGTGTGATCATATTTTTATTTCTACATTTTCTCCTCAAGGCAGAGTGTATTTTGAATGGAAAGGAACTAAAGACAAGAACTCCAGATAGCAAAGTCTTAAAATTTAAGCAAACAGCAATGAATAAGGTCCAGGGGGGGAAAAAAAGCCAGTTACTGTAATAATGACAATTATAGAAAAGATTAAGAGCTATTTATGAGAAATAATGAACAAGGTCATTGGAAGTTAATAAATAAGCAGTAGATGAGATGACATGATTTCTGACTCTTGAGACCAAGTGGTACCACTACTCTATGATATAGAGAAGACAAGAAATGTAGATTTTAAAAAAGCATTAATTCAGTTATGGTTATATGGGCATTGCATGTTCTGTATTGCAGGTAAAGCCAACTGGAGACGTTTTGGATATCATGAAAAATGACACATCCAAAGTTCAGGAGAAGAAACTCGATGAAGAAGACGGTTCCAGAGTCCAAGTGATCTCATTGTTCAGGTCCCACCTATGAGTGAGAACATGCGGTGTTTGGTTTTCTGTTCTTGCGATAGTTTGCTGAAAATGATGGTTTCCAGTTGTGGGAAGGGGAACATCACACAACGGGGCCTATCATGGGGAGGGGGGAGGGGGGAGGGATTGCATTGGGAGTTATACCTGATGTAAATGACGAGTTGATGGGTGCAGCACACCAACATGGCACAAGTATACATATGTAACAAACCTGCACGTTATGCACATGTACCCTAGAACTTAAAGTATAATAATAATTTAAAAAAAAAAAAGAAAAAATAAAAGAAGACGGTTCCAGAGTAATCAAAGGTTACAGATAGTGAACATATCCTAATGATCGCCAAAGGTTGACCTGATTTTCCTTTATGACCTTGGCTTTTGTTCTACAAATGAAACTTTGTGCCTGATTCTGAAGCCGGTTTCTGCCTGGCCTAACCCCATCTCATGCAGAGTAAACCCATGACCTAATAACTATCATCATCGAGCTGTCAAATTAGCAAAAGTAATAAACCCTCTATAGGAATAAAATCTGCCACTTGTTCTCTTGAGAAATTCACTGTGAATGGAGAAGCACTTAGCTAATAACCTTATAAACAAAATTACTCATTACTCTTATCTTACATAATTCAATCTGATGTCCCAATTCCCTATGCATTATGCTCTGACAACTGCATTGGAATTACTGTTTGTGCAGTTATAAAAACATTTCTCTTCATTGACTATGTATTTTTTGCTCTGCAAGCTTCAGGTCATTTTTTTTTTTTTCGTCTGTAGCATCTTAATGAGCAAATCTGTTCTCCTTTTTGATAGGTTTTGAGGTAATTCTGTGTGTTTTTGCCCATTATGAGTTGTCCAAGGAATGGACAGTGCTACTTTATTACCACTCTGAATTATACTTTTATGAAAATAAAATAAAGTAAGATTTGGTCACCTAATTTACGGCTGTGCGTTACCATTCTAGGGAGATGCAAAAAAAAATATGTATTCTTTGTCTTGTTCCTATGCCCTTTTTGGAGCTCCTTAGGTAATCTAATTGGAAGAAGAGTTTGGGAAGCTATTAGTTTAAAATATATCTTCATATAATGAGAAAAATACTTTGAAAAAAATGCAACAAAATCGTGGTTAGGTCCCTCTCTCCTCCATAAGCCCTAAAGGCACTTGCCCTTCCTCCCCCATCACTGAGATTATTCTTCCCATCGCTTGTGCTGACACTACCTCCTCCAGCTTTTCTTTTAGTTGGAGGAATTCTTCATGGTTCTGACCCTAGATATTTCTTTTCTTTGTAATGTCTACTGTTGGCTGAATAGCTACATATGGTCTTGGGATGTCATTGATCACCTCTAGGCTGATGGTTTGGAATTTAAAACAATAAAGATGGTACCAAGCATTTATGTACCAGGGCAGAGGTCTTTACTCAGTGGAAACAGCAAACTGTCCTTCTTCTGAATTCTTCTACCCTTTTATTTCCTTGTAGAAATGGACAAGTCTATTTTAAAATTCCACATTTCTTTAATCCTAGAACACTTGAAAATCTATACTTGTTAATTTGTGTTCACAGAGCAGATCACAGGGCAGTAGGATGCTTCAAGAATTCATATAAGGTTAACTTAAAGAAAGACAAATGAAATTATAAGTAATTAATTTATTGACATAATATTTGAATTCCTCATTCCCAGATCAGATAATGAGACTTCCAGGGTCGGGACAAGGTTGATTGCTGTAAGATTCTGAGGTTTAAAAAAAATAATGATAAGATCACTAAAGGACATCTGAAACTGACAATGCATCCACATTGTGGTGAAACCTCTGGATAATATCTATATAGTGGGCTTTCTAAAACATAGATCTGAAAATGTCATTCCAGTAAAATGTAAACACTACAAGGGCAGGGAACTTGCACTAATGCATCCTGTGTACCACGAACAGCACCCAGCACATAATAGATCTTTAATAAACATTTGTTGAAAAGTGAATAAATCCCCTGGCTTAAAAATCCCCTTGCAATAGGCTAAGCCCACACTGAACAGCATAGCATGCAAGACACATTCAAATTTTTCTCAACTAATTTGGCAGTGTTATCTCCCTGTACATCATTCCATAATCCCACATAATCCCAACTAATTTCCAAAGACAATTCATATTTCTCCAAAGTTGTTTTTTAAAAAAAATAGATCGTTGTGGGAAACATATTATGTTGAATTCACTATGTATTTTTTCAAGAAATGAGCTTTACACTCCTTTCTAACTGGGTATATAACCATGAAGATGATATCACCCCTTGCCTTTGAGGTGTTTATAGTCTATGAGAGAATAGAGACATGTAAAATAGAAACAACTATAAGGAAACACACACACAAATGTGCATGCACGCACACATACATGCACACACATGAACAGAGACACATATGCAGGAACACACATACACATACACACACATACATGTGCACACATATACATGTACACACATACACATGCACACACACATACACACATGTACACACACACATGCACACACACAGCAGAAAAGGGGTCATAAAGAGCAACATAATGGACTGTAATGTCTAAGAAATGCTTCCTTGAGGAAGTCACAAAACCAGAAAAATGGAGAATCCTTTTGTACATAGATATAGAAGTAGAGCTAGCTACACAATTTGTGGGATCCAGCCAAATAAAAATGCAGGTCCCCTTGCTCAAAAAGCAGAAAAAATTTCTAATTAAGGTACTAAAATACAAAGTTCTTTTCTGTCTTCCACACTTTCTTTCTTTTTTTTTGTCTCTCAAAGTATCTTTTTTTTTCTTTCTTTCTTTTTTTTTTTATTATACTTTAAGTTCTAGGGTACATGTGCACAATGTACAGGTTTGTTACATATGTATACATGTGCCACATTGGTGTGCTACACCCATTAACTCGGCATTTACATTAGATATATATCCTAATGCTATCACTCCCCGTCCTCCCATCCCAGGACAGACCCCAGTGTGTGATGTTCCCTTTCCTGTGTCCCAGTGTTCTCATTGTTCAATTCCCACCTATGAGTGAGAACATGCGGTGTTTGGTTTTTTTGTCCTTGTGATAGTTTGCTGAAAATGATGGGTTCCAGCTTCATCCATGTCCCTACAAAAGACATGAACTCCTCCTTCTTTATGGCTGCATAGTATTCCATGGTGTATATGTGCCACATTTTCTTAATCCACTTTATCATTGATGGACTTCTGGGTTGGTTCCAAGTCTTTGCTATTGTGAATAGTGCCACAATAAACATACGTGTGCATGTGTCTTTATAGCAGCATGATTTATAATCCTTTGGGTATATACCCAGTAATGGGATGGCTGGATCAAATGGTATTTCTAGTTCTAGATTCATGAGGAATCGCCACACTGTCTTCCACAATGGTTGAACTAGTTTACAGTCCCATCATGGTGTAAAAGTGTTCCTATTTCTCCACATCCTCTCCAGCACCTGTTGTTTCCTGACTTTTTAATGATCGCCATTCTAACTGGTGTGAGATGGTATCTCACTGTGGTTTTGATTTGCATTTCTCTGATGGCCATGATGATGAGCATTTTTTCCATGTCTCTGATGGCTGACTAAATGTCTTCTTTTGATAAGTGTCTGTTCATATCCTTTGCCTACTTTTTGATGGGGTTGTTTTTTTCTTGTAAGTTTGTTTGAGTTCTTTGTATATTCTGGATATTAGCCCTTTGTCAGATAAGCAGATTGCAAAAAATTTCTCCCATTCTGTAGGTTGCCTGTTCACTCTGATGGTAGTTTCTTTTGCTGTGCAGAAGCTCTTTAATTAGATCCCATTTGTAAATTTTGGCTTTTGTTGCCATTGCTTTTGGTGTTTTAGACATGAAGTCTTTGCCCATGCCTATGTCCTGAATGGTATTGTCTAGGTGTTCTACTAGGGTGTTTATGGTTTTAGGTCTAACATTTAAGTCTTTAATCCATCTTGAATTAATTTTTATATAAGGTGTAAGGAAGGGATCCAGTTTCAACTTTCTACATATGGCTAGCCAGTTTTCCCAGCACCATTTATTAAATAGGGAATCCTTTTGCCATTTCTTGTTTTTGTCAGGTTTGTCAAAGAACAGATGGTTGTAGATGTGTGGTATTATTTCTGGGGACTCTCTTCTGTTCCATTGGTCTATATCTCTGTTTTGGTACCAGTACCAGGCTGTTTTGGTTACTGTAGCCTTGTAGTATAGTTTGAAGTCAGGTAGCACAATGCCTCCAGCTTTGTTCTTTTGGCTTAGGATTGTCTTGGCAATGTGGGCTCTTTTTCAGTTCCATATGAACTTTAAAGTAGTTTTTCCAATTCTATGAAGAAAGTCATTAGTAGCTTGATGGGGATGGCATTGAATCTATAAATTACCTTGGGCAGTATGGCCATTTTCACAATATTGATTCTTCCTATCCATGAGCATGGAATATTCTTCCGTTTGTTTGTGTCCTCTTTTATTTCATTGAGCAGTGGTTTATAGTTCTCCTTGAAGAGGTCCTTCACATCCCTTGTAAGTTGGATTCCTAGGTACTTTATTCTCTTTGAAGCAATTGTGAATAAGAGTTCACTCATTATTTGGCTCTCTGTTTGTCTGTTACTGGTGTATAAGAATGCTTGTGATATTTGCACATTGATTTTGTATCCTGAGGCTTTGCTGAAGTTGCTTATCAGCTTAAGGAGATTTTGGGCTGAGATGATGGGGTTTTCTAAATATACAATCATGTCATCTGCAAACAGGGACAATTTGACTTCCTTTTTTCCTAATTGAATACCCTTTATTTCTTTCTCCTGCCTGATTGCCCTGGCCAGAACTTCTAATACTACGTTGAATAGGAGTGGTGAGAGAGGGCATCCCTGTCTTCTGCCAGTTTTCAAAGGAAATGCTTCCAGTTTTTGCCCATTCCGTATGATATTGGCTGTGGGTTTGTCACAAATAGCTCTTATTATTTGGAGATACGTCCCATCAATACCAAATTTATTGAGAGTTTTTAGCATGAAGGGCTGTTGAATTTTGTCAAAGGCCTTTTCTGCATCTATTGAGATAATCATGTGGTTTTTGTCTTTGGTTTCATTTATATGAGAGATTATGTTTATTTATTTGCTTATGTTGAACCAGCCTTGCATTCCAGGGAGGAAGGCCAGTTGATCATGGTGGATAAGGTTACTGATGTGCTGCTGGATTTGGTTTGCCAGTATTTTATTGAGGATTTTTGCATCAATGTTCATCAAGGATATTGGCCTAAAATTCTCTTTTTTTTTTGTTGTGTCTCTGCCAGGCTTTGATATAAGGATGATGCCTGCCTCATAAAATGAGTTAGGGAGGATTCCCTCTTTTTCTATTAATTGGAATAGTTTCAGAAGGAATGGTACCAGCTCCTCCTTCTACCTCTGGTAGAATTCAGCTGTGACTCCATCTGGTCCTGGATTTTTTTGGTTGGTAGGCTATTAATTATTGCCTCTTTTTCAGAGCCTGTTATTGGTCTATTCAGGGATTCACCTTCTTTCTAGTTTAGTATTGGGAGGGTGTATGTGTCCAAGAATTTGTCCCTTTCTTCTAGATTTTCTATTTGAGTAGAGGTGTTTATAGTATTCTCTGATGATAGTTTGTATTTCTGTGGGATCGGTGGAGATATCCCCTTTTCCATTTTTTATTGTGTCTATTTGATTCATCTCTCTTTTCTTCTTTATTAGTCTTGCTAGCAGTCTGTCAATTTTGTTGATCTTTTTGAAAAACCAGCTTCTAGATTCATTGATTTTTTGAAGGGTTTTTTGTGTCTCTATCTCTTTCAGTTTTACTCTGATCTTAGTTATTTCTTGCCTTCTGCTAGCTTTTGAATGTATTTGCTCTTGCTTCTCTAGTTCTTTTAATTGTGATGTTAGGGTGTCAATTTTAGATCTTTCCTGCTTTCTCTTGTGGGCATTTAGTGCTCTAAATTTCCCTCTACATACTGCTTTAAATGTGTCCCAGAGATTCTGGTATGTTGTATCTTTGTTCTCATTGGTTTCAAAGAACATCTTTATTTCTGCCTTCATTTTGTTATGTACCCAGTAGTCATTCAGGAGCAGGTTTTTCAGTTTCCATGTAGTAGAGTGGTTTTGAGTTTTTTAATCCTAAGTTCTAGTTTGATTGTGCTGTGGTCTGAGAGACAGTTTGTTATAATTTCTGTTCTTTACATTTACTGAAGAGTGCTTTACTTCCAACTATGTGGTCAGTTTTGGAATAAGTGTGATGTGGTGCTGAGAAGAATGTATATTCTGTTGATTTGGGGTACAGAGTTCTGTAGATGTCTATTAGGTGCTCTTGGTGCAGAGCTGAGTTCAATTCCTGGATATCCTTTTTAACTTTCTTTCTTGTGTATCTGTCTAATGTTGAGAGTTGGGTGTTGAAGTCTCCCATTATTATTGTATAAGAGTCTAAGTCTCTTTGTAAGTCTCTAAGGACTTGCTTTATTAATCTGGGTGCTCCTGTATTGGGTGCATATATATTTAGGATAGTTAGCTCTTCCTGTTGAATTGATCCCTTTACCATCATGTAATGGTCCTCTTTGTCTCTTTTGATCTTTGTTGGTTTAAAGTCTCTTTTATCAGAGACTAGGATTGCCACCCCTGCTTTTTTTTGTTTTCCATTTGCTTGTTAGATCTTCCTCCATCCCTTTATTTTGAACCTATGTGTGTTGCTGCACATGAGATGGG
Organism: Macaca fascicularis; assembly: GCF_037993035.2. Lineage (NCBI taxonomy): Eukaryota > Metazoa > Chordata > Mammalia > Primates > Cercopithecidae > Macaca > Macaca fascicularis. The sequence goes on from NC_088382.1 coordinate 147,247,184, forward strand.
TCTCCTGAATGCAGCACACTGATGGGTCTTGACTCTTTATCCAATTTGCCAGTCTGTGTCTTTTAATTGGACCATTTGGTCCACCTACATTTAAGGTTAATATTGTTATGTGTGAATTTGATCCTGTTATGATGTTAGCTGGTTATTTTGCTCATTAGTTGATGCAGTTTCTTTCTAGCATCGATGGTCTTTACAATTTGCCATATTTTTGCAGTGGCTGGTACTGGTTGTTCCTTTCCATGTTTAGTGCTTCCTTCAGGAGCTCTTGTAGGGCAGGCATGGTGGTGACAAAATCTCTCAGCATTTGCTTGTCTGTAAAGGATTTTATTTCTTCTTCACTTATGAAGCTTAGTTTGGCTGGATATGAGATTCTGGGTTGAAAATTCTTTTAAGAATGTTGAATATCAGCCCCCACTCTCTTCTGGCTTGTAGAGTTTCTGCTGAGAGACCCGCTGTTAGTTGGAGGGGCTACCCTTTGTGGGTAACATGACTTTTCTCTCTGGCTGCCCTTAACATTTTTTCCTTCATTTCAACTTTGGTGAATCTGACAATTATGCGTCTTGCAGTTGCTCTTCTTGAGGAATATCTTTGTGGTGTTCTCTGTATTTCTTGAATTTGAATGTTGGCCTGCCTTGCTAGGTTGGGTACATTCTCCTGGATAATATCCTGAAGAGTGTTTTCCAAGTTGGTTCCATTCTCCCTGTCACTTTCAGGTACACCAATCAGACATAGATTTGGTCTTTTCATGTAGTCCCATATTTCTTGGAGGCTTTGTTAATTTCTTTTTACCCTTTTTTCTCTAAACTTCTCTTCTCATTTCATTTCATTCATTTGATCTTCATTCACTGATACCCTCTCTTCCAGTTGATTGAATAGGCTACTGAAGCTTGTGCATTTGTCATGTAGTTCTCGTCCAATTGTTTTCAGCTCCATTGGGTCATTTAAGGACTTCTCTACACTGGTTATTCTAGTTAGCCATTCATCTAATCTTTTTTCAAGGTTTTTAGGTTCTTTGTGATGGGTTTGAACTTCCTCCTTTAGCTTGGAGAAGTTTGATCATCTGAAGCCTTCTTCTCTCAAACCGTCAAAGTCATTCTCTGTCCAGCTTTGTTCCGTTGCTGGTGAGGAGCTGTGTTCCTTTGGAGGGGGAGAGGCGCTCTGAATTTTAGAATTTTCAGCTTTTCTGCTCTGCTTTTTCCCCATCTTTGTGGTTTTATCTACCTTTGGTCTTTGATGATGGTGACATACAGATGGGGTTTTGGTGTGGATATCCTTTCTGTTTGTTAGTTTTCCCTCTAACAATCAGGACCCTCAGCTGCAGGTCTGTTGGAGTTTGCTTGAGGTCCACTCCATACCCTGTTTGCCTGGGTATCAGCAGCGGAGGCTGCAGAACAGTGAATATTGCTGAACAGCAAATGTTGCTGCCTGATCCTTCCTCTGGAAGCTTCATGTCAGAGGGGTACCCAGCCGTGTGAGGTGTCAGTCTGCCCCTACTTGGGGGTGCCTCCCAATTAGGCTACTTGGGGGTCAGGGATCCACTTGAGGGGGCAGTCTGTCTGTTTTCAGATCTCAAACTCCATACTGGGACAACCACTACTTTCTTCAAAGCTGTCAGACAGGGTCATTTAAGTCTGCAGAAGTTTCTGCTGCCTTTTGTTTGTCTATGCTCTGCCCCAGAGGTGGAGTCTACAGAGGCAAGCAGGCTTCCTTGAGCTGTGGTGAGCTCCACCCAGTTCGAGCTTCCCAGCTGTTTTGTTTACCTACTCGAGTCTCAGCAATGGTGGGCGTCCCTCTCTCAGCCTTGCTGTTATCTTGCAGTTCAATCTCAGATTGCTGTGCTAGCAATGAGTGAGGCTCCATGGGCGTGGGACCCTCTGAGCCAGGTGCGGGATATAATCTCTTGGTGTGCCATTTGCTAAGACCATTGGAAAAGCACAGTATTTGGGTGGGAGTGACTCAATTTTCCAGGTGCCGTCTGTCACAGCTTCCCTTGCCTAGAGGGAATTCTATGACCCCTTGTGCTTCCCAGGTGAGGCAATTCCTCACCCTGCTTCAGCTCATGCTTGGTGGGGTGCACCCACTGTCCTGCACCCACTGTCCGACAAGCCCCAGTGAGATGAACCCAGTACCTCAGTTGGAAATGCAGAAATCACCTGTCTTCTGTGTTGCTCACTCTGGGAGCTGTAGACTGGAGCAACTGTTCCTATTCAGCCATCTTGGAACCACACCCCTGCAGTTTCTTTCTCAACTTGGTTTGTTGTAGTATTTTTATTTACTATGTAATGCCATTCTAGCTAAAGAAAAATTAACATTTTTAATTATTAGCATATATTATTGCATCTTCATGTTGTACAAGTTTAACTGTAAATATAAGAACATTGAATTCACAAAAATATCATCAAAATTACACAATTTGTATTCTATCATTGGTACAGGTATGTGCATTTAGCTTTTACAGTGTAAATACTGTTTAAAGCTAACTCAGTGGTTTTTATTTCACTTCTTGAAAAATGCACATGCTACCAGCACTCTCTACCTTCAACTTACTGATGAGTAACAAAGAAAAGTAAATATGTTATTCTATTTTTCCCTTTCCTCTACACCATCATTTCCAGTAAGTTCTACTTCTAAAGGAAACTGCGGCCTCTCAGGGTTCCTTGCACCCCTTCTCAGTCACAGATGTGCTGCTTTTCTACACACTTGGAGTCTTGCTGAATCCCCATGCATCCTGTCCATCAGAACACTGTGCCCATGAAGCCTCAGAATGACCCCATATGCCTATGGGGCCTCACAGACATGCATGTTACACATACCTCCTCGGCTCACATGAATACTCCATTGTTCCTCCAAATTTCCCTTTCAAAACACAAGCTCAAAGATACAATTATTTAAAATTTCATAATGGGTGACAGTAGAGAATTAAACAAAGGTTGGCTTCCTTCTGAATGTAGGACCCATTGCTAATGCACCATTGCCACCAGCTCTGACATGAAGCAAAAGAAGGGCACACTGGGGAAAGTTACTTCATCTAGGATGGTTAGAGCACACAGTATAAGAATAGTTCTGTGAGACGTGAGATGAAAAGTATCTTAAGACATGCCACCAAGTCACTAGTGGCATCTAGGACTCTCTTCAGCCCTAGATACACTTTTCTGTAGAATTTTAAAATTTTGATTGTTTTCCCTTTGAAAGATTTATTCTAACTTCTATGGGAATATGCTATCCTGCTTTCCACCTTAACCTTCTGAAATGTTTGTTGACCTATATTCTCCCCAGGCAATCTCAGTCACTTGTTATTTCTATTATGATCAAACCTAGATAGTCAGCTCAGATTTCATGCTAAAGGACCAATTCTTCAGACCACCTACTGGACATGTCTCACAAGTATCTCAAATCATCTGTCTTTACCAGACCATCCCCTTCCCAGGGTGCCCTTTCTCAGGATCCAGTTCTTTACTCTTGAAATCTAAGAATCTTTTCTTTTTTTAAAAAAAAATCACTCTATTGAACTGCTGGCACAGTCAAAATAATCTTTAAATGTCTACATGTGTCATCTCAATTTCTCCCTCCCCAGTTTAAGTCTGGGTTGTATTGTCTTTTGTTTTTATCTGGAACCTTCTTTCTTCCTTCAATTCATGCTTTACACAGGGGTTAGAGGGTCATTATAAAGCCAAATCTGATCACATCACTCACCTCTTAAAATTTCTTTAATGCCTTGCAAGGTCCTAAGATGAAATCCAAATTTCACAATCTGTTTAAAAGACCAGCATTATCCAGGCTTGAAAAACATTTTCAGTCTCAGTTTTTCTCACCTTGATAGGTTGGGAACTAGGCTCTCCTGCTGTAAGTTCAGCAAGAGACTCAAATATTTGTGTTTTAGTTTACTCTTTTATAAAATCAAGGTAACTTACATAATTTTTCATAGGGTTGTTAGGAGGAGCGAAAGAGCTAATATATGCCAAATATATAAAATATTAAGCACCATTTCAGTATAAGTTATTGAATTAGTCAATTATTTCTAGGTAATAAATAAACCCAAAATCTCAATGGCAAACAGCAATAAGCAATTATTCCCCACTCACAAGTATGAAAGTTGGCAGGTGGTTTAATTTGGCTATGGAACACCTGCTACTGGATCCAGCCCACAGATCCAGCCCATGTGCTCAGTCTGGAACCCAGACTGTAGATACAGTGTTTACCTAAGCATATTCTTCTCCTAACAAAGGTGGGAAGCTTCTAGGTAGATGAGTGTAAATACAGGATGTTCGTACGTATTAGGCTCAGGATTGTCACTGGGTCATTTCTATTTTTTACATTGAGCAAGGCAAGGCCAGGGCCACAACATGGCAAGTATAACATAGTATTGAGATTGGGGGAGTGGTGGAGTCAGCAGTTCCTGAAAAACTATCTAATTTGCCACTGTAATTGTTGCACATTCCTATTTCCCAGGGCTTATACTCCAGCTATACTCTATATAATTTATGAAATTTATTAAAATTATCCATGAGGTACTTTGCATGGGAAATATCCAACATGCTGCCTGGAGAAGTGTCTCTACTTTCCCCATTTAGCCAAGTGTCTTATTGATGGATTTGGATAGATGATTAGATACAGATACAGGTATTAAGAACAGTGCCTGCCTTGAACAGAGTAGGCTCCCAAGAGATATTGGTAGAATAAATGAAAATTAATGATTTCTGGAAATATGTGTTTGTGACATTTAAAGACAGATGAGTAACAGAGACTTGGTATAATGTGAAACCAGGCTGCACTGAGATAGTATCTGAGAAACAGACGAGAGACCCCAGAGCAGAAAGCAGGGTAATAGCAGGCACTGTGGAACACTTCAAAGCCACATCACTGTGGTTGATAGTAAGATAAATCTCTAAAAACATCAGAAGCCTCTCCAGGTTCCATTATTAAGGCTGATGCACACTGAGATGCAACACAGCCCATAGGGTGCTAACAAAGGAAAAAGAGACATTGAAAACCAGGCCATATCAAGATAGATTTTTATTATGGAGAGTTGAACATAAAATACAAACCATAGCTCAAAGGGGCTCAATATAGCCAAGCCCCAAACTAGTGGTGGCGAGGGATAATAGGAGGGCAAGAAAATAAGATTGAGATCAAAGCAGGTCACAAGCAAGTCAGGGTGTCAATGTGAGTACATCACATAAGAGTAAGTGCAACAACCGTAAGAGAATGCTAGAGGCCAAGTCCCTCCCATCCACAGGGATGTAATATAACTGATAGCATGGCATCAAGAGAAGGCCTGAGAGCCATAGGAATTAAGTACAGATGGGAAACAAGAGGGTAACAACTTCCTAACATTTCTGCCATTTATTGTGAGTCCGTGATGTGCCAGGCAATGACAAAAGGACTTTGCATGTATTATCCTACAGTAGTCACATAACAGCCCCCATGAAGTGCATGTTCTTTGTTCCCACCATGTTACAGATGAGATACACAGGCTCAGGGGGTTTCAGAAATGTTACGGTTCTATTCCTAGGAGTAGTGCAGCTGGGGGTAGATGAAGATATCGGAGTCCTGTTGGTGCTGGCGATAAAAATGCCCCAGTAATGCATTCACTTGGCAATGTCCGTGGAAGGATCCCATGACTTGGTGGGCATGTGTATGTCTAGGTCCCATCCACAAGCTACCAGTAGGATAACTCCACTTATTTTAACTCATCCTTAGTGAATCTTTTATCTGTACTTTTATTTTCCACCCGAGCTTTGGAAGGGGTGTCCTGAACTGGCTAACTGCAAATGTTTGGAACCCACTGTTAAAAGACACTTAGGAAAAGTAATATCTAATTTCTGACATGAGCCATCTTTGCTGTTAGGTGAGTAATGTGCTCAACCCCATGAGTGGTAATCAAAGAACTTTTTTCCCCCTCCACTGGAAGTGATGTCAGTGGAATTCGAAAAAGATACATTGTTCATCTCTATAAGAAATGTGTGAGTTTGCTGATATGCTCCCTTAAAAAACTACCAAGAGAAAATTATCTGTTTATTATTCATGTGTATCTTTTCAATTCACTTGACCCCATTTTATATTACCAGAATCTCAGACATCAGTTAATGACTGAGTAGTATATTCCTAATGTGATCTTTCAGGATAATTAGTCTCTGTATTTTTCCTACAACAGTGTTCTAATATGAAAAGTTGATTTTGTTGGGTTTTAAAAATACAAAAGGTTAAAGACATAAACTGTAAATTATCTATAAAAGGTAAAAGTCTGAGTGATGCTCTAATTAAAAATAGCCTATTGGGTCTGAATATCTTTTTTCACTTCAGAATCTTTTTTTTCCTTCTTCAGACAAGTCTGTTTTGCCAGTATTAAGTAGTAGTAATAATAATATTATTATTATAATAAAGAGAATATCAGCATGTAATTATAAAATACCTGATGCAGACTATCATTTGAAATTAACTGCCCCAGGGGCCTCAAGCAATTTAACTGAGCTACTGTTGATATTGGAAATTCGACCTTTTTATTAGTGATTGACAACCTGATTCTAGAGAGTGTAAAATTTATAGATTCCATTGCAAATTACATTACCTCAATTCTCCAAGGGACAGGGAAAAAAATACTAAGGCCTCTGTAGTTTCATGGTACAGTGGATAATAAGAAATTCCACTTTATATATCCCCCAATCTGAAAGGAAGTAGGTCCTCAAATTCAATGCTGCCATTGCTGTGTGCTGTGTGGTTGAGGTGGTGTGTATCCTTAGGATTTATCCCAACTTCTAGAGGACATGGGCAGGAAAAACTCCCTTTAAATCTCCAAGTTTGTCAATTCTTGAGAACTTAGCCCAACTTTCTTTTCTTTTCCATTCCTTTCCTTTCCTTTCCTTTCCTTTCCTTTCCTTCTTTTTCTTTTCTTCCTTTCTTCTTTCTTTCTTCTTTTTCTTTTTTCTGGAAACCTTCCATAATAAGCCAACTTACACATGATCCCTGTATTTTCTCAAAACCTTTTGTATCTATCTATTCCTCTATGCATCAGTCAGGGCTCAACCAGAGAAGCAGAGCCAGTAGGATCTACAAACCGGACTTGTTACAAATAACTGGCTCATGCAGTTGTAAGCTACATAGACTCTGGCTGCGTCTCCATGCCTGATGTTGGAATATGAAGCCCATGAGGTAGGAAATTAAGAAGGGAGTATTAGGAGCAGCCTGTAACCTAACAAAGATGAGCTGGAATTTCACAAGGACAGACTGAGTCCTTTGCCTGTTCTTGTTGTCTCTGACCCTGGTGAATGGGTTTCCTACAAAAACTAGGCCCTTTGTCACAGAGCTGAACACACACACATTTGACTCAAGAACCCTAAAAACTAAAGTAGAGATCAGGGAACATAAAGAAATTGTAGGATCAGAGGCTGCTTCATGTCAACGAGGTGAGTCAGCAGATCGGGAACAACGTGTGTCAGCTGTAAAACCGCTAATGCCTTTCTTCTGCCCTCCAAATCCTGCAGGCATCTTCCTTGTGCTCCATTCTTACAGAAGCATACAAGGATGAGAATTCTCTAAATGTAGGTCAGTCTAGTCAAGATGGGCACATTACAAGACCATTCTGTTGTGTCCAGAAATTTCTCCAAAACACAGGGGCTTAAAATTATAAAATAATAGTAGTAACTGACACATATTATCATTTTTCTTGAATTTATGGTTTAGTGGTCTATTCTGGTTTGAGATAGCTTCTCTGGAGCTGGATTATCTATGATGTTCTTACATGCCTTTGGTCTATTCTGAGGTGGTGGTCAGATGGGGCATAAAAAATAAACCTGCAAGAATTCTTGAACTTTATGATGAGCTTATGGTTAATAGTGGTATTTTTGCAGTGAATCTGTAGAATACAGAAAATGAGTAAATCTACTGATGCTCTTGGAACCAGGTTTCTAACTCTGGGAAAAAAAGATATACAAATAAGGGAGAAAAAAAGATATACAAATAAGGGAGGGAAAAATGTGAGGAAGAGTGCACTTATTTAGATTTGATTTGAAACTCTAGGACATCTCTGTAGCAATAGGCCTACTGAGCACCCACGTATTGATTTCTAATTATTATTTACCATGAAAATGAATGAGAACATTTTAGAGAAATGAGTGATTTCAGATTTGTGGTAGGAAATAATATAAGATAAGCCTAGGACATCTTGTGCCAGGAAGTACAGAAGCTATTGAAAACTAATAGAAACATGTCAAGTAGATCGAAACTACTTTGAAATTCAAACCCCAGTCTAATATAAAACAATTTAAAAATTAATAATGATAATCATAATGCAGTTATAATTAAAATATTATACTATATTGAATTTTAAAACCTAGAAATTCATACACATACTTAAGCAATAGGATGAGGGTTAGGAAAAGGGAATCTCATCTTTACAAGAGAATGACAGCTTGTAAATGAAGAAAGAGTCATAGAATTGGAAAACCATCTCACATTGATTATGTAACAGCACTCTGTGAAGATGCATGCTCTTTTGTTTCAGAAACTGATTTATCTAAGTAATGCAAGTAGCCGAAATGTATTGGATTTTGAACCAGAAGACTGTTGTACAAGGGAGAGTTTTGCAAATTATTGGCTCTATAAATTTACACTGGTTAGATAATTTCTATGAGCTCAGTTACCATAGCTACATTCAATCACTAGTAACACTTATCTCATCATTGCTAGCTGTTTTAAATGAGATGATGAATGTAAAGTAATAGATAAATATAACCTATTATTTATAAGGACCACAAGCATCAGATTAAGAGACTATAAATGAAGCATTAGTCCATGAATAAAGCTTCACAACAACTCGAGTACTCAGGAGAGATCAGTACAGAGTAATTAGAAGTGTTTTGTTCCTTTATTCTCCAGTGTCCCTTGATTTTCCCTTTTGTTCATTTCCCGATTCACTTTTATAAACAACCCTGAATTGGATGGCATTATGAAATGTACACCATTAGAAAAAATCGGTCTGAGAACACACATAGGCAGTTCTTTCTTTTTCTTCTTCACTATGGCAATTTCTACTTAGGCATTGAGAAATATATTACTGGGGAAGATTCTGCTGCTATCAGGCTTTCTACACAGGCAAGGTGGCACTGTGCAAATCACTAGTCTCTTGCAGCCACCCAGAAGGTCCTGATTGCCAACAGTGATAAATGAACCCATATCAAGCCTTCCCTGTTTGTTTCAAAGAGCCAAGCATTTCTATTTCTCTTTTCTTGGTCAATGTTTGTTTCTGGCAAGGAAATGCAGTGGCAGAGGGTTTTTATCTTTTTTCAATGAAACTTATGCTTAGATTTAACTTTTTTCTTTTGTTTTTATTGATACATAATAGATGTATATATTTTGGAAAGGACATGTGATAATATAATACACTCATATAATCAAATCAGGGAAATAGAGATATTTGTCACCTTAAATATTTATTTTTCTAAGCTAGGAACATTTGAATTCTTCTCTTCTAGTTATTTTGAAATGTACAATAGATTTCTGTTTACTCTAGTTGCCTTATCTTGCTATGTGCTTTCCCTTGCAATTTATTTATTTCCGACACTTGCTTGTGGTTCAGAAACATATATTGTCACTTCAACATCAATATTAGAAATTTTGAGGATCAACAACATTCCAGCAACTAGAGAGAATGCAATTAGAGGGAAAAGGTGTCTTTATTATGCCTCAATATTTCAATAATAAAAGAGAGAACAAAATAACTGAGTCCAATCTGTTCCCCTCCAGTGGTATAATATATAATTGTATTTCAGGGGAACACATTACAACCATACACACTGAGCTGTTGAAAATTAATCTTCTTATTGCTGGGACTATTTACAACGAACAAATAATTTTTAAACGCTGATGTTCTATTTGAAAATTTATCTCGATTTTATCAAAACTGATCTATATAGGAGCTCTTATGAAAGATGAATCAAGGAGATATTCATGTTAACTTTGGTGACTTCCATTGGCTTGGAAGGTGACAGAGTTCTCTGCCTCAGAGGCATTTTCCACAAATACTCTTAAAAGGCTCATCTTTTTAAAAACACTGATTTTGTTGTACAATTTAATTCAGATTTCAGCTGGACATTCTTGCCTTCTCATTTCATGCTAAAGTAACCTACTTGTTGCTCCGGCTTAGCTATTGAAATATATCACTACAGACAACTCCTAATAAGTTAGTCATTGCTGTTAGACTGATATGTCGACTCAGCTTCTATTTATAAACATCCTATTTATAAAGTCTACTTTACCTATAATAAACCCCAACTTACTATATGTCAAATGTTATACATTAATAATTTTAATGTCTATAATGACTCTACCAAATAGCTGCTATTATTACGTTTTGTATACGTGAGAAAGCAGAGCTAACCCCTGGCAAAGCGGGGGTTGAAACCCCAGCTGACTTTCTTGTAGGAGTTGCATGTTACCCACTGCAGCGCTCCTTTAGAAAGGTCATCTGCTTTGAGAACAGCCTGGCCAGTATGCTGAAACCCCGTCTCTACTAAAAATACAAAAAAGTGCCCAGGTGTGGTGGCTTGCACCTGTAATCACAGCTACTCAGGAGGCTGAAACAGGAGAATTGCTTGAACCCAGGAGGCGGAGGTTGCAGTGGACAGAGATCGCACCACTGCACTCCAGCCTGGGCGACAGAGCCAGACTCCGCCTCCTCCATCTAAAAAAAAGTAAGAAAGAAAAAGAAAAAAGAATGAAAATTCTGGCTATGCATTTTAGGGGCTGGTGATCCAGGATAAGAAGTTACTTTATACAACTAAGGTGGTTGTCTGTAAAAAGAAAATGATAACAACTTCTTGTCTTCTTTAGGGTATGATGTGAGAATCAAATGAGACAATCTATGTGAAATTGCTTTAAAGAGTTCAAAACCATAGGCTTTAAAATTACCCTTGTCATTAATATGACTTGTATAATTAGCATTATTACTCCTTATGCCTCTGACAAAATGATTTTACTGAGAATATATAACACTTTTTCATATTGTTATTATTATACTGTTCATTTATTTCCCTATTATATAATGCATTGATTCATTTAGCATTATGTCTTTTTGAGCTGCCAGCCATGAGATTTTAGATTCTGAATAAATCATAGTCTTTGACTTTGGGTCTGGGAACTGAGAAGGTTGGAGGGGATGGCTATGTTATACAGAAGCAAATAGAGTACAGCAAATGTGCCAAAAACAACATTCACATTTTGAAAACAAAAAGTAGCTCTGTATTGACAAGACTATGACTTATGACTGATAGGACAAGAGAGTGGAAAGATAAAACTTGAATTAGACTGCAAAGGGTACTGTATGTCATAATATGGATTTTCAACTTTGACTTGCGAGAAATGTATAATTAAGGAAACATTTTAAGTAGGTATTGCTGGATAGCAACTTCTCCCTTAAGCATATTATTGCACTTCTCTAAGCCTCAAGGTCTTCATCTTTAAAACGGAAATGGTGATACCTCCTTTTCAGAGTTTCTCCAAGAACTAGAGCTAATGCACCTAATGCTTGTGACATCGTGCATATACACACTCAATAAACCCTGGTCACTAATGCCCAGGTAACATAAGACTGTTAATTTCCTTTGAGAAGCTCTAAAATAAATTATTCATGTAAAGTCAGTCATGTTTATGCTTTTAAAACTTGTGTTCATACTTGAGCTTCTTGGATGGTAGGTGAATGAGCTTTCCTTTCATCTTAGCTGCTCAGTGCAACTATGTATTTTGAAATTATATAAATTATATATAAGACTAACATAATGAAATCCCATCCCTACTATAAATGCAAAAAATTAGCCAGGTATGGTGGTTCAGGCCTGTAGTCCCAGCTTCCCAGGAGGCTGAGGCACGAGAATCACTTGAACCTGGGAGGCGGAGGTTGCAGTGAGCTGAGATCGCATCTTTGAACTCTAGCCTGGGTGACAGAGTAAGACCCTGTCTAAATAAATACATAAATAAAATTAACATACTGAAGTTCTAAAAGATGAAAAGAAAAAAACTTAAGAGACCCCAATAAAACAGCATGGTACTAGCTTCTCTGCGTATGTGTTTTGTTGCATGTGTTCCACACTTGAAGCTGAAAAAGTCAGTGACCCAAGAAACATCAATAGGTGCAGACACACAAAAAAGGTCCAATAGCCAAAGGATGAGGAAAAGGGCAGCTCAGCAAGACAAAAAAATTTTTTTTCACAATAACAACTCTACTCCATGCAAACACTACTGAAAATACTGTGGCCCCACCACACTTGTACCAGAAAATGCTGAGTGGAAAGCCTAGGTTTCCACCCTTGTGAGGATATAATTCGTAAATCCCACATTCTCTCTCCTGGATGATGTAACAGAAGGTCAAGTAGAGAGCTCAGACTTACTTTCATCTCTTCTGGGTAAGAACCACCCTACCACAGTATCAGAGGAGACCATGTTCCAAGCCTAGACTTCCATCATTATCCAGAAGTAGCAAAGCTCCCTTCTCCCTACCTGTTGGGCTGATGTCAGAGGAGGCCTAGCAGAGTCAGGACTTTTACACCGTCCAGTGCTAGTGAGGCACACGTACCCTTTGTATGTCAGTGGAGGTCATTTCAGGAATAGCAAGGAGGTACTCCTGTCCCTCCAAGCCCTGATAGTATCAGTGAGGGATACTGCGGAGCTACAGTTTCAACCTCCACCCAGCATTAAAGGAGAGCTTCTTCTTGACTTTGGAGCCAATAAAGGCCAAATGGAAAACTTGGACATCTCCCCCATCTGGCAGCACCACCACTTTCCTTATAGGAATGATGTCAGAAGAAGTCAGCTAGAATAAAATATTTAAATTAAGATCCAGAATCTTGTTAGTAAAATGGTAAGGTTTCAATAAAAAATTATTCATCATATCAAGAACCAGAAAAATCTTAACTTGAGTAAAAAAAGACAATCAACAGATGGCCACATCAACATGACAAAGATTTGGAATTATGTAACAAAAATATTCTGAAATAATGAAAAGGATAAAGAAAATAATTAGTGACCTTAAATTGAAAACAATCAAAAGTATCCAATCTGAACATCAAAGAGAAAAAAAGAAGAAAAATATAAACATAGTCTCAGAGCCTTGTGAGATTATAACAAATGATCTTACATTCATGTATTCAGAGAATAAACAGACTGGGAGGGGAGCTTAAAAGGAGTTCAAATGAGTAACAGCTGATTTGCTAAAGAAATACATCATCGTATTTGTGAAGCTGGACAAGCCCCAAACTTGAAACACTCAAAGAAATCCACATCAAGAGACATCATAGACGAACCTCCATAATCTAAACACACAAGGAATATTGTGGAATCAGTGAAACATAAATGACACTTTACCTATAGGAAAAATTAAATTACAGAAGATACTCATCGCAAACAAGATAACAATGGAAACCTAAATAAAGTGGCAGAACAGTTTATAAGTGTTGAAAAAAGAGAAATGTCAAGTTACAATCCTGCATCTAGCAAAAGTATCCATAAAGAATAAAGGAGAAATTAAGATATACTTAGGTAAAGGAAAACTAAGATGTCATCATCAGACTTAACTATAAAAGTTAACTAAAGGAAGTTTTCTAAACAGAAAGAAAAAAGAGAAATCTTCAAACATCAGGAAGAAAGAAGAAATACAGGAAGCAAAAGCATAGGTAAATATAATAGACTTTTCCTCTTGGGTTTTCTCAGTTACTTTGATGGTGTATGCGAAAATTGTAACGCTGTCTGAGGTAGTTATAAATATTATAGAGAAAATATTTTCAAGGATTGCATTATAAACAGGGGAGAATAGATGGACATTAAGACAGATAGTGCTGTATTTTAATACCTCACTTGAAATGGTAAAATGTCAACAACATGAGCATGCCAATACATTGTGCATATATAATTTAATAACTAGAATAACCATTAAAAAACTACACACTAAAAAATAAAAACTTTGACATTCTGGTAGATTAAACATAGCCACAGATTCCTTGCAGTTTCTCTCATAAAGAGGTAGAATCCATTTTCCCAATCCTTATATCTGAACTGTCCTTATTTGTGGCATGTTTAATCAATAGATTAAGGTGGAAATTGCATTGTGTGAACTCAATAGCCAAGGCCTCTAGAGCTTCCATTTTTGCTCTCTTGGAATGCTGCCAAGGGACCACCATGTGGAGAAACCCAGGATGAAAGGTCACATGGAGAGAGAGGACAGCCACCCAGCAGTCCTAGCTGAGCTGAGGCCACAGCCAACCCGTCATCTGATGGCAACTGCTGGAATAAACACAGTGAGGCCAGCAGAGAAATCACCCAGTCTGCTCATAGAAGACTGAGAAATAGTAACTGAGAAGCAATAAAATGTAGTTGTTTTTAAAAAATACTATACAAAGGGATGTACTCAAAAACACCATCAATAAATCAAAATAAAATTTATTTTTAAAAGTTCAAGTAAACCAAAGGATGACAAAGAAAGAAAAAAAGAAAGCCATCTAGCTCAGAAAAAAATAACAACAAAAAAAAGATGAACTAAACCCTAACATATAAACCTGTATAAAAATGTAAGTAATCTCAATCATTTTATATTAATGATGTTTGAAGGATAATATTTTGGCTATGCATAGTTAAATAAAAGGTAGTATTAACTTAAATATATTAGTAAATATATTTAATTAATATGTAAAAATTATTATATAAAATGACCAAGGGAGTTAAGTCCACAGATATAAGACTCATTCAATATTTGAAAACAAAAAGATAACAAGATCATATCAACTGATACAGAAAAAGATTTGACAACATTCAATATCCTTTTCTGAAAGTATTTCTCAGAAAAATGGGATTAACGGCGAACCACCTCAGCCTGATAAGGTACATCTACATAAAAAAGAAAGATAACACATTTAATAGTGAAAAAAATAATGTTTCTTCCTAAGATCATGGACCAGGAAAAGACATTTTCTTTTTTCTCTCTTATTCAACGTAATACTGAAAGTTGCCAATATAAGACAAGAAAGGAAAATCAAAGGCATACAGTTGAAAGCAGTAAAATTGTTTCTATTTGCAGATAACATGATTGTGCACATAAAAAATACCAAGCAACATCGAAAATAACTTGTAGAATTAATAAGGGAATTCAATGATTTAACAGGATATGGGATCAACGTACAAAAACCAAGGTATTTATATATGCTAGCAATGAATACCTGGAAACCAAAATTGAAAATACAATGCCATTTAAAATCACTAGAAAAATGAAATACTTAGATAGAAATCTAGTTACACATATTTAGAACTTGTATGTTAAAAACTGCAAAAAGGCATATAAATAAATAAATATAGATCTAAAGAAATGAAGACTGACAGTTTTAACGGCTTGGAAGACATAACATAATAAAGATTTCAATTTTTCTTCAATTGATATATAGGTTTAACACACTTCCTGTTGAAATGCAAGCAAGACTCTGTAAATACAGACAAGATTATCCTAAAATTTATATGAATGGCAAAGAAATGAGAAGACTCGTAACAATTCTGAAAAAGAACACAGTGGGGGCAAAAATTTACTGGGTTTCAGGATTTATTACACAGCTAGTAATCCAAACTGTTGGTACTAGTAGGCGGATAGACATATAGACCAATTGAACAGAAGACAGAATCCAGGAACAAACCCTTACACATGTATCCAGCTGAATTTTGAAAATATGCAAAATTAATTCAATTTAGGAAGAATAGTCTTTTTAACAAATGGTGCTGGACCACTTGGAAGAAAAAAATAACCTTGAATTAACCCTCACAACTTATGCAAACATTAATTCAAAATAGATCAGAGATATCAATGTAAACTATAAAACTATAAAAGTTCCAGAGAAAATAAAATTAAAATCTTCAAAATGGAATATTAGGTAAAAAGTTTTTAAGGTTGACACAAAAACTTTGACCCATAACATAAAACACTGCCAAATTAGACCTCATCAAAAGCAAAAACGTTTGCTTTGCAAATGCTCTGCTACTGTTGAGGACAAAAGTATAACTTACAGACAGGTAGAAAATATTTGCAAACCATGTACCCTACTAGTATCTAGCATATTAAATATCTCTGACAACACTAAAAAAAAAGGAATTTGAAAATAGAAAAAAAAGTGACATGAGACTTCACCAAAGAGCATAGATGGCCAATAAACATATGAAGGTGTTCAATCATTAGACATTAGAAAAATACACATTGAAAACATTAGCTATCACTATAAATCTACCAGAAAGACTAACAATTTAAGAAAAATAGCAAAAACACTGGTGATTACAAGGACAATGAGAAACTAGGTCACAGATGCATGGATAATGGGGAGATGAAATGGTATAGCTACTCTGGAAAATAGTTTGCCTGTTTCTCACAATAAATGAAATTATCATATAACACAGCAATTCCACTCCTGGATGTTTACCAAAGAAAAATGAAAACTTATGTTTACACAAAAACTTGTGCATGAATGTTCACAATAGATTTATTTGCAACAGACCCACACTTGAAATAACCCAGACATCCATTGATGGACAAATGGTTAGTTGTAATACATACACCTCGTTGAATATGATTCATAAATAGTATTCATGAATAAAAATGAATTAACTATGAATACATGTAACAACTTGGATGAATATTCAGACAAATTTGATTGTAAAACATAAAAACACAATCTCAAAATGTTACACACTGTATGAATCAATTTATGTAACATTATTGAAATGATAAAATTATAGAGATGGAAGAATATTTGTATTTCCTAGGTAGGAGTTAAAGATATTGTGGGCTGTGAGTGATGTGGGTATTGCTATAAAAGAACATGAGGACACTTTGGGAGGCCGAGACGGGCGGATCACGAGGTCAGGAGATCGAGACCATCCTGGCTAACACGGTGAAACCCCGTCTCTACTAAAAAATACAAAAAACTAGCCGGGCGCGGTGGCGGGCGCCTGTAGTCCCAGCTACTCGGGAGGCTGAGGCAGGAGAATGGCGTGAACTCGGGAGGCGGAGCTTGCAGTGAGCTGAGATCCGGCCACTGCACTCCAGCCTGGGCGACAGAGCGAGACTCCGTCTCAAAAAAAAAAAAAAAAAAAAAAAGAACATGAGGAAATATTGTGTAGAAGAAAGAAAAATGCTATCTAATTGTATCAATGTCGATATCTTGATTTTGACATTGCACTATAGCTTTGCAATATTTTCCATTGGGTAAGACTGGATAAACTGTACATGGTATCTCTCTGTATTATTTTTCATAACTGCACATGAATTTATAATTATATCTACATTTTAAAAAGTTTTTATAATTATATCTACATTGTTTAAAGTTTAAGTATAAATGGTACTTATATACTTTATTCTATTTTTTAAAACATTGCCTCAAGCTAGGGAAACAGGATAATTACTGTGGGAGAATTTTGATGGAGGATTTTTTGATTGCACAACTCTGAATATATGACAAAAGAAAGAGGTTTAAATTCTAGTTTTTCCACTTGTTCATTATATGTGAATAATCTGTGACCTACAATCTCTTCAATTACAAAATGGGAATAAAAGAGCATAATGTTAGTATTATTATAGAACATAAAGGGGATAGCAATATAAGTAAAATTAGCTGCTGCTTACATGCCAGATGAATTTTCTGAAATATAATTGGTAGTTCATGCAACTAAAATTTATTAAATAGAAATATGTGCTTTATAATTTATAGTATCAATTAAACATATTATGTGTTAATTGTGTGTCAGGCACTTAAAAGTGCTTGGGGACTTTTATACATACTGAGTCATTTAATCTTCAAACAATGTATTATTATTATTTTCATTCTTTCTTATGAGGAATGTATGTTTAAATAGAGTGAACTAACCCAATCCAAGATCACCCAGCTAACAAATGTCATTAACAGTTATGGATTCAGTTTGTTCTGAGATTTTAGTCACTAGAGGATTATATCACACTAATTTTCTTCTACCTTGGGGTGGTATCCAGTAAGTGACTTCTAACATCCCACGTGAAAGCTGATAGGGGTGTTTTGCAAGTACCCTAACATTTTACATAGACTGCTGACAAAGTGTGAGTTAGGGGAGATGGAGAAACTTTGTAAGTGCCTGAGATCTGGAGTTCGCCAAGAGGCCAATGAGAGTAACTAGCATAGATGTAAATAGCTGATGACAGAAAAGGTATAGGTAGTGGAGTAGTTAGTCCCAAGAGGTGAACATTGAGTCACATCAGGAAAGCACTTGGTCTTACAGTTATCGAGCCGGACAGATACAGTGAATGTGTGGTGTCTTAACATTGCAGGAAGACAGAACATTAAGTAAATATCCATTTGAGATGACATGCAGGGGCCAGAAAGCCATCAGTTGTGTGTAAGTTCAGTGCTTAAAATCAGGTATTCAGTAATAGGGAGGAAAATACAAAACAGGAAGGAAGTGAATGCTTCATTATGGCATTACTTTTTAAAAAAAAAAAACAGCATTGCTGTTCTGTTTATTTCACATATTAATGAACTTTTATATAGTAAGCCATGTGCTAAGCACTATGGCTGTGGTAATAAGCAATACAGACGTATTTCTGTCCTCATGAAGATTTCACTCTAGTAAGGATAAAGACTATTAAACAGAATGGAAAGTCAGGTACAAACACCTGAGCATTCATTTTAATCAATTGAATTGTGTGTGTTTCTTTTATGTTAGGTTCATAACCAGTACACAGATTCTGAACCTACGGGCAAATCTCCTAGAACTCCTTATAACTCTCCTGCAAAGAAAAGGCAAAAAGGGATCTAGGCAGCATTGCACATACAGGCCAACAGCAGTGAGTTCAACAGTGAAAGGTAGAAGACGGGTAAGAACAAGACTCAGGAATTAGGATATTGTTGCCTTGTCTGTAAAACACCCTCTGCTCTTAATCACATATTTCTCACTTTCAGTCTTTTCTAGAATTGCAAGTTACTGCTAGAATTCATACTGGGATAAAGACAGCATGGAAAGTGGGGGTCGAGGCAAACGTTAACCTAATTTATAGGATCTTGGTAGCCTAACAGTTTTACAAATGTTTGAAAATAAATTACTCTGACATAAAGGAGTAGTTGGCATTTATATCAAGTCTAGATTTGTATTTTCCAGCGAGTCCAGGTGGAAAATTGTGTAAAATGTAAGACTTCATTGAGCAGCCAGATGCTGCATCTGAACTAAGATTTTGTGGGTCAATAAATAACCCAGATCCATAAAGTATGTGATGGTAATGGGAAATACTATAATTTCTTTTAACAGATCAGAAAACAGCTGTTTGTTTTTCCCTTTAAGAAAAGAAAAATATTTTCTGTTTTTTTTGTTTTTTTTTTTTTCTTAAAAAGTCAAATATCAACGTATCAGCACAGTTGGAAATACCCAGCATATTATTCTTATCAATCAAATGTCAGAACCACAGACCTTTGACTTTCTGGATCATTGGACTAATGAAGGTACAGAGTGAGTTTGTTTCTCTGAGGTGCATTCTGAATCTTTGCAGGGTCTGTCTGCCTAGCAGGAATTTGAGGTTAATATGAGTGCATTTGAGGGGACTGGCCATCAGAATATCCCATGGATAGAAAGGTTTTAACTAATGGTTTTATTTTTCTTTTTATTTTCATGATGGAGAGTCAATTCTCTCCATAATTTTCTCTTCTGAAACCCCTGCTTTAATCTCCATAATTCTCCTCCACTACCATCCAGTTTATATGACACTGTCTGGCTGTGGCTGTAATATTTGAGTCTAGGTAGGAATAAGAATATTACAGATATGAGAGCAAATAAGCTTAAGAATTGCTAAGATAATAGTGGCAGTAGTAGTAATTATACCAAAATAGAGGTATCACTATCATCTATAAAGAGCTTTAGATCAAAACTCAGTGTATCTCTTTTTGGTATAAATTTAAAGGATACAAATGCAGTTTTTTCCCATGGATATGTTGCTTAATGGTGACGCCTGAGATTTTCGTGCAACTATCACTTGAACAACGTACACGGTACTCACTAAGTAATTTCACATCCCTCATCCTACTCCCACCCTCTCACTTCTTCCAACTCTCCAGTGTCTATTATTTCTCAGTTTTCTAGTCTTTGATTATACACTAGTTTCTGTGTGATCTGGAGTCAATCACGTCTCCTACATTTTAAAAATAAAACCTGCTTTGTTGGACAGTCCCAATGAAAGCAAGAAGAGTCTCAAAGAGATATATTATGACTAGAAGGATGAGAAGGAATTTATTACTAGAGACTGGTGAAACAACCCTCATTATGTGAAAGTTGAAATTCAGTGACATTGTTCTCTGTGGTTGTGTGGAAAATAGAAGTTACACTTAATTAGCTGGTAGATCTAACTAAAAAGGTTTCTGTTTATCTTGAAGTGTGAATGGGTTGTGTCCATTCTTTTGTGTTTTCTGTTGAGTTTTTTATGTTTTTAGCCAGATGTGACAAGATATGGATAAAAAGAAATAATGTTTTAAAAAGGAAATTTTTTGGCCGGGCGCGGTGGCTCAAGCCTGTAATCCCAGCACTTTGGGAGGCCGAGACGGGCGGATCACGAGGTCAGGAGATAGAGACCATCCTGGCTAACACGGTGAAACCCCGTCTCTACTAAAAAAAAATACAAAAAACTAGCCGGGCGAGGTGGCGGGCACCTGTAGTCCCAGCTACTCGGGAGGCTGAGGCAGGAGAATGGCGTAAACCCAGGAGGCGGAGCTTG
Source organism: Macaca fascicularis (assembly GCF_037993035.2). Taxonomy (NCBI): domain Eukaryota; kingdom Metazoa; phylum Chordata; class Mammalia; order Primates; family Cercopithecidae; genus Macaca; species Macaca fascicularis. Next base: position 147,267,924 of record NC_088382.1, read on the forward strand.
CAGTGAGCTGAGATCCGGCCACTGCACTCCAGCCCGGGCGACAGAGCGAGACTCCGTCTCAAAAAAAAAAAAAAAAAAAAAAAAAAAAAGGAAATTTTTTAAAGCAAAAAATAGAAAAGAAATATAAAATGATTTGCTGTGTTTAGAAAATAAATCTCATTATTATACTTAGATTCTCTAGATTGCCAAAAACTCAGGATTAAGATAACCAAAGCAAGTATTGATTAACTTGTTTTAAAAATAAAAAGCCAGAGTAAATATTTTGAGCTTTCAAGTCATATTATCTTTGTTGCAAATACTCAACTCTAAAATTTTAATGTGAAAGCATCTATGACAATGTGAAATTGAATTAACATGGGTGTACATTTTGCCCTCAGTATCCATGGGTTCCTCATCTTTGGATTCAACCTACCATAAATTGAAAATATTTGAATAAAAATGCACCAGAAATAACAATACAACAATAAAAATACAAATAAAAACAATAACATAACAAATAAAAATACATGGTTATTAAAATAATGGTTATTTACATAGTATGTACATTGTATTGTATATTATAAGTAACCTAGAGATGATTTAAAATATACAGGAGGATATGGGCAGGTTATATGTAAATATGCCTTTTTATAGAAGAGTCCTTAGATGTTGGTGTTTGTGGTGGGTTCTAGAACCAATCTCCATGGATACCAAGGAACAACTGTATTCATAGAATTTTATATCCAAAAACATGTGACTGGCTGAATTTGGCCTATGGGCTATAGTTTGCCACCCCTAATCTAAAGTCTATAGCTATAAAGTCCTTTATCAACCTTCAGACAGATTTGAAAGTGTGCCACATAGACCCTCTCTACTAGACAGTTTTCCAAGACTTTTGAAACCATTGTTCCACAGCATTCTGATTTTTCAGGTAAGCCATAGAGAGGTCTATCACAAGGAAATCATTGGGTATGGATTTTGTCCAATAGAGTTAATCTCAACGAGATTAAAAGACTACAATTTTTTTTGAATATTGTATTGGCGAAAGCATGATCAGCTTGCACTGAAGGGGACAGAAAACGTTCACCATTAAACAAAACAAAATACCACAGAACATTCAGAACCTCAGAACTTCTATCGGCAGGATATAAGGTGGTAAGTCTACTTAGCTACAGATGTGGGATGTTTCTTATGTGAATGGAAGGATGACACAGAGGGCTGAATCAAAGCCCTAGAGAACTGAGCCAAGCTCCGCAGAATAAATCCTGAGGAGCAGTGCTGGGTTTTAATGAAGGGGTTGGCAATATGCGCCAACCGAGTTTCATAATTGTTACGGACCAGTGACAGCTATGTGTTTTACTTTTTCTCACATTTTGCATACTACTGTCTATGGCAATTCTTCTACCCTTGAATCACCATATTATATTAGTTGGGTTGGGGGTAGATACGTGTGTCTTCAGTTGGCGAGTCTTTAAAATGAAAGGAACTATACTCAATGACTATACTTGAGGATCTGCACCATAGGAACCTCATCCACATATGGGTAGGATCTGATTTAAATGACAAGGCTCTTACACTTTGATGGCATAATGGGATGAGAGTTTAGGTAAACTGGAGGGGGGATAAGTGTATTCTTCATGTTGGGGAAAAGAAATAATGTGGGACCATAGGGTAAACTCTGGTAAAATATAGATGAACACAAAGTTTTTGGTAGTCTTCCCATTGACAGGTATGAATTAATTTCCATTCAATTTATACTGACCTGACCTCAGTGACTTGCCTGACCAAGAGTGTTGAGCAAATAAGGATAGGAGACTTTCAAGGCTAGGTGATAAGAGAGCTTGCTGCTTCTACCAACAATCTTTCTGAGATTCCTGAAACACCATATAAAAAGTCTTACTAAGCTTAGATCACTTATGCAGAAGGGACTCATGGGGGTGCTCTGGTTGATCAGATGAAGCCAGTCTTCTAGGCACACTGACAAGGCACCAGACATGTGAAGTAGATGTCTTGAACTCTGAACCAGACCATTTTTAAACTAGATACAACTGCATATCAAACTGCATGCAAACCATCATCTATGCAACATATGCAACAGATATAATAAAATTGTTAAATTTTGTTGTTTTAAGCTGCTGAATTTTGTGGGACTGTATTTCAGCAAAACTGGCATGAAGGTTATTTACAGTCTATTTTCCCATTCATTAGGAATATCTATATATATTGCCACCTAGATATCCCTATGTTCCATTATAGGGTGGCGCTCTAGACTACATTGAGTGAATTACGTAATGTATACTCTATGTTCCATATAATCTTTCTGAATCCTGAAAAGACTTCATTCCAAAACTCATTTGGCCCTAGGAGTTTTAGATGAGGAATTTTGGACATGTATTATTTTCATCATGTTGAACTTTAATTTATCCTATGTCTGAAAATAGAAATGGGCTGCTTTGCAGGGTCTATAAAAACTTAAGAATAGAATAAAAGGGTATATAGGACTCAGAAGTTTTGCTTATCTCTAACAAAGACTCTGTTCAGTCAGCTGATTGGGAATCCACTCATCTACGGCTTCCATCTCCTGAGGTAACTTTATACCATGGTTTCATCTCATCTATCTAGAACAAGTGCCCTATTTCTTTCTTACACAAACTATGTGGTGGTGGTGGTGTTGTTTTACTCACTGGTAAACCTCCTCAATTCCATCTTCGTTTTTTATAAGTCACTTAAGAACCCAGCTCCTAAAGGTATAAAGAGAGTTAATGATTTCAGTTATTACTATTATAACCCAAAATGATGAATTTGGGGTGAAGAATCAAGAAAGCCTGACTGTCCCCTAAATAAGACATTGAAGCTCTCTACAGCTTTGAATCAAATCAATATGATTTTCTTGGGTCAATTGTTGAAGTAATCTTGGGATTTCACTTCTGGCTGTACTTTAACATTTCTTTGCACTATAATATCTCTTTGTTTTTCTCACAAATACGGAAGTTTCTTTTTTTATTATGTAATAAAAACAAATACAATAAAAATGTCCATTAAAGTAAATACACTAATGAGAGAAATGAATACAAATACATTTTCTTATATATTATAATTAAGTGTTTGATTTGAATGGTTATTAGAAAAAAATTATGAAATTATATACATAATTTTAACCTTATACCAATTCATAGTAATGATTTTAAAAGTAAATATTAGAAAGGGGGATAATATTTTCAACACCTCTTAATGACTATTCATGGTTTATTCATAAAGGGGATTATTTTCATAAACTAAATTGAAACAAATTATCAATTTTCCCAAAGGTTTCTATTAATTTGTTTATGTCTGTTCTCTTTTAAAGCAGCTACTGTATGATAGTCCAAATTGCTAAAGGACCACTTATCTGACCCTCAGAGCTCAGTGGGTGAATCTGCAATTTGAACACTTATGAACATGACTTTCCCTGGCTCTTTAAAAAGTGTCTCTCTCTTAGTTATTAAATTGGTCTTAAGATTTGGTGAGTTCCAACTGCCTCAAATTTTATCATGATTAAATTCATCCTGATTATATTTGTTGCCTCTGTGTGACATCTACAAAATGTAGCTGATAAGGTTTATGATGAAAACATCCACCACGGTTCACTGTCTTTTGGCAGACCATGCTTTCTTAGGGAACATTTAGATTAAGTGAAAGTTCTAGACAGTGGTCTCAAATATATTTTTCTGAATTGTCTACTCACTTTTACTACACTTAATTTCTTGGGCCACAGTGAACAAAATTAATTTTTCTTCTAAAGGACAACTCTTTGCATACTTAAGACAGCTTCCACAAATACCCTCTGAGTCATTTCAGGACATTTTTCACTCTTTTGAACACGTTCTAAAATGACTATCATTATAAGAGTAGGCTTATCCCTAAGAATTACCATCCACCAAAGGAAGCTGCCTCACCCAAAATGTACACTCTTTCCCCAAGAGAGCCTCCTGCCATGACTACAGATGTAGGCATAGAGGCCACTCCCTGGCCTAAATGGGGAGCATCTCTGCAGGGTGGTCTCAGCTCCAGCATGCCACAAGGGATGGGCTGAGGTCCTGCTGTAAGTTCATCACGGTGCACCTTATCTCTCTGCTTGTTTCTGCTCCCTTCACTTCTATGCAGATATTAATCTAGGGAGCACACCTCAGTAAACACTCTGCAAATCTCCATCTTTGTCCTTGGGGAACTCAACCTAAAACACCCTTCATCCTGTTCTGTCATAGCAAGGTTCACAGTTCCTAGAAACTTGGGTTCTGACACTGATGGTGGGCGTCATTCTCCTCCCATCACTGCACCTGCATGTAGTCACGTGATGCAGTCACTCCTACAACTGAAGACATGGGAATAAAAATACAGATAACTATCAGTGGAACTTTACATACTACCAAAGAGTGCACGGTCAGGTTGAGAGCACACACACAAAATGCATGATTCCAGAATGTTCTAGAGATTCAGAGAGTCCTTTGAGGTCAATGGCTTCGGTACTGATACTCATTACAATCCATTTAAAAATGGATGGACATCTTTGGTCCATCCATGTGCAAAAGAGGCCACCCTTCCAGCTGCATCCATGTCCCTGAAAGGGTGGCCTCTTTTGCACATGGATGGACCAAAGATGTCCATCCATTTTTAAATGGATTGTAATGAGTCAGTACCATCATTCTTAGCAAACTATTGCAAGAACAGAAAACCAAACACCGCATGTTCTCACTCATAGGTGGGAACTGAACAATGAGATCACTTGGACTCGGGAAGGGGAACATCACACACCGGGGCCTATCATGGGGAGGGGTGAGGGGGGAGGGATTGCATTGGGAGTTATACCTGATGTAAATGACGAGTTGATGGGTGCTGACAAGTTGATGGGTGCAGCACACCAACATGGCACAAGTATACATATGTAACAAACCTGCACGTTATGCACATGTACCCTAGAACTTAAAGTATAATAATAATAATAAATAAAATAAAATAAAATAAAAGAGGCCACCCTTCATGGTAGGAGGTTTTAGAACAAGCTGAGGTATTTCAAACAAGTTTAGCGGTACTTTAAACCAATCAAGCTCACATTCTGTGTCTCTCTCTTTCTCATACACACACATATACACACAGGCACACACACGCGCATACACATACGGCACACGGACACACAGCCTTAAATCTTTGCAAGTGTTGTTCATTCTGCCTTTCCTCCTTTTCCTAACGTTCTTTACCATACTAATTAGTACTTAGTTCTTCTGATCCAATTTTGTACATTTCTTTCCCTGGAACCTCTCCTAATACTCTAAGACGGGGTTGGATTTTTTTTGTCTTTGTGCTCCCATAGAGTCCCAGATTTAAATTTCACTGGAATTAATCATAGCACACAACATCAGCAACAATAACAAACACTAACCTAGCATTTATGATGTGTCGAATACCGCTCTGAGCATTTTACATGTGTCACCTCAAAGGTCCTTCCCCTGTCTGTTAGCTTCATCTTACCGGTGTGAAAAGTGAGGTACAGAGTTTCAGTGAATTACTACAGAGATTTACAGAATATTTAGCTATAGCCAGGCATCGCTTGCCACCTAACATCAGGAATGTGATCAGAAAAAAATGTGCCGTTAGACAATTTTTAATTGTGTGAACATCACAGAGTGCACTTACATACACCTATCTGATATAGTCTATTGCCTATAGGATACAAACCCATACTGCATGTTACTGTACTAAATACTATACTAAATATTTAATATTGTACTAATACTGTACTAAATACTGTGCTAGTACTTAGTACTAAATTTAGTATTTAGTACTAAATACAACTGTAACACAATAGTAGATATTTAGTACTGTACTAAGTACAACTGTAACACAATAGTAGATATTTGTATATCTAAACATATATAAACATAGGACAGGTGCAGTAAAAATACACTATCAAAGATAAAAATGGTGTACCTGGATAGGGCACTTACCATGAATGGGGCTTACAGAACTGGAAGTTGCTCTGGGTGAGTCAGTGAGTGGTGAAGTCCTAGGACACTGCTGTAGATTACTGCAGACTTTATAAACACTGAGCACTTAGGCTACACTACATTTATTCTGTAAATTATTTCCTCAATAATAAATTAACCTTAGCTACGGTAACTGTTTTTACTTCACAAACTTTTTTGAATCTTTTCAACCCTTTCATAATAACATTTCACTCAAAACACACATTGTCTAGCTGAAAAAAAATATTTTCTTTCTTTATGTACTTACTATATAAGCTTTTTATTTTACAATACATATATTCACTAAAAATGTTTATTAGAATCTTAAAATCTACGATACACACACTCGCCTAGGTCTATGCAGGGTCAAGATCATACGCATCACTGTCTTCCACCTCCACACCTTGTTCCACTGGAAGGCTTTCAGGGTCAATGACATGCATGGAGCTGCCATCTCCTATGATGATAATACTTTCTCCTGAAGGACCCGCCTGAGGCTGTTTTACAGTTAACTTGTTTTAATAAATAGGAGCGCACTTTAACTAACAATAAAATTATGGTATAGTAAAAAGACAAATCAGTAACATAGTTGTTTATCATCATTACTAAGTATTATACACTATATATGATTTTATACACTGAATTTTATATGACTGGCAGTGCAAGCTTATTTACACCAGCATCACCACAAACATGTGAGTAATGCTTTGTGTTAGACATTAAGGTAACCCCAATGTCACTAGGTGATAGGAATCTTGCAACACCATTGTAATCTTATGGGACCACTGTACTTTATGCGGTCTGTCATTGACTGAAAGGTCATTACATAGTGTACAGTTGTACTGACTTGTGGATTTCACCTGATTATCTAATTCCCAGCAGGCAAGAGATCTGCTTTACTCACTATAACAATGCCAGTTCCTAGCACAGGAACTGGAATAATATATATAAAAAAAAAAAAAGTTGAAAGAGTGACTTAGACAATAGTGGGATTTATACGCTGGCTCCAACTCTACCTGGCTGCTTGCCCAGGCAATGGGTGATAGATATCCTGGAGGTTCACTATGGCACCCCTACTGATGAGAGGGCTCCGCCATCACCCTGGGAACTGCAGAGTGTGTTTTCGTGTTTCAGTGACTGGGATATGATTAAATTGACCTACCCTCTACCATGGTCACACATCAGACAGTTACCAATGAGTTTTAGAAAAGTTGTCCTGTAGAATTATGTCAAGGATACTAGTAACAGGTAACTATCATGTATAGGTTTGTGATGCAGACACAAAACCTCTTTGAATCCTCAACACAGTATTTTGAGGTACACAGCATTAATATGATGCATATTTTGCAAATGAGGAAAGCAAAACTTAGAGTAGTAAGATACCCAGCCAAATTGACAATTCTAGGCAGTGTTGGGTTTCTGTGAATTCTTGGAGTCTTTTCTTCATATATTGTATGAGTTTCCAATGGCCTGTATGGCAAATTATCACAAACTTAACGATTAAAGCAATGCAAGTTTATTATCTCAGACTTCATGGAATTCTATCCATTCTTGTGGTCAGGAGTCTGAAATGTGTTCCATCAGGCTAAGGTCAAGGTACTTGGCAAGTTTTATAGCCTCAGTCCTTTCTTCTGTCTTTTGATGCCTCATTCATATCTTTAGTGTATGGACAAATCACAGAAATAAAAGATAGGTGCTTAGTTTTAACACATGGATTGTTTTATCATGAGATTGCCCATAGATGCACGTTTCTCTTTTGTGTCTTCATAATGAATTTCATAGCCACAAAAGAGTACAACATGTTGGAAATAAATGCATCCCCAGTATTCACAGAGGTTAATGGATTGTCCCAAGATCACACTCAGTGACAGGAAATCAACTGCAATGTGATTGGTTGGTATCCCAGTGCATTTTTATTTTTCACTTGTACTTTAAAATTCAAATGGAGCACATTAGCCCTTTCTTGATTAATTACCAGAAAGGCACAGTACACAACAAAACAAAAAACAACAAATGATAGGTATAAAGTTCTTTTTAAGTCTACAGGTCCTCCAGTAAAATGAAATCTTCTTAAATGAAGGCAGTTTGTTTCAATTATTCCACATTCCTAGCACCTAGTACCGGTCCTGGCACATTGGAGGTATTCCATAAACATTTACTAAGAGAATAAAACATTTTCTATTTGAGTTCACAGAACCTGTTTCAAGAAAACATAGCATAGACATCTCAAAAGGCTTAAGAATTTACTCAAATGGAAGTGCAAATAAATCAGCAGTTGGATGTAGCTATCATAGAACAAAGCTTATTTTGTGTTCAAACAATAGAAAAAGCATGGGTCTCAAAATGAGATGATCGTTTCACTCTACACTGCATTGTTTATAGCACAATAAGCATCTGGTGTTAGAGAGTCAACAAATATCTATTGAGCATTTACTGCACACAAGGGCACATGCTAAGTCCTAGAAATCCAAAGGTAAACAATAGAAAATAATCCAAGACCTCATGGTGCATTATGTTAGTGGGAGTTTAAACTTTTATGTCAGAAAATAAGTTGCATAAAATAGAACTGTTTCTATAATTGACAAATATATTTTCATTGAAAAGATTCAAATACAACTAAATTATCAACACTATCTACTGATGTACCCCTTTTAAAAGATAACCTCTCTTCATGGTTTGATATGCAAGTAATTAGTTATTTAAATAAAAGTACACACATTGCTATGGAGAAGAAATACCAGGTGATTTGAACACCCAAGCGTAATATTTTACCTAAATCATGAGGTTGTATTTGAGGTCACGGATGGAGTTAGCTGGAAGAAAAGATAGGGAAAACCATTATAAGTAGAGGATAGAATACTGAGACATTTTTAGTATACTAAGAAAAAATAATGTCCTGAGTCATCGTTAGAAAAAATTATTAGACGGTAGCAGAAAGACAAAAGTAGGTATTAGACTAAGATGAGATTGAAAAGAAAATATTTCAGTTCCTGTAGGAATATCATGGCTATTATTTATTCTTCAAGGTCCAAATACTCCTGGACTTTGGTAAACTAGGGCATATTCATTTAAGGGCATAAGGGTATATGAAGGACATATAGTAAATCATGTCATATAATGAAGAGGTAAAGACTCTGAGTATGTTCAATCTGAATAAAGACAGACTAGAAAATTATAATCCATTTCATATTTTGCATTTCTCTAGCTACTTGAGGTTGAGCTTTCTTTCCTCAATTTTTACACAATTTACATTTATTTCAGTGTTTTCTCTATTCACATCCTTTCTCATTTTTATCTTGACTTCTTTGCCTTCTTCATATCAATGTAGCAAGTAATTAATAAAAATATTATTTTAAAAAATTTTATGTGAGGCAAATATTTTCTACAGTCTATAATTTGTGTTTTGACTTTATATTAAATTATTTTTAGCTGTGCATTCATAAATGTGGGATGATATCTTTGTAATCAAATGTATCAGTTTTTTCCTTTATGACTTTTGGGTGTCCTCTCTTATATTGGAAGACATATATAGGTTTCTAAATTTTCTTCTATATTTCTCCTATATTCTACATCAAGGGTGTGAGTGTTAACTGGGAGCAAAAGGGTAAGAGAGACCAACCTTCTTTCACTGGCCCCAGAGCTTCCATCCCACCCCAAGGAAAATGAAGTCTAACGTCTGTTCTAGTCCCTTAATGTTCAAGTAGAATCTTCTTCTTAGATGAAAATTTCAGTCTTAGCCAGTCTTTTGTCCTTAATGTTGTTATTACAAGAGTGTTTTTGGAAGAAAGCTAAAAAAAAGTGCTTACAAATTATCCATAAACACACACTTTATCTTTCGAATGTAACTAATGGTGCACTAAGAGGTATCAATATATGTTCAGCTGCACCGAATATTGATGCCTTTTGTTTAAAGGGTGTGTCTCAGGAAGGGGAACATCATGGGGTGGGGGTAGGGGGAAGGGATAGCATTAGGAGATATAACTCATGTAATGGGTACAGCACGCCAACATGGCACATGTATACATATGTAACAAACCTGCACATTGTGCACATATACCTTAGAACTTAAAGTATAATAAAAACTAAAAAAAAAAAAAAAAGGTGTGTCTATGTAATTTTTGGTTTCTTAAATTTTTACCAGAGTCATTTGAATTGTTTCTACCATTCATGACAAATATTTAATAAACTGGTTTAAGAGGAAAATTATGGAAAAAAAACACAAAAAATGTTATTACTCCTTTCATTTGTGAAGAATAATGTCAGTTCCTTCTAAGAATTTTATAACTTGACACTCCCTTGCTGGGAATAAATCTGATTCCTCAAAATGAATTGTTTTTCCTTCTTCAAGCGGAATTTCCTAGGCCCACATGTGGAATTTTAATACAATACCTTACTGTTGCATTATTTTTGTGTCTGTAAGAGATGTTAATTTAATGGAGCAGTATCATCACAGATGTCTAAAGACAAACCACTTCTGTATTATTTATTTACTTATTGTGGTAAGAACAGATACATAATATGAATTCTACCCTACTAACAATTTTTAAAATTTTTAGTTGTCATGTAGTTATACATATTTATGGGTATAAATTAACAATTTGGTACTTCCATATGTTGTACAATGATCAAATCAGGGTAGTTAGTGTATCCATTGCCTCAAGCATTTATCACTTCTTTGTGGTGAGAGCACTCAAAGGCCTCTCTTCTGGCCACTTTCTAATATATAATAACTTACTGTGAAGCATAGTCACTGTTCCATGAAATACAGCCCCAGACCTTATTTCTCTCATCTTATTGTAACTTTGGAACTGTTGACCCACCTCTCCCCATCCTCCTCTTTTCCCCCTCCTTTTCCCAGTCCCTGGTGATGACTGTTATACTCTCTATAGCCGTGATATCAATTTTCTTTATTTTCTAGCTTCCACATATGGCATTTATCTTTATGTGTTTGGCTTGTTTCACATAACTTTGTGACTTCCAGGTTCATCTATGTTGTTACAAATGACAGGATGTCATACTTTTCATGGCTAAATAGTCTTCCATTGTATATGTGTGCATCTATACAAACACATATACCACATTTTGCTGAGCCATTCATTATTGGGCACTTAGGTTGAGTCTATATTTTGGCTTTTGTAAACAGTGCTGAAATAAACACGGGAAGGCAGATATGTCTTTGACATATTTCATTTACTTTAAATATAAACCTTTCAGTGGGGATTGCTGGATCTTGTTCTATTTTCAGTTTTTTGAGAAACCTCTGTATTGTCTATACTAATTTTCAAATCTACCAAGAGTATACAAATGTTTCCTTTTCTCCATCCTAACCAAGACTTGCTTTATTAGGCATTTTGGATAATAGCAGTTCGAGGATAAGTGAAGTATCTTATTGTGGTTTTGATTTCCATTTCCATGATAATTAGCAATTTTGAGCATGTTTTTCACATACCTGCCAGCCATTGGTATGACTTCTTTTGAGAAATGTCTATTAAACTACTTTGCCCATTTTTAAATCAGATTTTTTGGGGGTTGCTGTCGAGTTGTGTAAATTTTTTAATATATTCTGGATATTAACTCCTTTGTTAGATGTACAGTTTGCAAACATTTTCCCCTATTCTATAGGTTGTCACTTTCTTCTGTTATCAAGATCCTTTGCTGTGAAAAAGCTCTTTAGTTGGATGTAATACTATTTGTCTATTTTTTGTCTTGTTGCTTTTACTTTTGAGGTCCTTATTTTTTAAAAAAACAATCCTTGCCCAGCTAGATGTTGTGAAATGTTTTGCCTATGTTTTCTTCTAGTAGTTTCATAGTTTTGGGGTATACATTTAAGTCTTTAATCCATTTTGAGTTGACTTTTTAATATGGTAAGAGATGGATATCTAATCTCATACTTTTGAATGTGGATACTCAATTTTCCTGGCACCATTTATTGAAGAAACTGTCTTTCCTCAATGTGTATTCTTGGCACCTTTGTCATTTACAGTATAGTATCATTACCTATAAGCATGTTGTATAGCAGATCTCTAGGGCTTTTTAATCTTGCTTACCTGGAATGTGATACCTATTAAATAATAACTTCCCAACTCCTTGCAACCCCTGCCTCATGCTTCCCTTAGCCTCTGGCAACCACCATTCTATTTTTAGCTTGTAGACATTTGACTGGTTTTGATGCCTCATATATGTGGAATCATGCAGTATTTGTTCTTCTATAACTGGCTCATTTGATTTAGCATAATGTCCTAAAGTTTCATCCATAGTGTCAAAAATAGAAAGACTTTATGGAAGAATTTTAAGTAAAGACTATCCAACGTATATTCTGTCATAAAGTAGCGAAAAAGGCCCAAAGATCGCTGCTTTCTCTCCCTGGCATAGAAGGACAAGATATTTCTGCATTATCTGTGGTCTTACGATTTGTCAGTTCAGTCAATAACGAGAAGAACAGAGAGACCAGTGAAAAGTTATTACCTCTCTGAAACTCGGCTTTCTCATCTGAAAAAAGGGGAATGATAAGAAAACATCTCCAGGTACTTCTTAGATTTGACCTTTGAGTCTCATCGGCTGCTATGAGATGTTAACACAAGCAAACAAAAGAACTAAAAACGATGACAGGAGGAAAGTAGTGTTTCTGTTGGACCTTTGGCATTCTCCTCGGCATCTTCAGCTGAGCTTCAACAGTAACTAAAAACGCTATTTTTTCATGTCTTATTTGGGATCAAGTAAATATTAGCTATGAAAATACTTTATAAATAAAAAAAGTTCTTTGCAGTAGTTGAATTTTTTTTGAAAGTAAGAACAAACAGCATTGGCTAAATGAAGTTAAATAAAAGATAAACATACACTGAAACAAACAAAAGCAAGGGTGAGTAAAACAAAATAAAATTAATGGCAGGTTCTTGAAAATTTTTAAAAATATTTAAGGAATTATATAACCTTGAGAAGGCCATTAGAAGCAAGACTTTCTGTAGTACACTACTGCTACCATGATACAGCAACAAGGCAAGTGATACAATTAAAATTCCACCTTCTAAGGAGATAGAATCTGAATGGCCTAATTTGGATCAGGTATCCTCCTGGGTCTGTCCAATTTGGCAATTGTAGTGACATGGTGACTTGTCACTAGCACTGGTGGCCTGGACCTGCAAAGAGGCCCCAGTGTCCACAACAAGGTAAAGTGAAGTGGAACAGCAGCTCTACCTGAAACACATAATAAAATTTATTGTTTCTCAGCAAAAACAATTATGTAAATATATTATATAAACAAACATTATATATATAATTATATATAATATAAATGTGTGTATATATATATAAATCGAGTAGCTCAATACATGAGAAAAAAAGAGAGCTCTTAGACATTTCTGCACCAGTCAGATTACTCTATTGAAGCCCCAAGATGGCCTTACCCCCATGTTTTGTATCTAAATATCTCATACAGACTAGGAAAAATCTATTAGATCACCATATATAGTACTTGAGAACAAATACTTTGATAAACATTCAGGTGATATACATGTAAACAACACCACCACCACAATATCTCTATCCTCTTAGAAATTAAAATTCAATGGAAATTTAAAATCTCAGAAATTAAAATCTAATAAAGGGGCAATGGAAATTCAGTGCAAAAGTCAAAGGCCATGGAGTTGGGATTCTGGTTTATTATCTATGCCTATATATGTGTGTGTGTGTTTGTGTGTGCGTGTATGGAGAGAGAGAGAGAGAGACATAGATATATCATATATACCTAGGCACACACACACACACACACACACATATATATATATATATGCAGAATATAATAAAGTTTTCTAAAAATTTTATTAAAATGTTAGCCAGGGCACAGAAACATTAATGAGCTAATAATAACCATGAACACCTGATTTAAAAGACTGATTATTTGGAGGATCTAGAGAAGTTTCAGCTTACTTCATGGCAGATGGAATTTTAGTGGTGTACCTCACCAGCAGCACTACAAAAGGAATAAACCTGTGATCCTGGAATTAGAATCCTGGGACCTGTCCACTCTGTCCACTTTTTCACTCCAACGCAAACTCTGCAGCATCCAGAAAAATAAGAAACTGCTAGTTTTAACATGAGAATTTTATTGTTTCAGAAAAATTATAAAGCTTCTACTTCTCTATCCTTGCATTACATATTCTGGAACTACATAGATAGCCAAGGATTGCCATTCATTATAAGCATACATTGATAGTGCAGAGGGCAGTGTCTGTCCCAATCCATGTTTCCTTGTCCTATCTTTGAATTCACTCATCTGCAGTTCTAGTGGATAGTTACCAGCAAGGTGACAGTGTCTCGTCTCTCTACGTCTTTGCTTCAATGCTTGCTTTGGCCATGCAGGCTTGGTCTGACCTGCAAGTCCAACTCAAAAGTGTAAGAGAGCTAAAGCTGCCAGGGTCAATGTTTACCACCTGGGGGATGGGAGTCAATGGATAAATGACCTCAGACTCTCCAGGCTTGTCTAGAAAAGCTTGAATGTTTCTCAGAGAGTCCCTTGTGGTTTTCGAGTTCCAGTTGTTTAGAATGGTAAGCCACTCACCAATGTACTCTATTTTATTTTCTCTTCTCCTATTTCACTTTCACACTCCCTATCTGGAATCATCTCTCAAATAAACTACCTACTTCCAAGTCGTTGTATCATGGTCTGGTCTAAGACAGACAACCAGATTGTGATAGAGAAAGAGAGAAATGGAGAGATGAGAATTGTCTGTAAAATGGGGGGAAGTGCCAAGTTCCTATAATATCATTCTAGATAACATGAAATAGGTAGCGTTTAAGATGAGGTAAACACTATTTGCAAACTTTCTAAGAAATGCAGTTTTTATGTTCTTGGGCTCAGAATGCCATTTATAAGGACAAAATGTTACTTGCACCAGAATTCAGTATATTGAATTGCATAAGGAAAGATCTGAGTATTAGCAGATTATAGACCCAGAACAGGACCTGTCCCAGAGCAATTATATCATTTATGAAATATGAACACTTAAATAAAAGAATAAGAAGCAAAATGAGATGGTTTTTTTTTTTTTACTCAAAACAAATGCACTTTTTGATGCTGAGTTTCTTGGATGGGTGGTGCATAATATCTCCATTAGGATCGATGAATGTAGTTATCATTGATGACAATTATGTGTCTATACATACACTTAGGTCTCACAGAAAAAAGTCTACTCATAGTAATACATTTTTAAAAAATACATTAAAAGTCAGAAAATAGCAAGAGGCAGATGTTCCAAACTCTTGGGACCAAGACTAACAGGGATAAGAAATTTCTGGATCAACACTGCAATAAATGAAAATCTACATGATGCCACACACTAGGGAGACATTAACTTCCTCTTGCATCTGTTGGATATCAAAGCTATTGATCAGTAGAGACTTGCCTAGAGGGATTTCAACTATGAAAAATACTCTGCAATGAATAAGTGTTTGTAGAAGAGACTCTTAATGGGGGATTGGAATACAGGATAAATCTCCCGTGCATATAGGACCTAGTGATGGCAAAATAAAGTTATTTATTGATGTTCACTACTATAAATATGTGCATGTTCCACAACCTTTGCTAAAATTCTTATACATATCTAATCCAGCTATTTATGGAATTCTAGGATTTGCAAGCATGCAGAAATAGCTAAAATAAAGATAGATGGATGTATAATAATAATATTGAAAAAATTATAACTTTGGAAACCTCTAATAGTACATTGAAACAAAATAAAAATAAGACTCGTTGTTGACATATGGACATTTTTTTTTCTCTCTCAAGAAGGGAAGATTTGGATTTTCTTTAAGATTGATACTGCTATTGTTTGAAACATTTAGTAGATGTCTTTCTATTAGCATAAATATATATTTCTTTCTACCTGGCCAAGTAGAAACGAATAGACTCAGGAAAATATAAGAAAATAATCATTCCTTGAAAAGTAGAAACTGAACCAAAAATAAAGACAGATTGACACCAATGATCATACACAGCATGCTGGTAAAAAGATCAGCTGACACTGTACACCAAAATAATGGGTTTAAATAATGGATGAGCCAAAAATCCCATGAGGTGAGATAATTGCTCAGATAGTATCTTTTATCTTCGAGGACATGAAATCTCTAGATTGTTGTATTAATGAAAGGCATTATAACCAGACACAATTATGTCAGTAATAAATTGAAAGAGAAAATTTTAAGAGCTAAACCTAATGGGCTTAGAGGCAGAGAGGGGAAGAAGAAAGAGAGAGAAATATTTTCCCTTATATATTATATCCCAGTGCACCATTAAATCTTTGCAAATATTGGCTTTTTGAGGACTTCTTTATGAAAAAACACAAGTCTCTTCATTAAATAAAAACACTACTTCCTTCTGTTTATTGATAATTAATAGGTCTGGTTTTACATGAACAATTTTTACAGTGGGTTGTTTAGCTGAGAGAAAATAAAATTTAGGCAGATAATTAGAAATATTTATATATTTAAAAGGACTGAACTTTAAAAAATAAATTGATATATTCTTTCTGGTTCCAGGCAGTAGATCATGCAAAGGTTGAGAATTCATTGAAAGATATAAAAATAAGATTTAAAGAAAATAACTTTCCTTATCTATTTTTGATGTGAGGTAATACTAGCCTCGTAATACAAATTGGACAATGCCTCTTTTATTTGTTTTCTGAAAGAATGTTTTTGTCATTGAACGTTAAATAGAACTCACTTGTGAAATTGTCTGCTGTGCCAAGATTTTGATTGCATGTTTTAAGTGAATAATTGAATAATTTACCTAATGGCACTAATTACTTTAATTACCAAAGCATGATTTATACTTTTTTTCTTTTTATTTTTTTGTTTTAGAATTTTGGTACACTACTTGATTAACTATATGTCTAATTGTCTAGTTCATTTAAATTTTCAAATTTGTTGGCGGAAAGTTGTTTGTTGTATTTCTGTATCTTTTTAAATTTCTGTTTATCTGCGTCAATACTAGATTTCATATTTCTTATTATGTTTATTGGGGTCTATTCATTTTTCCTTCATGCACCCTAACAGAGATTTTTCTAGTCTTTCAATCATTTTGAAAATATTTATTTGACTTTGTTGTTTTCTCTTTTACATCTTTGGCTTACATGTCATTAATTTAGGTTACTTGTTTCATTATTTTTCCTATTGTGTGCTTCATTTTCAATTATTCCTTTCTTACTTAATATTTAAGTATTTTCTCATTTTGATTATAAGCATTTAGAGCCATAAATTTACCTCAACTCTTCAAGTAAGCTGCATTTCACATGTTCTAATATGCAGCATTTTCTTCCCACTTAATTATTTAAAATTCATAAATGATCGTGAATTCACAATTAAGTTATTTGTGAAACATATAAATTATTTTAACAGCTTTTATAGGTATTTTGACAATAAATTGCAAATATTTAAAGTATACAATATAAGTTTTAACATATGTATACAGTCAGAAACCAGTCACCACAAGATAGTGAACATATCCATAACACCAAAAACTTCCTTGCGTTCCTCTATCTGTCCTTCATTGCCAACCCCAGCTCCAGACAAGCAGTGATCTTTCCATCACTATAGATTTGTTTGCATTGTATAGACATTTTTTTAAATGGAATCATGCAAGTAGCTACCCTTTGTTGTCTGATTACCTTTATTCAGAACAATTAATTTGAGATTTGTACTTAGATTGATGAGTAATATCTTACTGTTTGGGCATATCACCATTTGTTTATCCATTTATCTGTTGCCTAACATATTTTTTTTCCAGAATGGTTGCAATATTTTAAATTTCCACCTGCTCTGAATGAAAGTTCTTAAGGTGCAACATACTTTTCAATACTTGGTATGTTCAGTTGTTTTAATTTCAAACATTCTAACCAGTGTGAAGTGGTATTTGACTATAGATTTAATTTACAATTTCCTAATGACTAATGAAGCTAAGCGTATTTTAATGTGCTTATTTGTCATCAATAGATTTTTCACCAAGGGTCTATGCACATTTTTGCGTATGTTTTTATTAGATTATTTTCTTATTATTGAACTTCAGTGTTCGTTATAAGTCCTGGATCCCATCTATCATCAGACATACCCTTTGCAAATATTTTCTCCCTGTCTGTGGCTTTTCTTTTCATTTTAATGAAAGTTTTAGGAGCAGAAATTATTAACTTTGAAAAGGTAGTAGTGACACATATTGCTCGGAGGATGGTGGATGCTGGCTTGCACCATGTGGTTCCCAGCCACCTGTGTCCCCTCGTGTTTGGTTTCCTGTGTGACAACCAACTCTTGGAGATGGCCAAGAAGTTCACCAAAGTGACAGGAACTACACAGTAGGATGCCAATGCATCTTCCCTCTTGGACATCTACAGCTTCTGGCTCAAGTCTGCCAAGGCCCCAAGGCGAAAGTTACAGGCAAATGGACCAGTGACTAAGAAAGCTAAGAAGAAGTCTTCATCCTGTGACGGCAGTGAGGACAGCAGCGAGGAGGAGGGGGACAATCAAGGGCCCCCAGCTAAGAAGGCTGCTGTACCTGCCAAGGGAACCAGTCTGCCTCAGCATCCTGAAAAGGCTGTGGCCAAAGCATCAGAGCAGGAGCAGTGAAGAATTTAGTGACAGTGAGGAGGAGACAAAAAGCAAAAGCCTGTCCAGATGGAGTCAAGCCGCAAGCCAAGGCAGCCAAAGCTCCTCCTAAGAAGGCCAAGAAGTCTGATTCTGATTCTGACTCAAGCTCTGAGGATGAGGCACCAAAGAACCAGAAGGCAAAGACTACACCTGTGGCAGCTAAACTCGGGCTAAAGCCATACGGGGTACTCTGGCTCCAGCAGCACCTAAAGTAGCCAATAGCAAAGCAGCCAGCAGCAGCTGCAGCAGCAGTGGTGACTCAAAGAAGGGGAGGACAGCAGCCATCCTTGAAAAGACTGTACCCAAAAAGCAAGTCATGGCCAAGGTCCCAGTGAAAGCAGCTGCCACCCCTACCCAACAGAGTTCCAGCAGGGAGGACTTCACCAATGAGGAAAAAGGGGACCAGAACCTTCCAAAAAAAGGAAAAAACAGATCCCTATAGTTCAGTCCCCCGACCTTCTGCTCCTCAACCAAAGAAGTCTGTGGGAACTCACACTTCCAAGAAAACTGCGGGGAAGAAACAGCTTGCGGAAAGCAGTGAAGACAGCATGGATGAATCTAACTCCAGTTCTGAGGAAGAGGAGAGACCCCTGTCTATGGGAGTCATCTCTAAAGCAACAACCAAATCACCTACAGCAAAAAGAAAGCAATAGAGATCTCTGCAGACAGCTCAGACCCCGACAGCTCTGAGGATAAAGGAGCTCCTCCCAAGCCAGCCAGTGCCACCAAGAATTCCTCAAATAAGCCAGCTGCCACTACCAAGTCACCTGCAACAGAGTCAGCTGCAACTCCCAGGCAAACTGCAGTCAGTGGCCCGAAGTTTCTGACAAGAAAAGCTGACAGCAATTCCAGTGAGGAGAAGAAGACAAAGATCACTGTGGCCACCCCTAAGCCCAAGGTGACTGCCAAAGCAGCTCCTGCCAGGCTGGTACTTCAGGATGGTTGGGTCTGCAGCTCTGATTCAGACAGCTCCAGGAGTGAGGAGGAAGAGAAGACAGCTGAATCCCCAGTTGAGAAGAAGCCACAGAAGGCAGCAGCAGGCATAACCCCTTCCAAGCCAGCCTTGGAAAGAAGGTAAAGGCCGAGGGCAGCAGCAGTTCTTCTTCTGATGATTCCAGTGAGGATAAGGAAGAGAAGCCCAAGGGCAAGTGCTCTCCAAGTCCACACCCAAGGCCAATGGCACCTATGCACTGACTGTCCAGAATGGAAAAGCAGCTAAGAACAGTAAGGAGGAAGAAGAGAGCAAGAAGACAAGAAAAATGTAGCAGTGGCAGTTTCCACACCAGGTTCAGTAAAAAAGTAGAAGCAAAATGAGGCTGTCAAGGAGGCAGAGACTCCTCAAGCCAACAACATAAAGCTTCAGACCCCTAACAGAGTTCCAAAAAAGAAGAAAGGAGAAAAAAAGGCATCATCCCCATTCTAAAGGGTCAGGGAGGAGGAAATGGAAATGGATTCAGGAGTGGCAGACAACTTGATGCCAAAGGAGGTGCAGCTGGAGACTGAAAGAGCGAGCCAATCCGGTTTTGAAGTTCACCAAGGCAAATCCTTCTGGCATGAGAAAACTAAGAAGAAAGCAGGGAGGCTCAACCTCTGTCCAGGTCACTTTCGTTCAGTTTGGCAGAGAGTGACTGGGCCATCTTTGGTGAAGCAGGAGTGACGGTCAAACACCACTCACTTTCTCCAGTGGACTGGAGAGCCCTCAGCTCTATAGGTTGGGGCCTTGATGAGGATGAAAGCTCAGAGTAGGTCCTAAGACTTTATAGTGGAACATCCCCTCTTGTCCTTTTCTATATTCCCAGTTTTGTGCAGATTTGTTTTTGAGTGTTAAGTAGCAGGGACAAAATAAGGGGAATGCTATTTTTTAAGAAAATTGATTTCTACTGTTGTCCCCTTCTTCCTTTTCTGTGAAAGTCCTCATATTGAGAAGTTTGTATATTTTATATTAAATCACTCCCTATTGATTTTTGTTGTGATTTTCAGAGGTAGAGTCCCATGGATAAAAATCTTAGCTATGGGCCAGAATACAGTAAAGGGTCATATGTATGTCTTGTTACAGTTAGAAGAAAAATTCTGCCTTTGTGAGTGCACATGTCCACATTGCATCCCTCTCTCCCTCAAAACCCTAGTGAGGGATACTAAAGAATGGTTAATCTATATGTAATGCCTATTAAACAGGCACTATGTACTTCATCCTCATTCACTGGGTCTGGGGCTGAAGACTGAGGCCAACGTGGACCTAACCTACTTTTTGGAATACAATTCATTGTTTTGTTACAGGCAAAATTCTGGTGTGGTGTGAATGCCTTGGGTCAGTCTGAATATATTTTTTCTGTAATTTCATCATTATTACATGATGTTTGCAATACATGCTTTGCTTTTTAATTTGAAAGCAAACTTTTCTACTGCTGAAAGACATTTTTTGACGACTTGACTATTGCTAATATTGAGTACTGAGTCGACTGCATTCTCTCATTTTTACATTATAGAGAACAAAATCACATTAATTTGAAAAATAAATATCACTTGGTATTTCCGTCTTGTCTCCAGAGGTGATACAGAATTGGTTTCATTAATTCCTACATGGCTGGGATCAAGAAAGTAGGAAACAAAACCTTTAAAACCTCAATTCTCAGTAGGAAGTAGGTTACATTAGGTGAATTTTTAGGTAATCCATATATGTTCTAATGGGTTTAGAAAGAACCTTACAGAGCATGTTACATGATAAACCTGAGTGGAGTGGGTTTGGGAGAATAAACTAACAGGATTACTGTGTCTTGTACTTGCATAATTGACGTGCCCCCTTCAGAACCTGAACTGTTAGTAACAGTGGCAGTAACACCACCAACCAGTGAGCAGAGATACAGCTCTTAGGCCAAGCTGGACTCACCATAATTGTCAGTAGGAGGTGACTGACAAGCAGCAGTGCTTAGCCAGACCAAGATGAGGAGGGAGGAGTCAACAAGCTTTCTGGAGGTTGAGGGCTTCCAGTGGTGGGAAACTGTGCCCCAAGCCTTTATGGATGAGTTACAGGTCTTAACATTAGTCTCCTCCTGCATGGTTTCCCCACCCACTAACTAACCTGATGATAACCTGGTTTTCCACGTGACTGCCTCTAGGAAGAAAATGTACTGTTCATGCTGACATTGGTATTTCAGTCTGCATGATAAAAGTTCTACATCTTACTACAAAATAATAAACTGGCTGGTTTATAATGGATCTTAGGAGTTTTATTGTTGTGAGTCTAAACCCCTTCCATTCCCTGCCCAAACCAGAACAACCTGGGTGGCAGGTAGAGGGCTGGGGTCCAGACCTGTGAATTCCCTGCAGAAGCTTCTTAGAAGCAGCTTACAGGCTTTTGACCACAGCTTGTCTCATCGTGCCTTTTCCAGGCTATCTTCCAGCCTGGGCATAGTCTAAATCTGGGGTTGGCAAAATGACCTATGGGTCAAATCTAGCTCATGGCCTATTTTTATATTACCTAGGAGCTAAGAATGGTTTCTACATTTGTAAAGGTCTTTAAAAAGGAGGCATAATATGTGGCAGAGACCTTATCAATGGCCCACAGAGCCTAAAGTATTTAGGATGTGGCTGTTTACAGAAAAGGGGGCTCCTGGTCTAAATGAGTGATCTGTGAGACACCAGCTATTCACTGGAATCATCTGGGGAACTTGAAAACACTGATACGCAGAGGCCCATTCTGAGATTTCTTAGTCCTCTCTGGTGGGACCTGGGTGCTAAGATTTTTTAAAGCTCCCAGGTGATTCTAATGAACAGCTGGCGTTGAAAACCACCTATCTAAGAGTATTTGAAAAGAAATGATTGGTATTTCCCCCATTCATGCTTCCATTTTCAAATGTACTTGTTAAAAATAATAACATAAAACGAAATTTTGTCTCAGTGCCATTTCCTGAAACCTGTTTCTCCTTCCAGACAGTTTTTAGGTATGCACTATTACATGCGTCCTCCCCTCCCTTTTCCTTGCACAAATGGGTTATATGTGCAGTGTTTTGCCACTTTTACAGGTCGTTTTACAGCAGAATACAGCAGCTCACTTTTAATGGCTCTACTGTGTGGTACTCCATTGTGTGGAAATAACGTAAGTTATTTAAACTAATAGTTTATGGGCAGATGTTTAGGATGTTTGAGGGTTCTGCTGTTACAAATAGTGTTACAGTGGAAAGTTTTATACAAGAGACTGAGTGTGTGTATTTTTTGTAGGACATATTTCTAAAAGTGATTACTGGTTCAAAGGATATGGGCATTTAACATTTTGATCACTATTGCCTTTCAGAATTATTACACTAATGTATGGTTCTAGCAATACTGTATCAAAGAGCCTGTTTGCTTGTCCTCTTGCCAACAATATTTACCAAATTGATCTTTGCCGCTTTGATACATGAAAATGCTCTTATTTCTGTTTGCTTGTTTTTTGTTTTAAATTAACCATAAAAAATAAAGAAATTTACCTTTTTTTCTTTTGTGAACCATGCCGTTAGAGTCATATCTAAGAAATCTTTTACTAATACAAGGTTGCAAATATTTTCAACAATTTTTCTTCCAGGAGATTCGTATTAGTAATTTTGGATATTGTATTTAGATACATGATTTATTTTTAATGAATTTCTAAGTAGACTTTGTAATGAATAGACTCATCTCCTTCATTTTAAAAGAAACAACAACATACGTGTGAGGGAGTTCTGCTTCCAAATTCGCTGTGGTTAAACTGTAAGACTGGGAGCTAGAATCAATGAATTCAGGCCTAGCTCTACTACTTCCTTTTTTATTATTATTTTAGGACAGGTTCTTGCTCTGCCACCCAGGCTAGAGTGCAGTGGCGCGATCATAGCTCACTGAAGTCTGAAGCTTCAACCTGCTAGGCTCAATCCATCCTCAAGCCTCAGCCTCCTGAATAGTTGGGACTACAGGCACACACCATCACGGCCGGCTACTTTTTGTACTTTTTTGTAGAGATGGGGTTTCACTGTGTTGCCCAGGCTGGTCTCAAATGCCTAGACTCAAGCAATTCGCCTGCCTTGGCCTCCCAAATTGCTAGGATTACAGATGTGAACCACCACGCCCAGCCTCTAATACTGAATGTAATAAGTATGATCATCAGCAGGTCACCTGACCCTTCTGAGCCTGCTACCTTATATCTAATGTAAGTGGGTGTGATTGATTGACTCCAAAGCTCCTTCTGATTGCTAAGATTTTCTCTTAACAGTAGTTGATATTTTTACTCATTATTGGTCTCATACAAAACAGCCAGCCATAAATTTCTTTGATGCTCTCTTTTTACTGTTTTACGTAGGTTAGCTTGGATCATCACTTTAATAAAATTGACTATTAAAATCTAGGCCGCTATATGGGATTATAAACCGGATGTTTTTCTTTTCTTTTTTCTTTCTTTTTCTTTTTCTTTTTTTTTTTTTTTTTTTTTTTTTTTTGAGACAGAGTCTTGCTCTTGTTGCCCAGGCTGGAGTGCAATGGCGCAATCTCGGCTCACCACAACCTTTGCCTCCCAGGTTCAAGTGATTCTCCTGCCTCAGCCTCCCGAGTAGCTGGGATTACAGGCATGTGCCACCACTCCTGGCTAATTTTGTATTTTTAGTAGAGATGGGGTTTCTCCATGTTGGTCAGCCTGCTCTCGAGCTCCCGACCTCAGGTGATCTGCCCACCTCAGCCACCCAACGTGCTGGGATTACAGGTGTGAGTCACTGCCCCTAGCCCCAGAATATTTGTCTTGATATGATTGTGAGGTCTCTAGATTAAAAAATGCTTTATATTGACAATTTTACATCCTGAAAAAAATGTACCTTTTATTTATTTCCCAACTTAAATATTTCAAAGGAATTTGTGCTCTATCAGAAAAGATTACACAAAACAAAAGACTTGTGACAATTCAGTTATTTAACCCTGTGACAGGTTCGAGGAAGCGCTCACACAGCTGTGAGGGGTTCCCACAGACAACGTAGTCATGACTGTTCTACTACTCCTTTTCTTGTCAATGAGGAAAGCAGAGTAAAGGTTTGCGGAAAATAGTTTAAAGAAGATATTTAAGGCTGGGCGCGGTGGCTCACGCCTGTAATCCCAGCACTTTGGGAGGCCGAGGCGGGCGGATCACAAGGTCAGGAGATCGAGACCACGGTGAAACCCCGTCTCTACTAAAAATACAAAAAACTAGCCGGGCGAGGTGGCGGCGCCTGTAGTCCCAGCTACTCGGGAGGCTGAGGCAGGAGAATAGCGTGAACCCGGGAGGCGGAGCTTGCAGTGAGCCGAGATCGCGCCACTGCACTCCAGCCTGGGCGACAGAGCGAGACTCCGTCTCAAAAAAAAAAAAAAAAAAAAAAAAAAGAACAACATAAGGTCCTCATTTTGGTAACTATATATATTGTACGTTTCCCCTAGTTTTAGGAAAGGAAACTGCTTGTCTAAAATGGTGACAACTCAACCATATGTTGACAATTCCCATGGCCAGTGGGAAGTCATGGGTTTCCTTTGTGTGATAGCAAGCTAGGGCTCATTAGATTCAAATTCCAGTGACACACAGAAGCTGAAACCCAAAACACACACTTGGCTGTGAATCCAAGAACATGCATTTTCTACCAAGCCCTGCAACCATGGCAGTGAGAGTTTGGGGGATGTGCACAGTGGAAATACTAAGAGTTGGGAGCCCGATGATCTGAACTATGGTCCTAGGACCTACCATTGTGCATCCTAAGGCATTTCATGACAAGTATTTGGCTCATGTTTTTCCATTTGTAAGGAAAAAAAAGACTAAATAATATCTGAGAACATTAGAAATGATTTTGTAAAGCCAGTGGCAGAAAATTGATGCCTAAAAAAATTGCATCTGTTGATTTACCAATGCTTTGGAGTAGCCAAAATTCATGTCAAAGGTGGACCTTGACTCTGCCTTCAGATATGCTCCTGGCTCAAGTTTGTATGAGTGTGAGAACCTTCTGCTTTTTTTTTTTTTTCCTAAGAAAATCTTGAATAGAGCTCTCTAATTCCACCCATGCTTGTAAACAATTCGCCTTACTCAAATGTTGTGGAGACAGATGAGCCCTATGTTAATCACACCAAATAGCCACTTACGGTATTTTTACTAAGGGGTACAACTTTTATCTCATGGCATCTCAGTTTCCACAGCTCAGATGAAACATAATGGTTTTGCATGAGTATTGCTGTGGGCTCCCACACACATATCTTATTCCAAATAGTCCAAAGTGTAAAACTTCCTGTCAAAACAAGTCAGATCAGCAGAGGACTAGAAAGTTGACTCACTTGGTTTTCCCCTGGTGTGGTATCATGCAAAAGTATATCTGGTTCTTGTCACCTCCTGGACTCCAGGCACAGAGGTCCTAAAACTTTGAGGATTTCTGAGTGATAAGTATGTCTCCTGTTTTTGTACTGGGTCCCTTTTATTATACATGAGTTTATGATAATGAGGTGACTTAGAATGGGGCTTTATGGTCTTAGGGTGAGGCTGGTCAACAGAGAGACCCAGTGATTCTGGGTTGGAACATTCAGTCCCACCCACCAACCTCTTGGAAGATGAATGGGGGGCTACAGACTGAAATCTAAAACACTTTAAAAAATTATATTTGGAGAGCCTCAGAATTGGCAGATACATCCATGTTCTGGGAGGGTGGTGCCCCCAAATCCACAGGAGCAAAGCTCCTGAGCTCAGGCTCTCACCAAGCCTTGCCCAATGTACCTCCTCAACTGGCTGTGCATTCGTTTCCTTTATAGTAACCTGGTAACTGTGAGCAAAGTGCCATCCTGAATTATGTGAGCTGTGCTAACAAATCAGCCAACCTGAGGAGGGGGTTGTGGGAATTCCCAATTTATAGCTGGTCTGTGAGAAATATGGGTAGCTTCAGGATTTGTGTTTGGCATCTACAGTGGGGGCAGTCTTGTGGGACTCAGCTCTGAAAGCTGTGGAGCCTGATGCATACTCCAGATAGCAGAATTGAATGAAATTGTTGGACACCCAGTAGGCATTTGGAGAATTGGTCACTGGTGTCAGAAAACAGCCCACCTTCCTATCCCCCTTTTCCATCAATATTGTTTATAAATGAACTATCCATTAAGGTCATCATCTTTATGAAGGGGCCCAGGTCCTATGAGGGGCAGTTGAAAGGACTGGGAATGTTTAGTATGAAGACTCAAAGACTAGGGTCTGAGTGGACTCTAGGGTACATGTGTACAACGTGCAGGTTTGTTACATATGTATACATGTGCCATGTTGGTGTGCTGCACCCATCAACTCGTCAGCACCCATCAACTCGTCATTTACATCAGTTATAACTCCCAATGTATTTTTCATGCTTTCATTTCACATGTTCAGTCAGATCCATTTGTAATAACTCTTTCAACGTCTTTGTCCACTAATTCTATCATTTGTGCCATTTCTGGAGTGATTTCAATGCATTGATATGTCTATTCATTCTGCCTCATATTTTCTAGCTTCTTTTTATGAATAATAGTTTTTACTAAATATCATGTATGAATTTTATCCTTTTGCAGCCTGGCTATCCTTGTATGCCAGTACATGTCCGTGAACTTTGTTCTAGATCTCAGCTAATTACTTGTAATTATTTGTATCCTTTTAATTTTTTCAAGCTTTGTTAAGTAAGAGAAGAGCATCAGTGAGTCTAGGACTTGTATTCTCCCATAACGGAGGTAAAACTCTACTATGGAACAGAAACCCTCCCTATTAACCGCCCATTTAAGCCTAAGATTTGTTCCCTTGTTTCAGTGTTCATTTCACTGCTGTCTGATATTTTACTTACGTACATAGGTCTGTCAGTCTTCAGCTGAAGACTCAAAGAAGACTGTCAACAGGTATCTAGAATTCTCTCTCTTTTTCTCTCTGTCTCTGTTTTGCTGCCTCCTCTCATCTGCGATACTCTGTGCCATTCATTCAAACAATGGACCACCGGGGTCCTTCTGGGTCCCCCTTACCTGGTCTGTGGTCTGGAAACACTTCACGCAGTTAGCTAAGGCAATGATAGGGTTTGCCTTATTTGTTTCCCATTCTAAAGGGATTAGTCTCCTTATCAACTGATGTCCAATATTTTTAAAGTCACAATTATATGTATTTGTGCACTTTTAAAGTTGTTGTTTTTCTTTTGGATGGGAGGGTCAATCTGTTTCCTGTTATGCTATCTTGGATGGAAGACAAAATGGGAAGTTATTTCTTGAAAGAGATCTAAATGGCATTATTTCATGACAGATAGAGTCAGCCACAAAGGGATAGGATAAAATATTATGATTAATGTATAACCTGGGCACTGAGAGAAGAGCATAATACATTCAAGATACCAGTTTCTGGAAGGAACAATAGCAAATGGTGGTCTCAGATTCTTTTGATCCCCTCTGTAACCACTAACAAGCAAAGCTTAGTGTCTGTGATGGTTAATACTGGCTGTCAACTTGATTGAATTGAAAGATATAAAGTATTGATGCTGGGTGTGTCTGTGAGGGTGTTGCCAAAAGAGATTAACATTTGAGTCAGTGGGCTGAGAAAGGCAGGCCCACCCTGCATCTGGGTGGGCACAATTTAATCAATCTAATCAGCTGCCGACAAGGCTAGAATATAATCAGGCAGGAAAATATGAAAAGAGAAAATGGCCCAGCCTCCCAGCCTCCATCTTTCTCCTGTGCTGGATGCTTCCTGCCCTCAAACATCAGACTCCAAGTCTTCAGTTTTGGAACTAGGACTGGCTCTCCTTGCTCCTCAGCCTGCAGAGGGCCTATTATGAGACCTTGTGAGAGTGTGAGTTAATATTGAATAAACACTTAATAAAATCATATATGTGTGTGTGTGTGTGTATATTCCATTAGTTCTGTTCCACTAGAGAACCCTGAGTAATACAGTGCCCTTGTTCAAAGTTGAAGTTTTTTTCAATTTTTTTCAATTTTATATATTAGTATGTGTATATATGTACTAATGAAATACATATAATACTCTTTTCCTCTAGACAACCCTGATTAATACAGTGCCTTTATTCAGAGTTGATGTTTTTTCAACTTTACGTAAAAATTGAACAAAATTATTACTGAAACATTTAGGATTTCTTTATCTACATGTAACTAGCAATATAAATAAAGACACCATGTTCACTTACACACGGCTTCAGTACAAGTCTCTCTTAACACAGACTTGGTCACTTACACAAAAGTGTTGCCTTTAGCTCCACTCACAAGAAATCTCGAAGCTACTCTACTGTGCTGGTGTCTTTGAACACGTAGATATAGCATCAGTCTTCATCAATATTCATTCAGAGCTAGGGGGGCTGAATCAGGCGAATAAATGAGGGGAGATGAATGGACTGGCAAGGGCAGCAACTAAGACTGTAGAAAGATATATTCACCTTCTGCTTGATGCAAAGAGGAAAGCCTACATGTTATATTACAAACTAAATAGAGTTGAACAATTTATTCTAGGATTTCAGAGGAAAGATCTTCAGCATTGAGAATGGAGAACCCAGAAATGTTATGCTAAATACGTGAGAAATGTTAGAAGACACTTTTTCTTTCCTGAATTTACATAAAAGAAAAGTAGACGTAGGTCATTCAACATCAACATTTTCAGCCACTGCTGGAGAATGGACCCTAGTAACAATGACTGCACATCGACAAATGGACCTTTTATTTTTATTATCGAATTATGCGACCTAAATTATACATTCCTACTCAGCTAGCACTACACTTCAAAAGACAGATTTTTATAGCTGTTAAGAAAGCATACAAAAGAAGCCAAATGTGAAATAGTATTGCTTGCCTTTACTTTTTAAGCAGGACAAAAGAAATAACACGTTCAGTAATTGATTGGAATAATGGATTCCGGTATTTATTTAACTATTAAGGAAGGAAAAATGCTGACATGTAAAATAAGAAATGTTAAACTTCTTGATTTTTAGTTGGCAAGATTAAGGAGTCATCAACTTGTTATGTGTTATTACTTTCTAACATTTTATATTTCTTAAAACTGTGGAGCAATTTTGAGCTTATGTCTCCTTTAAATAGCATGAGATGAGATGGGGTCAAAAAATAGAATATGTTATAAATTTATATTCACTGCGGTCCAAAGGTTAAATTAGCTACTAAAATTAGTAGTGAGCCCCTCATTCGTGGATATGTAAAAGTAGAGTCTGTGTAAAAATTCTTCTTCACTTAATGCATTATTCAAGATTCCCCAGATAAACAGAAACAATAGGATATATATGTAAATATGTGTGTATATGTATAGGTGTACAAATGTGTAGGTATGTGTATATATATTTTTATATATCCTATTATATATAAAATACATACACATATAAGAGGAAGTTTATTATAGCAATGGTTCACACAATTATGGAGACTGAGAAGTCACATGATATGCCATTTGCAAGCTGGAAAGCCAGAAAATCCTCTGGTTTAATTCTGCTCGAGCCTGAAGGTCCAATAACCAGAAGAGTCAGTCCAAGGTTAAAGGCTTAGAACTGAGGTGGAGAAGGGGAGGAATTTTTCCTTTTTCCACTTTTTTATGTAATTTGAGCCTTCTATTTTTTGGATAATGCCCATTCACAGTGGTGAGGAGAAATCCCTCTCTCTCTTTTTAAATTTAGCCTACTCATTCAAACACTAATCCCTTCTGAAAACACCCTCACAGACACCCCTAGAAATAATGCTCAATTCACTATCTGGGCCTTCTGTAACCCAATTTGATGGGTAAAATAAACCATCACTTTTGTGCTTACTATACTATTAGTGAGAGAGAAGGAGGAGAAAGAAAGAGGAAGGAAGAGAAAAAGTAATAAAGTAAAGGGAAGAAAAAGTGAAAGAGGGAGGTGAAGAACCAATTTACGAAATGGCACATTTGAGGAAGTGCAAAAGACAATATGCCCTTTCAATTATAAATATGCTAAGCTGATAAAGCTGCAGACATTGACAATAAGGCTAAAATGTGGCACACTCGGGAAAAAAATAAAGCCTCTGTATTTTTTAACAATTTTGTATTATGTCCTTTTGAAATTGCAAAGCCAAAAGCCATAAATACTATCTATGCATTTAAAAAGCCACTTCAAACACTTTGAAATGGGTAATAGATGATAAATATCATGTCCAATAGAAATATTTTAATTTAAATTGTAAATGTTTTATCATCAGCTATTAATTAAAAATTGTTTCAAAATCAATAGAGAACGAGGAGGAATTACTGAATGCAGGAGAGAGAATGAGGAAAGCCTGTATATAAATATTGGATATGTAGGAGAAAAAAATGAATATAGTATCCTTTTCTGATTTTACCTGTCTCTCTGCTTATACCCCTTACATATTCTATGCAATGTATGCAATTGTAGTCAAGGAGTTACTGTCTTACATGCCTAAGAAAATGAACTGGTGTACAACATGTACAAAGAGGCCATCACACTGGAAATTAAATTTAATCTTTTTTAAATTAAATCCCTATTTTTAGTGGCATTGCAATGTTTGTATCTCAGGAAGAAAACACCCCATCCAATCCACAAACAGCTATCACATTGAAAGAAGACAGAGTCATTGTGATCATAGCTATCAAAAAGAAGTATTAAAAGGATAGTATGGAATTCAACCCAGCATGACCACAGAAGTGGGACGCTCAGTCAGCCACGCCTGTATTGTGTTCATCCACATGAGCTAAGAGCTCCACCCACGGCCTTAGTTTCAAAGCACCTGTCATGATGAGGTGCCAGATTTCTTTATTTTCTGGTTGATTCAGAGACAGAAAGTATTTTCATTAAAGATCTTGGATAAATATGTCAAATCACTAAATAATATCAAACACTGAAGACTTCAATAAGTGAGCCAGTGTGTGCGTGTGCGTGTGCGTGTGTGTGTGTCTGTGTGTGTTTAGGTAAAGTATTTATTAGGGTGAAAAAGCAGCATTCCCTATTTGAATTCTTGTTGTTAAGGATGTTTCTATCTTTGCAACCATAGAAATGGACACAAGAAACGGCTCTTATTATTTGGGGGTGTCATAGAGGAATGTTGAATTTTATCAAAAGTTGTTTCCATGTCTATTGAGATAATCGTATGTTTTTTGCTTAAAATTCTATTTATGTGGTGAATCCCAATTATTGATTTGTGTATATTGAATCAATCTTACATCCTAGGAATGGAGTCTACTTGATCATGGTGAATTAACTTTATGATGTGCTGTTAGATTCACTTTGCTAGTATTTTGCTGAAGATGTTTACATCTAAGTTCACTAGGGATATTGGCCTGTAGTTTTCTTTTTTCTTTTCCTTCTTTTTTTTTTTTTTTTTTTTTTTTTTTTTGGCGTATCTTTGCCAGGGTTCAGTATCAGGGTCATGTTGTCCTTTTAGAATGAGTTATGGACGCATCTCTCCTCCTTGATATTTTGGAATAGTTTCGCTAGAATTGGTACCACTTTTTCCTTATATATCTGGAAGAATTCAGCTATGAATCCATCTGGTCTAGAGTTTTTTGGGTTTTATGTTTTTCTTTTATTACAGATTCAAATTTGGAACTCAATATTAGTCTGTTCAAGGTTTCAATTTTTCCTTGTTGTTTTTGATTTGCTTATTTGGATCATCTCCTTTTCTCTGTTAATCTAGTTAGAAGTCTATTGATTTTGTTTATCCTTTCAAAAAACTAAGTTTTAGTTTATTTGATTCTCTGTATGGATTTGGGTGTCTCAAATTCATTCAATTCTTCTCTAATTTTAGTTATTTAATTTTTTTTACTACCTTTGGGGTTATTTTGTTATTGTTTTTCTAGTTATTTTAGGTTTGCTGTTTACCTAAAAAATATCATTCTGAACATTAACCTGGGGAAAGAATTTGAAACTAAATCCTCAAAAGCAATTGCAAAAAGAGTTAAAATTGACAAGTGGAGCCTAATTAAATCAAAGAGTTTTTGCGCAGCAAAACAAATGAAACAAAACAAAACAAAAACATATTAATGGAGTAAACAAACAACCTACAGAATGGGAGAAAATATTTGCAAAGTGTACATCTGACAAATGTCTCATATCTACAACCCAAAAAGAACATTAATAACTCAACAAGCGAAAAACAAATTACCCCATTAACATGTGGGCAAAAGACATGAACAGACGCTTCTCCAAAAAAGACATAAAAGTGGCCAACAAACATAAGAAAAAAATGCTCAACATCACTAATCATCAAAGAAATGCAAATCGAAACTACAATGAGTTATCATCTCACACCAGTCGGAATGGCTATTACTAAAAAGTCAAAAAATAACAGATGCTGGTGAGGTTGTGGAGAAAATGTAATTAATATTGTTGGTGGGAATGTAAAATTACTTCAGCCACTGTGGAAAGCAGTTTGGAGATTTATCAAGGAACTTAAAACAGAACTACCACCCAACCCAGCAATCCCATTACTGAGTGTTAAGAACTTACCTAAAGAAGAATAAATCATTTTACATAAAAGACTTGTAAACTTGTAGGTTCATCACAGCACTATTCACAATAGCAAAGACATGGAATCAACCTAGATGCCCATCAGTGGTCAATGGGATAAAGAAAATGTGATACATATGCACCATGGAATACTACACATAAAAGAGAATAAAATTATGTCCTTTGCAGCAACATGGATGGAGCAGAAGGTCATTATACTAAGCAAATTAACACAGGAATAGAAAATCAAAGTATCACATGCTCTTACTTATCAGCAGGAGCTAGGCACTGGATACACATGGACATAGTTAAAAACAACATACAAAGGGAACGATGAGATTGGAGAGAGTAGGAAGAGGATAGAGGCTGAAAAACTACATATTGGGTACTCTGCTCACTACTTGGGATATGGAATCATTTGCACCTCCAACATCAGTGTCACACAATATACCCATGTAACAAACCTACACATCAACCCCCGAATCTAAAATAAAAATTGAAAAAAATAAATAAAAAGAAACAGCAACAACAGAGTGATTTTAAACACAATAAGACCCTGATCTTAAGATTTCACCTTGAAGATAAACATCCATTTGATCATATTTCTTTTAAAACACTGTGAGATTGGCATAAGTGGTAAAAGTGTGTGTTTTCGTGCATGTGTGTGTGTGTGAGTGTGTGTGTATATTGCTTGATTTGAATTCTGGGTCCCTGGCCATTAAGGAGAATCAAAATTCAATTCTAGTCATATGTTCATTTATGAATTTGTCCATTATTCCCCAAATATATTTTCACTGGCCATTTTATGGTCCATATTGAATTAGAATTGAAGATAAAACGGTAAATAAGAGAGAGATTCTACCCACAATGAAAAAGAAAATCATAATGTGGAAGGTTCTATGGGTGTAGTCAAAGAGAGATACACCTAATAAAGGCAATCATTCACACTCAGTCTTGGTTTATGAGCGTGACTGAGTTAGATGAAGGGGTATGAACAGCATGGGAGGGGAGCATTGCATACAGAGTTTGCAACTTGGCCTAATACCTAACTGCAGAAGTGAGAGAGTAGCCATCCAGTGCACATATGCTGAAGCATTAAGTGTATGTGCATATGTGTGCGTGTCTTTTATTAATTGGTGGCTATGATAAGGGATGAGGTGGTGAAACTCATGTTGAACATTTTCTCTGTGCTTCATGTTATGATATATACCCAAAACAAATGAAAAACAGAGTCTGAAAGGACATCGTGACAAAAAAAATGATGTGTATCTATGACATGCCAGAAATATTGCTAGGCACACTCACTAACATTGTTGTCCATGTTTAACGTGTCTAGAACTTTACACAATTTGCTTTATTTAAACTTTCTGGAGAAATAGATCAATAATCATATTTTACAGATAAAGAGAAAAAAACTTCTAAAAATTTAAGTTAAGAAAAGCTTAACTTTTCTTAGTAGAAGAAGAAGATTGAAAACCAGATATAGGACAGATTGAAGCTGTATTTACAAGGCAATTACAAATGTGATCACTCTGTTTACACTTCTAATCTCCTACAATCCATTCTCAATACAATACATATATGTTATTTTTTTAAATGAGAATCACATTAGACATGTACAGATACACACACACACACACACACACACACACACACACACACACACACACCCCTATGGAAATACAACCCTTCCCACCTCCTTAAAGCATGCCACTGACTTTCCATGGCATGTAGAGCATACTCTCACTCCTAACATCAGTGTTTTACCTTACCTGGCCTATTTCTTTAAGCTCTGAGTTCTTTATGCCATTACTTAATATATTCCAACTGCCTATTCTCTGCGGTTTAGCCTGCCAGGCATTATGTTTGTTCTAATCTTTGCACTCATATTCCCTCTGCCAAGAAACCTCTTTGGTTCCATAGATGGCTTTATCCAATGTTCAAGTATTGCCTCAAGTATTACCTCCTAGAGTCAATTTCCCACAATTTAATAAAAAATGAGCCCACTCATCTCCTGGTATAAGCACCAGTATGTCATCATGATCTCTTACATTTTTCAGTTTATTTACTGCCTAATGATACACAACGCTATACAATGCTTTTCCTTGCTTATTTATACTAGTTCTTTCATTATTATCTATAATCTCCTAGAGGATGTGGTAAATTTAATTTTAATTCATTGCAATGAAAATTTTCTGTGTTCTACTATATAGTGAATTTTGTGTTACATATATGCTAAAATCAATCTAGGTTTCTTTTTCATGAGTGCATGTTTTCCTGTTTCTATCACTCTATAACTTTTTATACAATTAAATCTTTCATGTCCTTGGTTAATGTTCTGGTTTTCTTACTTTGTCAAATATTTGATGATTTTCAATATAATTGTGAATTTTTATGTTTTTCCTTTGACTCTACCATTTTTTTCCTATATTCGTTAGACCAAATCATTAGGTCAAAAAGTTTCAAATATTTCATGTCTGGTTAGTGGAAACTTCTAATCAGGATTGAAATTTTATTTTCTTTTTTTGTTTTACATGTTAAGTTTTCTTTTAATGATCTAAGCATTTTTATATCACCTTCCCTCTGTTATATTTTCTTGGTTTATCTTTTTTTACTCTTCATTTCTTACCTTCTTTTGGTTATATTCATGATCTATTTATTTCTTCATTTGAAAGATCCATTTTCTACTTCAAAAAATTTATGTAGCCTAACAATTCATTATTTTTAGATATTGAAATGATCACACACTTACAGAAAAGTTGATGATATAGTAAATTAAAAATGAAAAAAATACTTCAATTACTATAATCTGGAATAAAAAAGGAGACATTACTACCCACCTTATCTAAATACAAAATATTATAAAGAAGAAATGTGAAAAATGTTATGTTAAGAAACTCTATAGCTCAGATATAATTGAAAAACTCAAGAAAAAAAAATCATGAATCTAGGTAGAACTATAATAAACTTCCAATAAATGAAAGCTCAAGCACAGATGCCTTCAGTAAAGTAGTGAATTCCACCAAATGTTTAAAGAATCACCTTAACATAGAGCTAACTTCAAAATTCTTCTCAAAACAGAAAATAAGGAACACATCTTAATTCATGATTTCAGGCCAGTATCACATTAATCCCCAAAGCAGACAAGACTTCACAAAAAAGTATAGACCAATATTCATTATGATATGTACACAAAAAATCCTCAACAAAATTCTAGCAAACTAAATCTAGAAAAAAGGATCATATACCATGACCAAGTGAGATTTACTCCAGAAATGCAAAACTGGTTCAATATGTCAAAATCAACCAATGTAATACACCATATAAATAGACTAAGAAAGCAAAACAAGACGAGCACATGTTCATCTCAATAAATATAGTAAATCTGCTTTCCAAAGTCCAGCACCCTCTTAGTAAAAACATTCAGCAAACTAGGAATAGAATAAAAATATTCTCATGCTAATAAAAGCATCTATGAAAAGTCCACAGCTAACATCATACTTAGTGTCAAAAGAAGCAAAACTTTCCCTTTAAGATCAGGAACAAGACAGAGATATAAGTGTAAAATAGTACATCCACTTTGGAAAACAGTTTGGTTCCTGAGTAAGTTAAACACAAGTTGCCATATGATCCAGCAATGCCACTCCTCGGTGTACACCCAAGTGAACTGTAAGCATATGTTCACACATACACTTATATATGAATATTCACAGCATTGTTACTTCTAATAGCCCCAAAATAGACACAAACCAAATATCTATCAACAGATAAATAGGTAAACAAAAGGTGACATAAAATACAATGAAATATTATTCAACCATAAAAAGGGATGCAGTGGTGACACACGGTATGACATGGATGAACCTTCAAAACATTGTGGTAAATGAAGGAAGCCAGGCACAAAGACCATATATTATATGATTCAATTTATATGAAATACCCAGAATAAACAAGTCCATAGAGGAACACAGATTACATGTCAGGGTTTGTGGTCAGAAAGGGAATAGAGCCTCAAACCTGTGTTTTTGTGTGTATGATGATGAAAATATTCTGGAATTAGTGGTGATGGTTATACCTATAAATATACCAAAAACTGCTAAATCATAAACTTCAGATTGGTTAACTTTATAATATGTGAAATGTATCTCAATTTAAAAAACAAAAAATAACAAAATGAAAACATAGTAGATGCTCAATAAATTAACCACTTTATGGAAAAGAGTATCGAGGATGAATATTCATCCACTACAAATATCACCATATACATGATGTGTAGAGAAACAAAATATCAAAAAAAAAAAAAGAGAAAGTGCATGTGTGAAATAATGTGAAAATAACTAAATGTATAATAAGGAATAAATTAAATAAGATGTTATTAAATGTTGGCAAACATCTACAGTGGCCAACTAATATAATTACTGTTTAAAACTAAAACTGGTTGTTAGGACTATTTCTGGTCCTAATCTCAGCCCTATCAGTACATCTCACTAAAGTGTTCGAATCTGTCTGAGGAAACGTCATCATCATCCCAAAGCAGGAAGTTCGGGTGGCATGAATTCAAATAGTCTTGAAAACATTTAGTTCAGTTTATATGCTTTTGGGAAAAACAAAACAAAACAAAACACGCACATTGGAAGAACATTCTCATAGCAGTATTTCCCCCATTACACACCATGAATTATTTATGAACTGAGTACTTTACGATGAATGTAGATGTTTGTCAGGATTAAAAATAGCAGCTCTTTCAAAAGTTACTCCCCACTGCCACCCAGCTTCAACCCCTGCAAATGCTGATTGCTTTAGAACCAACACAAAAGAATCAGTAATTCACATAAGCAGGTAAGACTTGGGATTTTTTTAAGCACTATATTTTATTCTGGATTTTTTATGTCAGTGACCCGTTTTTACTATGCCTTGAAAATTTCCATTTTAGGAGACATTCAAAACAGCAACTCAGCTGGTGCTCTAAAAATGGGATTTGACTCATCTGATATAAAATTCAGTTCATACAGATGCAGTTTCAGAAGTGGCCATAAAATCAGGTTTTCTTTGGCTCTCATTGGCTCCTTCCCACTCTGTCTTTGATATCAAGGAAGTCACTCTGTCTATTATATTTTATTATTCCAATTATTTCAGCTTGCCACATTTTATAGTATTAATTATAATTCAACTAGAGATTTGTATACTACACATCTCTCTCTCTGCAAGACAATTTCTATCCTCATTCGAATATGCATGTTGATAAAATTAACAGGATTACCAGCAAATTAATTCTTTCACCTGTCATGGTTCAGTTTACCCTTCATGGCTTATTAAACTATTTTCCAACTTTATAAAAAGAATGAAAATAGTTTGATTTAAATATATCAGTGCCTATTGTTTTAAATCATTTTGATGAAATAAAAGAAAAAGATCTTGCTTCAATTTGAATCTAGTAGGTTTTATATACGTTAGCAGTTTCAACAAAGGGAAATAAAGCAATTTTTGAGAATTTGATCTAAAATTTTCATGATACCATCTAAATTATAGAGTAAGCACTGTATTGACACCAGTGACATGGGGAAAGTGTATTTCTCTTGTTCCTATGTTGTTCTGGAATTGTCAAGGAGCTGGCTTAGGTTAGCAAAAAGGACACTGAACCTGGAATAGAAAATCCCAGTTACTGATTTCAAATGAGGCATTTGCTGTCTGCATCACTCAGAGAATTACAGCTAAGTATCCTGCATCTCAGGTCCAATGAAAGGAATGAAGCTATGTTTCTGTTTGATATCACATGAAAGCAAAGCAAAGGAAAGGAAAGGAAAGGAAAGCAAAGCAAAGGAAAGGAAAGGAAAGGAAAGGGGAAAGGGAAAAGGGAAAAGGGGAAAGCAGAAAGGAAGGGAAAGGGAGGGAAAGGGAAAAGGGAAAAGGGGAAAGCAGAAAGGAAGGGAAAGGGAGGGAAGGAGAGGGAAGGAAGGAAGGAGAGAGAAGGAGGGAGGGAGGGAGGGAGGGAGGGAAGGAGGGAGGGAGGGAGGGAAGGAAGGAAGGAAGGAAGGAAGGAAGGAAGGAAGGAAGGAAGGAAGGAAGGAAGGAAGGAAGGAAGGAAGGGTAAAGGAAGAAGAAACCATTGCAAACCCAGAGGCTCCTTTGCTGGCATGCCTCTCTTTGTGGACCACTGTGATAGATAAAACATTTAGAGCAGCAGCTGCAGTTGAGGTCTTTCTTCAAAGAAAGGCAAAGCTCTAAGGAGGAATTCATGGGGAGGAAATGGGCACTGCTGGATCCAACAATCTAGCTATTAGACTATGAGCTACTCTGGAGCAGTCCAGGGCAAGACACTCCAAGAAGCAGTTCTGCAGGGGAATGGTTTGAGTACAAAAGCCTAATGGGGTCACTGGCAGAGCACTCTAAGTCAGCTTGTGACCACATCATAAAGGGTGTCTGTCACATTAGTGGACCCATCCTCCCTTCCTCAGTATTGGTGTCTGCCCTTTCTGCCCACAGACCTAAGAGACAGTTTAGCACAGCAGTTAGTAGCTTGGTGTCTGGAGTTAGATGGCTTGGATTCAGACTCAAGCTCTGCCATTTACTAATGCTGGAATCTTGTAAGTCTTAACCTCCCTGTGTCTTCATGTTTCTCATGTGTAAAATGGAGTTCTTATAAGTGTTGAAAGGAACACCTCGTATAAAGTGACGATTGGAGTGGATTGTCTCCATATGTTGATATGTCAGTGTTACTGGTTTTGATTAGGAAAGTGCACAGAAGAAAGTCTTTTTTTTTTTTGAGACGGAGTCTTGCTCTGTCGCCAGGCTGGAGTGCAGTGGCACAATCTCCTCACTGTAACCTCCACCTCCCAGGTTCAAGCGATGCCCCTGCCTCAGCCTCCGGAGTAGCTGGGACTACAGGTGCTGCCACCATGTCTGACTAATTTTTTTTTTTTTTTTTTTTTGTATTTTAGTAGAGATGGGGTTTTACCATGCTGGCCAGGATGGTCTCGATCTCCTGACCTCGTGATCCACCCGCCTCAGCTTCCCAAAGTGATAGGATTATGGGTGTGAGCCACCGCGCTCAGCCAGAAGAAAGTCTAAGAGACCCCGTTTCCAAAGTTGTCAGCCCACTGAATCTACTGCTGTGTGACTGTGGGATCCTTGTTCACCCTCCTTTCATGTTTCTCTGTTTACTCATCTGTAAGTGGTAATAAAATACCTTCCTCACAAGTTTCTCACTAGGATTAAATGAGGCAACAGAGGGGGACAGGCATGCCGTGAATATCCACTAAATATGAGATGCCACTCCAGTGATTCTGGAGCAGCAAGGCAGGCCACTCTGAGGTCTGGTTGCATACATTCTCAGGCTAGGTCTTCTCTTTCTAGTGGTGTCACTTAGTGAATTACTTAGTCTCCTCATTAGTATCCCAGGTTTTTCATCCGGGAAATGATAGAAACTACCTCACAGGGCTGTGTGGAATTAAATGAGTTTAAACGTGAAGCTTTTGGATTATTGCCTGACACAAAAATTTGAAAAGAATTGTAGCCCTTATTATCATTGCGGTTATAATGATTAAGATGGTGAGGAGGAGGAGCATTTGAGTGAAAGCAACAGCATAGAGGTGCTTCCGGTTCTTACGTGGCAAGTGGTTTGGACACCCCACAGGGAAAGTTCCCCTACATGATCCCAGGACAGTTACAAGCCCACAGCCATTCATGGGGGCGAGCAGTAGGGGAAGCCCTCACAATTGTACTGTGAAGCCCACATGGGACAGAGAAGAGAGACTCTTGTCCCATTGGTAAAATCAATTACAACAAACTATGATTAAAACCTCTATCTAATCTCCCTAGTAGATTTTCATGTATGTAGAAATTAAAGGCATCACATCTTTTTTTTCCCCCACAGTGGGGCACTAGATAGAAAATGCCTCGTATATGGTAATAAAATATTTGACTCTGGGAAGGCATCATATTTACATCTCAATAACTACAGAGCAGCAGCTTTAGACATTCTCTCTTCTAATATTTACCTGTGGAGCATCTGGTATGTGCCTGGGTCTGCTAGGCTCTGAAGAAACAATTGTGAGCAAGTTAGATACAGTCTCTTTCAGGAAGTTTAAAATTTGGTGGAAGGTATAAGAAAAAGTAAACATTAAAACCTCTACTTCTCTTCATTCTTTTACAAGTGTTTTTTATTCTTTGAGGACACATATGCCCTAAGTACAGTCAGGACACCTGTAAATAAGAAGATGGGGCCACTTTTGCCAGAGCAGGTCTCAGAATCCGTAATACTATCAAGAACTCTTCCTAATCAAAAAGCATCCTCTAAAAGCATAAAAATATAATATACCTAGCTAGCTTATATTTTTGACAGTCATTTATAGTAGAACACAAATATCTGATAATCCACCGTTTGTCTGTGAATTCTGAATTCTATGAAAATAATGAACAGGAAGTTACCAGGAAATTGAACATTTTAAAGTTCATTCTAAGAGATGATAGCACAAAGAGGGCAAAAGAAGCAAGACTATAAATGCTAAATTAATAAAATCTAAAGAGGAACAATGTGGATTTATCCTTTACATCATCCAGGAGATGAGAGAGGAAACAGAAGGCCTTTCCCAGGGAATAATAGTAATTGATAATAGCTTAAAAATAGCTTGTTCATTGAACTCATATTTTTAACTCATGTTTAAAGAGTAAATACTCTTAAAATGCAAAACATATTTTTCTTAAAAAAATAGGCATTTAAATTAGAAAAAGTGTAATGTCGGGAAAAATTCATGTTAATGAAAAGCTCTAGTAAACACCTTTGAATCAGAGAACAAGCATGAAGGTAAAGTTTAGAAAAAATAGAGTTGGAAAGACCCTGTGTTGGAGACTTCTTATTTCTACGCATGTGGAAATCGGGAGTCAGAATGATGACTTCATGACTCCAAGGTCCTATGGCAAGAGAGGTGCAAACCTGAGGTAGAGGCCGGAGTGCTATGTCCCCCAACAGAATCGTCAGCTTTTGCACTGGGCCTGTAGGTGCCATTCTTCAATCCTAAAGGAAACACCATTCTAGTTTTGCTGAAAATGAGACACAGTGGTTCTTAGGTATGGGGATGATGCAGCACAGAACACCAGTGAAAACTGGGTTTGGAACTGTCTAGATATCAGCTGCTTACTGTTGAACAGACTTAGTGAACAACCCAATAGTACTGCTGGGCTTATCAACATATACCCAATGACCTTCTCTATGCAACAACCCAGCCTATTCAATTCTTGTAACATGAGGTGTTCCCTGCTTCCTTGGCTATTGTAGTAGCTTGAGAAGTGGGCATTGGGCTTCAGCTGGATTAATCAGTGCTTCCACTTCTTAGTCACAGTGATTGTCTTGAGGGTTAGACATGTAACTAAGCTTGGTTACTCTCAGTTATTCTCCAGAATCATAATTATGCCTAGGTTATATGGTTTAGATGCTTGTCCCCTCATATGTTGTGTTGAAACATGATTCCCAATGTTGGAGGTGGGGCCTGGTGGGTGGTGATTAGACCATGTGGACAAGTTCTTCATGAATGATTTAGCACCCTTGGTGATAAGTGCATTCTCCCTGGCTTAGTTCCCATGAGCTCTGGTTATTGAAAGAGTCTGGGACCTCCTCCTCCTCCCTCTCTTGTTCCTGCTGTACCCATTTGGTGCTCCTGCTCCCCCTTCACCTTCTGCCATGATTGAAAGTTTCCTGAGGCTTTACCAGAAGCAGATATGGGTGTCAAGCTTCCTATACAACCTGCAGAACTATGAGCTAAAAAACCTCTTTTTAAAATAAATTACCCAGTCTCGGGTATTTCTTTATATAAATGCAAGAACAGACTAATACTCTAGGTATAAGAAGATTCATTTCTTTCTAGCTATGAAATTTAAATGCTAGGAGTTGAAGGGGGCCAAATTCCCACCAAGTGGGGAAAACAGAAGTTAAAGCCAGTGAATGATATGATGCAAAGATGAAAGATGGAGAAATTATTACAGTAATAGGGAGTCACTTAATCAAATTGTTTGTATCTATATTATTTTACCTCCACGTTTTCATGAGCTAATACATTTTTATTGTACCTAAGAAATTTTGAGTTGTGTTTTTTATCAGTCTCAGACAATGTGTCCTGTCAAATATTTTTGCTAAATAAATAACCTGAATGGCTACAACATTAAGAATACATGGATATTGTGCTAAAATTTTCTATACTATTTACCTAATAACTATACCATAATCAGCTGCTACTTATTCAACACCTCTATCATTCAAGTTATTTTATGTTATCCACTTTATTTCTCACAAAAATATCTTCAAATAGGCCATAATTTTCTTTAGTATTTAGATGATGGAATTAAAGTTTACAGAAAACAAGGGATCTGTTTATTGCACTCATGGCTCTTGAAAAGATCTGTATACAAACAGAGTGGCCCCCTGATTTTCCATACTGTATGTACATGCTACTGTAAAGTCTGTGCTGCCCCCTCCAAAATTCATGTTGAAATTCAGTCCCCAGTGCAGCAGTGAAACCTTTAGGAGGTTGTTAGAGGGCTCATGGATGGGATTAATGCCTTAAAGGGCCTCTGGGAAGTAGTCAGCTAGGCTCCTGGTTTTCCCCTTCTGCCCTTTTGCTGAGTGAGAACATGGAAGCACTGCCCTCTGGAGGATGTAGCAACGACGCACCATTTCCAAGGCGGAGACTCAGCCCTCACCAAACACTGAACCTGCCTGCGCCTTGATTACGGACTTCCCACCCTCCAGATCAGTGAGAAATACGTTTCTATTATTTATAAATTATCTAGTCCCAGGTGTTTTACGACAGCAGCACAAACAAACAAAGACAGTAACTGGGACTG
Organism: Macaca fascicularis; assembly: GCF_037993035.2. Classification (NCBI taxonomy): domain Eukaryota; kingdom Metazoa; phylum Chordata; class Mammalia; order Primates; family Cercopithecidae; genus Macaca; species Macaca fascicularis. Next base: position 147,311,791 of record NC_088382.1, read on the forward strand.
AGAAGTGGGGTGTTCCTATAACAAATAGCTGAAAATGTGGGATTGGCTTTGAAACTGGGTAATGAGTCAAGAATGAATGAGTTCTGAGATGCCTGTAGAAAACCTTAGGATTGAAAAAGGACTCATTGGATAGGATACTATGCTTATTTCCTGGGTGATGAAATAACATATACAGCAAACCCCTGTGACATTCAATTTATCTGTAGAACAAACCTGCACATGTAACCCTGAAACTAAAATAAGAATTTTTTTAAAAAAGAAAAAGCGTATATTGCCATGAATGGAGCATTAAAGGCAATTCTGGTGAAGGTTCAAAAGAAGAGAGCTGTAGAGAAGACTAAATCTTCTTAGAGATTATCTAAGTGGTTGTGATGAGAATGCTAGTAGAAGTATAGGCTGCAATGGCTATTCTGATGACATCTTTGACAGAAGTAAAGAATGTCTTACTGGGAACTGGAGAAAAGGCCATCCTTGTTACAAAGTGGCAACAAACTTGGTTGAATTGTATCCATTCCCTGGGGCTTTGTGGAAGGCAGAATTTAATAGCAATAAACTAGGATATTTGGGAGAAGAAATATCTAAGTGTTGAGGGTGTGGCGTGAGTTCCTTTGACTGGTCATAGTAAAATGTGGGAAGAGAGAAGCTAAGTAAAGGGAATATTTATAATCAAAAGGGAAGCAGAACCTAAGGACCTGGAAAGTTCTCAGCTTGTAAAAAATGAGAAATTATATTCAGCAGAAAACATCAATGAATATGAAGAAACCAAGTGCTACTCATCAGGACAATGGGAGAATGACCCTGAAGACCCTTCAGAGATTATCAGCATTGCCCCTCCCATGACAGGCCCAGAGTGCTAAGGCCTGGTCAACAGAACCATGTCATAAAAGGGGCTTCAGGTGCCCTTGGAACCACTCACTGCCCTCTCCTGCTTCAAGACTGCTCCCAGCATTAGGGAGCAGTGCTCATTTGTTGCCCTTTATGTGGCTCGAATGGTTCCAGGTGCAGCTTGGGACACCCCTCCAAAAGAAACAAGCCATAAACCTCGGTGGTGTCTATCCCTGGCCAACTCTCCAGTACACAGAGTGAATTACCTATGGAGACATACTTACCTCCGAGTAGATGTCAAAGGATGTCTCAGAGAGCCTCGGGGCCCAGGCAGAGGACTGGGGTAGGGGCATGGCCCACATAAAGCATCCTCATGAGGGCTCTGAGGGGATCATGGGGCTCTAGTGGGATCCTGGGGCAGGGCTACTCTCAAGATGCCAGAGCTGTAGAGCTGCCAGTGTGCAGCTCCAGCCTGGGACAGCCACAGGCACGTGACTCCAACCCTGGAGAGCTGCCACGTGAACTGCACCCCGCAAAGGAGTGGGAGTGGGGCTGCCAGGAGCTTTGAGAGCCAATCCCTACCCCAGTGTGTTCAGAAGGTGACTCATGGAGGGAAATAATATTTTTCTAAAACGTTAAGATTTAGTGTTTGCCTTGCTAGGTTCTGGATTTGGATGGAACCTATTACCCCTTTCTTCCCTCCTGTTTCTCCTTTTTGGAATGGGAATGTCTATCCTATGCTTGACTCACTATTGTATTTTAGAAGCACATAACTTGTTTGATTTCTCAGGCTTACAGCTGAGATAAATCTGCCTCAGGATGAATCATACTTTAAGTCTCACCCATATTGGAATTAGATAATATTTAAATGAAATTTTGGACTTAGACTTTAAAGTTGATGCTAGAGTGAAATAAAACTTTGGAGGTTATGGAATGGATTGAGTGCATTTTGTATATGAGAGGGACATACATTTTGGGAGATCTGGGGCAGCATGCTATGGTTTGAAAATTTGTGTCCCTCCCTAAATTTATGTTGCAGCTTTATCCCCAGTGCAACAGTATTAAGGGGCAGAGCCTTTATTAGGTGATTAGGCCATCAGAGCTCTGACGCTAGGGCATGGGCTTAGAGCCCTTATAAAAGTGTTTGAAGCGGTGAGGTCATCCTTTTTAACCTCCATCTGTTTTTGCCGTGGGAGGATACAGTAAAAAGTCACCAACTTCAAAAAAGAGCAGGCATCACCAGACACCAAACCTCCCTGCATCTCGACCTTGGACGTTCCATCCTCAGTACTGTGAGAAATAAATGTTTATTACTTACAGATTACCCATTCTCAGGTATTTTGTCATTGTAGCACAAATAGACTAAGATACTATCTATACATGCCAAGTGAGGAGTTTAGTCTTTACGCTAAAAGTGAAGGAGATGTATTAAATGCATTTTTGACAAAACATGGGAACAATACAATTTGAGTTCAGTGTAGGGGATGAAGCAAATATCATATGTTAATTAGTGTCATAACTTTCTCATTACGTGATCATAACTCTAAATGTAAGAGTGTCTCGAACAATACATCGTCCAAAGACCTTCAGCTGGCAGATGAAAGATCCAGGATCCAGAAACATAAAGTGCTTTTCAGGTTAAGTTTTAAAAAATTGTTAACATAAAAGAATCTAATTTGGTCTCCTGGTTGAGTCATCCATTTACTCCATGGACATGTACGTTCTATTTCTGGTGCAAATCAGGACACTTCTTTGCATTACTTAATTGAAACTTCCTGGCCTAATAATCTTCGGTCAATTTATTTTCCATCTTAAGATATATCTTTGTAGATCCTTTATGTCTTCAGTAAGACTTTTTGAATTAAGAAAGTTATGTCACTTTCATTAATTTTCATTAGCAAATGTTTGATTAAGCTACGACTTTAGAGAAACTTGACTCTGTTGGAATCTGCCATGGTGAGACTTAATGTTCTTTGACAAAGCAAATAGCTAACAGAACAGTTTTCACTATTTAAGAAAATCTTCAAAACAGGCACTGTTTCATTTTAATGTTTGTGAATAGCAGTTTGTTATGGAATTTTAATGGTTCGATTATAACAACCATTTCTAAAATGAATCACAGTTATTATCATTTAAGGTACGGCATAAATTGTCGATTGTAATTGCTTACAGACTTTCCTAAAACAATAATATGTCTACATCATATCTAGAGCATACTGTTGACTTAATAAACTGGGGAGGGGTTATCATAAAACTAAAACAAAAGATGGAATGACTGAGAAAGACTGCTGTAGCAATAAAGATTTACCATTTCCTCAAAGTAAAAATTAAACTGAAATTAAAGCAGCAAAAAAGGTCATTTTCACCTTCAAACTTAAAATCTTTATTGCATCTTCCTTTACTAGGGTCTGTGAGAATTTTACATAGAAAGAATGCTTGAAATTGTTTCAGTTAATGGATTTCTAGTGTGTTTAGCTATGGACCTCTCATTAGCAAATTATCCATAGTCTCAATAGGAAAAATAGATTAAGGATGGATTTTTATATAGTTGAATCAAGAGCAAAAGTTTCCGGATATTTGTACCTCAGTCTGACCCCATTCCCCATCTCCTATTCAATTTGATATGCCCAAGTCACCAATGAAGAGTGTAAACTCTGCAGCACCATTCTACTCATCCAATTATTTGACTGAAAATATTAAAACCAGAAAATAGACATGAATTTGCCAATACTTCAAACCTTATTAGTACAACATCTGGACTAGGAAGTCAGGTTTCTTGGAGGTAATAGGGAGAATATTCCATTGTGCTGGCTATTGTTCAAGAATCTTAGGATTTCTCCTACATTCACAATGTTCTTCTGGAACTTGCAGGCTCTTGCTTTATTATTAAATGATTGAAAGCCCAATTATCCTTTGGCTAAAGAAATGAATTGTAGTTATCTGTAGAATCTGCCTGAAAAGGTGGCTATAATTCAAAATAATTTGGGAAAAAAATGAATATCCATTTTTATTTTTACCAAAACCAAAGAAGTCAAGGGAATAGAACATTTAAAATAGAAATGGTAAAACTTGAAGAGTTGGAACATTATTTTGTGAGCCAATATTCTATAGGTAAGTTAACAGTCTTCACTTAATTCAAATTATAACCCTGTGTATCTTTGCCAGAGACAGAGCCTTGATTTTTGAAGTCAGACTTATCAAATTAATTTATCATCTGCTGAATTGATAAATCAGATTTCTGCTATAATACTGCCTTACACAAATCCCACAAATCTTAGTGGCCTACAAAAGTAAATATTTGCAGGTCAGTTACAGTAGGTTTCTTTCAGGATATTGGTTGCTATATTCACCTGCTCTCCAGGTAAGACAACACTATTGTACATACTGAACATCACATGCACCCACACAAACACAAACACACACTTAATGTATTTAGACAAATTCCCTAAAGAATAAATCTTTGAATTAAATATTATGTATTCTAAAATAATGTCAATTGATTATCTTTGAATTGCTTCTCTAATGACTTGGGATTCACCTAGTATTTTCCTTTTAAATTCTAATCTTCCTTACTGACTAATAAATTTGTAACATCAGTCCAACCAATCAATGGCCTTTGGTACATGAAGAACAAGTAAGGATCCTATATTCCTGTATATTCAAGACAATTTTTTCACTATTATTGTTGAGCAATTTCCACCAATAAGCAACTTTTTCTACTTATAGTTTCTAGTTCTCATACGTAGCATGCTGGCATGTGGAGTCATTCATATGTGCCTGTCTGCAGAGGTATGGAGTTTTCTTTCAACTTTTATGTTCGTGCTCTCTTTGTCTCTCTTGCTCGCTCTCTCTCTCTCTCTCTCTCTCTCCATATTTCTTTTTCTTTTTCTCTTTCCAATATCAAAGGCCCATCAAATAGTGAAAAGGAAACTTAAAAATCAAACTGTCAAAAATTGTATTTATAAGCCTGCAGTTTCCTTGCTTATTTGATTTTTTTAATAACAAGAAAAGTGAGTATCCAAAGATTTCCCAGCCCATAGGTTTTTCCAAATGCCATTGTCTTTAAAACAAAAAGATGGGGAAAAATCTAACAGTGCAACAACAAATAAACTAATGTAACTAACTCCATTTTCGTTTAAGGGCCTTTATTCATTCCTCAAGACAGGCCAGGATAATTTTAGAACACAGAGGTAAAGTGCAAAAACAGCAACCATATAGCTTTTGAAACTAACTCTGGGATTAAAGAAGAAGTATGTAAACAAGTAAATATGTTTTGTTAATAGGAGCATCGTGAACTGACTAAAGACAAAGGTGTTCCCAACCTCTTTGGACCCTCTCTGGTGCCCAGATGTCTGAGGTCATCAGTCACCTCCTGATCCCAACCCCTTCTTTTCCCCCTGTCCTTAACACAAAAAGAGCCTGAAATTTGTACCAACTTGAGATGGCTAGTCCACCAAATTCTCAGTTTGTTGCCTCTGCGAATAAACCTACTTTTCCTCCCACCAACCCTCACCTCTCAAGTTCTGGCTTTTGTGCAGAGAGCAGCTGGATTGCTGTTGACCCATGTCATGTCATTGTTACCGAACACCAGGGGTTTGGTCCAAATCTCATTGTTTACCACACCAAAAACCAGTCATCAAGACAATGAGCATCACCGGGGCGGGGGGCGGGGGGCCAACTTTCTTTTACAGGTGACATCTGCCAGAGAGATGGGAGCCAAATCTCAAATCCATTTCTCCTCTCCGACAAAAGTTAGGGGTTTACGCAATGGAGAAGGAAAAAAGAGAGGTGGGGAAGTGGAGTTGACTAACAAGTGGCAGGTGGTCAGATAAGGGTTCTAGTATCTCATTGTAACCACAGGCAGAAAAATAGAAATTAAGGAGAG